>NC_041749.1:102407648-102708333 GCF_004115215.2 Ornithorhynchus anatinus
CTGGGCATGTCACTCCCCTTCTTAAACAACTCCAGTGGTTGCCTATCGACCTCCGCTCCAAACAAAAACTCCTCACTCTAGGCTTCAAGGCTCTACATCACCTTGCCCCTTCCTACCTCTCCTCCCTTCTCTCTTTCTACCACCCACCCCGCACGCTCCGCTCCTCTGCTGCCCACCTCCTCACCGTCCCTCGGTCTCGCCTATCCCGCCGTCGACCCCTGGGCCACGTCCTCCCGCGGTCCTGGAACGCCCTCCCTCCTCACCTCCGCCAAACTGATTCTCTTCCCCTCTTCAAAACCCTATTTAAAACTCACCTCCTCCAAGAGGCCTTCCCAGACTGAGCTCCTCTTCTCCCTCTACTCCCTCTGCCACCCCCCCTTTACCTCTCCGCAGCTAAACCCTCTTTTTCCCCTTTGCCCTCTGCTCTTCCACCTCTCCCTTCCCATCCCCACAGCACTGTACTCGTCCGCTCAACTGTATATATTTCCATTACCCTATTTATTTTGTTAATGAATTGTACATCGCCTTGATTCTATTTAGTTGCCATTGTTTTTATGAGATGTTCTTCCCCTTGACTCTATTTATTGCCATTGTTCTTGTCTGTCCGTCTCCCCCGATTAGACTGTAAGCCCGTCAAACGGCAGGGACTGTCTCTATCTGTTGCCGACTTGTTCATTCCAAGCGCTTAGTACAGTGCTCTGCACATAGTAAGCGCTCAATAAATACTATTGAATGAATGAATGAAAGCTTAGAACACTGCTTGGCACATAGTAAGTGCTTAACAAATACCATCATCATCATCATCCTTATTATTATTATTACTCCTGAACTGCTACCTCCAAGGGCGAAGTAGGGGCCTGGGTGGCTCATGCTCTCCCAACCAGCCCTGGCTCTTGATGAGCATGGACAGTCAGCCAGCCAGTCAGTCGTATTTATTGAGCACTTCCTGTGTGCGGAACACCTTACTAAGCGTTTGGGAGAGTATGGTATAACAGACACATTCTCTGCCCACAACAAGCTTACAGTCTACAGCCCAGAGTTTCTAGAAGTGGTGCCAAACATCTCTGGGCGGTCTGACATTGGCTGTGTTCTGGGGTAGGGCTAGGGCTGGGCCTGCATGCCCCATGTTAGCTTCTCAATGCTCTCTGGGCTGGTGCTGGCAGCTGGAGTCACTGAGAATGGTGGGCCCCCGGGAGCGACTGGTGACTAGATACGGTTCAGCGGCCTAAAGTTAGGCCATTCTACCATAGCCAACACAGCTTTGTTGAGTAATTTAAATGATATATTAATAATAATGAAATTTGTTTAGTGTTTACTACATGACAGGCACTGTGCTAAACACAAGTAGATATAAGCAAATCGGGTTGGACACGGTCCCTGTCCCACACGGGGCTCACAGTTTTCATCCCCATTTTACACATGAGGTAACTGAAGTACAGAGAAGTTAAGTGACTTGCCCAAGGTCACACAGCAGACATGTAGCAGAGCTGGGATTAGAACCCAGGCCCTCTGACTCCCAGGCCCAGGTTCTATCCACTAGGCCACGCTGCATCTAGTTCTGTTTGGCAAAATATCCCTTAAATCAAAGCATGTTGAAAGAATCCATCTAACGGCACACCAATGAGTTATTTATTTTAAAGGGATTTATTCAGGGTTGGCTGGCTGGCTAACCGGTGAAACATGGATTTGCTCTCAGAACTGTTGTAGCAGTCTGTGGTATTGAGTACCTAGTGTGTGCAAAGCACTATACTGAGCCCTTGGGAGAGTGCAATAGAAGTAAGAAAAGACCAATTCTAATAACAATTAGAACTGTGGTATTTGTCAGTCACTTACAATGTGCCAAGCGCAGAACTAAGCGCCAGGGGAGATACAAGATAATCAGGTCTGACCCAGTCTCTCTGCCCTCTATAATAATAATGATTGTATTTGTTAAGTGCTTACTATGTGCCAAGCACTGTTCTAAGCCCTGGAGTAGATACAGGGTAATCAGGTTGTCCCACGTGGGGGCTCACAGTCTTAATCCCCATTTTACAGATGAGGGAACTGAGGCACAGAGAACTTGAGTGATTTGCCCAAGGTCACACAACAGATAAGTGGTGGAGCTGGGATTAGAACCCATGACCTCTGACTTCCAAGCCCATGCTCTTTCCACTAAGCCGTGCTGCTTCTCTTTGCATCTATAATCTAGCAATCTAACAGGGGACACAGACAAAGATGGTTTCTAAATAGTGAACGCAGGGGGAAAACAAGAGTAGAACGCTCAGGTTCAAATATGTCAGGATGAAATTAACGGAAGATACGAAATAAACGTATATATGGGCTCACTGCTAAGTGTGGCTACAGGGTGGGCTCAGGGTCTTGTGCATTAATGGGGAAGGCTTCCTGGGGGGCCCAGCAGCTGCTTTGTTACATGAGTCATCTGTGGGGTTGTGAAGGCTGAATTACATGTCTTAGCAATTGGTTGTTTTTTCCTTCTGTAGGAATGCATGGGGTTTAGTTACTTATGTTAATAGGGGCAGGTGAAAAGCTGAAAAGGACACAGGAAATACTCAATAAGTATCAACAGCGGGAGAGCAAATATCTAGGTCAGGAAAGATAAAGGGCAGAGGAGCCAACATTTCCTCTAGAGTGTGGGGACAAAAAGTCAAGGAAGAGGGCAAGTGGGATGGGTTGGGAGTGACAGGCAGACTTTAAGAGCTAAGAGGACAAAAAATTTAGATTTTCAAGTCTTCTAAACCCCACTTGGAAATCCTTAGCTCTTTTCAACCCTGCTTGGAAGCTCTGTTGCCAGGGGTGGGAGGGAGGGGTCTTGTCAGAGGCCTGGGCTGAATTAGTGAGGAGTGAACACAGTAGCTTTATCCTCAGCTAGAAAGCAGTGGGGGCAGTGGCTCCCATCACCCCCTTGGATTCATCCCCTATGCCTATGCAGCCCTACTCTGTGCTGCTCTGTCAGTTCACCAGTCGATTCATCCGTCAATCAGAAGTATTTATTGAGCATTTCCTGGGTGCAGAGCACTGTACGTAGCACTTGGGAAAGTACAATCCACTAGAGTTGGTAAATGCAACCCCTGCCCACAAGGGTCCTACAGTCAATGTACAAGGGGAGGCAGACATTAGAGCAGAGTCCTCGCCTTGTTGCCTGGATCCCACTGAATGTTGGTTTAAATTTTTCCTTTATCCCAGCTTTGTTGGAGAAATAAAGACAGACGAAAGAATATTTAAATAACCATATACCTTCTCCTACTTCCTCCCAGAGTTGGGACATAGACAGCTGTGTGTGTGTGTGCGCGCGTGCGTACACACACACACACACACACACAGATAAAGCTATTTGACCATTTAAAGAAGCCGTACTTCCTTTACTGTGTTGGCCTTACTTTTCTGGCAACACTTCCAAAAAAAAAAAATTGTCGTTTGAGAAGGCCAGCCTCTGGGCATTGCCATGTCTTTTGAGCTGCTGCTAGGTAGCATCAAACCCTGAAAATCCACCCCTGCTGGAGTTTTCAGGTTTAGCCTTATTCAATCTTACTTCTCCCAGGCCAGTGTCACAACCAGGACCCAGACCTGGAAGTGGTTTGTTCTAGCACCATTTTTTATAGGCAAAAAGAACTGTACATGCTCAATTTCTTAATGGGTTTGGATGAATAAGGGAAGACTGAATGGAAGAAAAGCTATTCCTTTTCTGCAGGCCATGCTGCTTGGAAACAGGTTTTCTTGGTGTGAAATGCAGCAGTTAATGCTTGCCTAGATCCTCTTTTGGTGGTTTTTCCATTACAAAAAGCCTTAGACCGTTAATTCTTGATTATTCAGGAGTTGATTACCCTGTTTGTGGAGGATTCCTACCCTTAGTTTTTCTTTCTTTCTCCTCCCTCTACGTCCTTTCCCTTCTTATTAGCACCTCTAATGGAGAGGGAGCAGGGGAAGGAAATCAGTGGTATTTGTTGAGTGCTTACTACGTGCAGAGCACTGTAGTAAACACTTGGCAGAGTACAGTATAACAGAGTTGGTAGACCTGTTCCCTGCCCACAAGGAGCCAACAGTCTAGAGGGAAAGAGATCAACATAAATTAAATCATGCAGCGTCTACCTCTGAGCAAAAAGGGAGGAACTTGAAACTATGGATTGAAGTGAGATTTGAAGGTTATGTATGGTGATTTAGCTTTCTGGGCTTTTCTCCCACCCATTGGCATGGAGAATTTACTGGAGTCTCTAGAAAAACTTGGGACTGAATATTTGTTCTGGGCAGGAATGGCTTATTTTGATGGTAATTGCTGATGTCGTCCTTGCCGTTTCTTAGCTCTCTACCTTTGTATCTAGTAGACCCTCTTGCTGTAGCATTAGGCTCCATTTGTGCCAGGTCTTGCCTGGGCTCTAACCTGGAAAGTTGGGAGTTGGCATTTGGTAGATCCAGCAGTATTGTTATCTCTGGTAACAATAACAACACCTATTGCTGTGCATTCAAAGTCATCACAAATTTCAAATGTAAAATAATGTAGTCAATAGACCCTAAAATTATAGAATTGCTTGAGCCTGAGCACCATTTTCATTCCTGCTTAAGTATTACTGTAGCAGCCCAGGTGCTTTAAACAAGCTCTGGAGGTCAGAGACAGAATACCATTTTATGTATACTATTAAGATAGGCATAAGCCACATTTAGGCCATGTTAAGCTAGCACTGAAAGAAAATGGAAGAGTTCTGGTTGTCATAGCAGTGTTACCTCAGCCATGCAATAAAATTTTTAAAGTGAACATTTAATAATTTAACATTATGTAAATCACCATTTCTATGAGTGGTTTTAGCATATTGCAAAGAACAGTGGGAATACTTGCAATTTTGAAAACAGGTGGTTTGCCCTAAAGACAAAAGAGGAAAAAAAGGATAAGTTGAATGCCCGAGGGCCACTACTATGAGATGAAGGCATATATAATTGTTTAGGGGAAGTGGGGAGGGATTGAAGCTGACACTATGGATGGTGACATTTTATCTCTCCGTAGGTGGTTGAAAACCAGTAGCTCTTACGCACTGCACACACAAAGAGTGTCCTTTGCCACGACTAGTACATTTGCAGATCCTCACGCTGATTTTGATTCTGCATCTGAAGTGTCACGGTGTTCCTGAAGTGTCTGCCCTAGTAGGACTACCCCAAGCCCTAGCCTAGGTGGGGCTTTCTGCCATGGTGTCTCCTGGCCATCCACTGCTATGTGATATCACTAAACATTGTCCCTTCAGCCATTTTTGCAGCCCACCTTATGGCACAGCAGATCATGGACCTCAGCCACTACTCAGCTACATTAATCAGGCACTGAGTTGCACCTTTGGAAAAGGGAAGTGGCGTGGTCTAGTGGAAAGAGCTCAGGCCAGAGAGTCAGAAGGCCACGGGTTCTAATCCCGGCTCTGCCGCTTGTCTGCTGTGTGACCTCGGGCAAGTCACATCACTTCTCTGGGCCTCAGTTACCCCATCTGTAAAATGGGGATTGAGACTTTGAGCCCCGTGTGGGACAGGGACTATGTCCAACCCGATTTGCTTGTATCCACCCCAGAGTTTAGTACAGTGCCTGTCACAGAGTAAGACTTGACAAATACCATAGTTATTTATTATCATTATTATTATTACTTCACTTCTCTGGACCTCAGTCTCCTCATCTGTAAAATGGGAATTAAGACTGTGAGTTCCATATGGGATATGGACTGTTTCCAACCTGATAACCTGATATCTACCTCAGCGCTCAGTACAGTGCCTGACACATAGTAAGCGCTTAACAGATACCATTTAAAAAGAATGATCAAAATTCAAGTTGGCAAGCTTTCTCTCTTGCCTGGTCAATAAAGCACTTTTTCAAGCCCTGATCCTTATGCTAAAACTCTCCCTATAGTGCTACTCAAGTTCTGAATTTAGAGCAACAATTGATTCCAAATGGGGAGGGGTGTGATTTGTTTAAAATTGAAGTATTTGAAAGTAGACACATGACATCTTTTTTCAGATTCTCATAACTCGAAAACTGCTGAATGGTTTTCCTCAAGTGTTACACGCACACCCAAAAACCCTTGCCGGCACAGATCGAACATGGAAAATTTTAGCCCAAATGGAGGATTCTCTCCCTCCTCGCCCATCTCCCCCAACAGAAACTCAGAAGTGCCTAAAAAAGAGTGACTAGTAATTTAGGAGGCTTATTTTGCCACGCTAATTATAGTGACCTAAGTGGTAAACTCAGAAAGGGATGCATTTTCACACCTTCCTGAATTAACATTTTCTATTTCTTCCCCAATGATTTCAAGGATATTTACCTTCAAAATTAAATTAGAAAGCAACCCTGGTTTTAATGAAATACCCTGATGTACTGAAAATTAATCCAAAAACCTTTTCCCACCCCCAAATTTAAGAGTGGAGCTTCATTGTACCAGTCATAAAGTGCCAGATGAAGCTAATTTTTTAAGGCCACTTTGTTTAATTTTTATGGCAGTTACTGTGTAATGTAAATGTATCTGAGGGTTATGATGCAAGTGTAACACTAATGAGGTGTTGAACCTTTAAATAAAGGTCTCAGGCCTGACCTATGTTGTGTGGGTTTCTTGTTTGTCAGGCTGGAGGCATTTTCTCATTTTCACAGTTCAGCTGAAAACAAAGGCCTCCTTATCCTTGCAGGGAGCTGTGCTCTTAAGAGCTGACATCAGCCTTTTCCCAGCAGGCATCATTTCTGCCTTAAGAGTCCTTGCAGAGAGTTGGAAAGTCCAATACCATTTCTTCTTCTGGCATTTTCCTTGCCAAGTAACACATACAAAGAGCAATGCCAAGGGTGCCAAGAGTCAGAGAAGCTGAAAAAAGGGAATACAGTACATTCCGTTTACCTAGTGTGTACCAAGGCCTTAAGAATACATCGTTCCACTTCAGCATCTGTGCCAAAGGAGCACATTATCATGACATGGGTAAAAACGATAGTTCAGTTCTCCAAATATAAAACCGAAGCTGAAATGCTGGAGGAAAATTCGAGGCAATTTTAGTGCCCCCATCCCAAAGCCTCTCGGGTGCCATGTATTTGTCGGAAAGAGCACGTGGCCTTTTCTTTTGCCTTGACTGGGATTGCCTGATGGCCTGTGAATCTTGCCTTTTATCTCACTGCCTTGTTCCCCTGTCACAAGAATCTGTCCAAATGAACCCTTCCGGGATGGGGTATATGATCTTATTCATTCTTCCAGTCAATGAATTGATCAAGCAATAATATTTACTGGGTGCTTTCTGTGTGCCATGTGCTGTACTAAATACTTGGTAAAGTACCCAAGAATTGGTAAATATGATCCCTGTTCTCAAAGAGTTTTACAATCTTCCCATTTACTGTCACATGACCCAAAGAGATGGTGTCTCAGATTCTCAAAACTGAAATTTGGACTAACTGGTTTTAACAGATAAAGACGAGTGAAGGATTTTCAGCTTTCTGAAAATTTGAATCTGGAAGAATCTAAAGGCTTTTCTTGGAGAGTTTGGAAGTAGCAGAGGTGCATTCTCTGAAATGGGACTGCTTTCCTTTTTTTTTAAATGGTATTGTTCATTTAATCATATTTACTGAACACTTACTGGGTGCAGAACACTGTAGTAAGCTCTTGGGAAAGTACAATACAACAATGAACAGACATATTCCTTGCCCACAATGAGTTTACATTCTAGAGTGGGGAGACAGGCATCAATAAAAATAAATGAATTACAGATATGTCCATAAGTACTGTGGGACTGGGAGGGGGAAAGAACAAAGGGAGTGAGTGAGGGCAATGCAGAAGGGAATGGGAGAAGAGGAAAGTTGGGGGGGAGGGTGCTAATCTAGGAAGGCCTCTTGGAGGAGATGTGCATTCAATAAGGCTTTGAAGGTGGGAAGAGTACTTGTTAAGCACTTACTATATGCCAGGCACTGTACAAAGCACTGAGGTAGATACAAGATAATCAGATTGGACAAAGTCCATGTTTACAGACTTAATCCCCATTTTATAAAAGAGGTAACTGAGACACAGAGAAGTTAAGTGACTTGCCTAAGGTCATGAAGCAGTCAAGTGGCAGAGCCAGGATTAGAACCCAGGTACTTCAGACTTCCAGGCCCGTGTTCTATCAACTAGGCCATGCAGTTTCTTTATCCTTTTCTAATCCTGTTCCCCCAGGGTACCTTGCAGGTTTTGCATCAGAAATTGTGCATATGCTAAAGATGTCGAGGCACCTCAGCAGCTCTTTTGGCAGAAGTAGGGCAGCAGCATGGCCTAGTGGAAGGAGCATGGGCCTGGGAGTCAGAAGACATAGGTTCTAATCCTGACTCCGCCCTATGTCTGCTGTGTGACCTTGGGCTATTTACTTAAATTCTCTGTGCCTCACCTACCTCATCTGTAAAATGGGGATTAAGACTGAGCCCCCTGTGGGACAAGGGACTGTGTCCAGCCTGATTAGTTTATATCTACCCCAGTGCTTAGAACAGTGCTTGGCACATAGTGCTTAACAAAAACCATCATTATTAATAATAACAATAGTATCAAGATGGAGGATTATTCTTGCCCTGGCTTTAGCGACCTGACAAATCTCTTATTTACTAATATACAATCTCATAAGGTCTTGAGTTTGGACTGAGCATTTGCTTGTGGTAGCACCACTTTTCTAGTCACAGATTAGGGCCAGGTAGATGGAAACCACGCAGTTCAGACCACTTCTTGGCTTTTTAGCATACTTCATTCCTGCTATAAAGAGGTTAAGTAAGAAGCCTCTGCAACATGCAGCTAAAGCTCAGTCATAGTCCCATTTGTCAACCCTGTGGTGGGATCCTGTGAGTGAAGTTTTTGTAAAAGTGGCTTTCAATAGACTTGCCAACTCCATTGTACCCACTGCAATGCAAGCACAAAAAGAGCTAGGTGGCAGTTGGCACTCAGAGATGGGCTCAATGTGTGTACTTTCAAAAATTTGAAGCCTGTGAGCTTTGCAGGATTGGCGAAAAAAAAACCCCAGTTTGAAGCGTCTTCTCAGGTGGTCTCCGAAGCACAATGAGAGAACTCCACGAGGCACTACCGTTCCAGGCCTGGCAATATTTAGCCGCCAAGTAGGCATCCAAGTTCTGGACCAGAGCCTCAGCCTGGCAGAGGTAGAGTGTACTGCAGAGCAAGAGGAAACAAATCCTGTTACTCCATGGGAACCTTTTCCCCCAAACCAGTCCCTCCCGCCCCTTCACTGGAGCCAACTGAGAAGTGACATTGTTGGTGTGCCGTCAGGGGCATAAATCTCTCCCCCCCTCAAATCCCCCCCACCCCCACCCCAACAGACCCACAAAAGAAAGGGCTCCATTAGCATTTTTGTCTCCTGACTCCATACACATCCTCTTCTCCCTGGTGCCTTCTGCAGTAATCAATGACCCAGCTGGGCGGTGGGCTCAGAATGACAGGAGAGCTCAGGCTGGTGTCTGGTGTCTACAGTATATGGAACCAGAAGGCGTGCACAAAGGGGAAAGGGATGGGAATGCTAATGGAGATCCTCTTTTCCTTAGGGATGTTCCGGAGGCCTGGGATTTTAAATTGATGCAATAGAAGTTGTATTCAGTTTTACAATCTGAGGTGAGACTCCTGCTAAATTGATGAAAGAGTGGAATTAAGGCTAGATTTATGCCAGGGGGAAAATTGCCCCAGGGATTTCTCCAGATCACCCTGGAACAGAGCAAGTTTTGTCTTTGCTACTCTAAGTACTAATAAATCCAATCCACCAATGGTAGTAATAATAATAATATTGGCACTTGTTATGCACTTGCTATTTGCCAAGCACTGTTCTAGGCACTGGGGTAATTACGAGTTAATCAGGTTGGACATGGTCGCTGTCCCACATGAAGCTCACATTCTTAATCCCCATTTTTACAGGGGAGGTAACTGAGGCCCAGAGAAATTAAGCAACTTGCCCAAGGTCATACAGCAGACACATGGAGGGGCTGGGATTAGAACGCAGGTCCTTCTGACTCCCAGGCCCATATTCTATCCACTGAGCCATGCTCCTTCTCTGGTATCGAGTGCAGAGCATTGTACAGAGCACTTGGGAGAGTACAACAGAAGCAAAAGCCTATTGCCCCCCACCCTAGTTTTTGAAATAAAATATATTTTATATAATAAACATTTAAAAAATGCTTATTACACCATCAAACTTTATTAACTGCACAGTCTACCTAGCATAACACCTCACTCTGTGTTCTGCAAAGGAATCGATGATGTAGAAGATCGTTCACAATAATTCCATCTATCACATTATTATTATTATTATTATTATTTTAAAAGGGCTGTGAACATGATCCTGTCATTCCTGGGTCGAGTGTAAGTCTGGACTCCTGTGATTATAAAAGGAATCCCTCCACATTTCCACATTGGTTACTGTTTTGCAATGAGAGGGGAAAAGTACAGGTGTCTTTATTATAAACAGAGGGGGTTTTTTAGTGGTGGTTTTTGAAAAAATGCTGTCTTCCACCAAAAGAAAACTTGCCACTCTGGGCTAGGGCAAACTCTGAAAGTGTGAGTTAGTTCAACTTGAGTACGTTTTCCCATTTAAAATCGGAATGCATAGATCACTTTAGCTTAATAAATAGCAGGGCCAGAGAAAAGGCTCCAGGGGCCTTCAGTGGATGATTAACTGGGTGAGGGCCAGTTTGGAGTGGTCTTTCCTGATGCCGCCCTGGAGGCTACAAGGCTGGAGGCCTTTCACCTGTGGATTGTTGTGGCGGTGGGGGAGGATTGCAGGGTGTTTGGTTTGTGCCCCAAATTAAATGAAACTTTTTGGTTTTATTTGTAAATGGCTTTATTTAACCCCAGCCTGATATAAAGGCATAAAATAAGCTTCACTGTTATGCAGCTTTATGTTAGTTATTCTTGAGTTAGGGATATTAACTGGTTTCCAGGGGCCTCAGCTTTTATGGAGATTCCGTAAGCCATGTGACACTAGGTGATAATAGAGTGTTCTTGTCATAGTTTTGACATTGAGATAAGATTTGCTCTTCCCTGCTAAAACCCCATTTGATGTTTTTTGCTGGCCCCAAGACAGATAAGGGCATAGATAGAAACCCCCGGGGATGGAACTCAGTGACCAGAGGAAGACCTATGCTAAGTTAATCAATGTTATTTATTGAGCTCTTGTTATGTGCCGAGCACTGTACTAAGTGCTTGGAAGAGTACAGTAGGGCAGAGTTGGTAGACGGTTCCCTGCCCACAGTGAGCTTACAGTCTAGAGGGGGAGAGTGTTTTTCTTGGAATAACCATGGGCCTCATTCTCCACCTGTGAAATGGAAGAATAGTACTTGCCTGCTATCTACCACCAGGGCTGTAATGAGTAGTAATGATAGGTACCACATGAAGATTTAAGCATCTTGGGTAAATAGGAAATACTTTCTTCTTCATCATCATCATCAATTAAGTATCCTCCTGAATGTAGCACTTAGTACAGTGCCTGACACATAGTAAGCGCTTAACAAATACCATCATTATTATTAGTGCTGTGCTAGATGCTAGGTTAAACAGAATGTAGGAATTAAGTTAAACAGAAATGACGACTCATTATTCATCATTGTTATGGAATTTAAGCACTTTCTATGTATCAAGCACTGTTCTAAGCGCCGGGGTAGAAACAAGTTAATCAGCTTAGACACAGTCCTTGTCCCTAGAAGGGAGAACAGGTAAAGATTGTACTTTCCAAGCACTTAGTACAGTACTCTGCACACAGTAAGCACTCAATAAATACGATTGAATGAATGAATGAAAAAGAACAATCTACAATCTAAGTGATGTCAATACGGATAAATATGTAGAAGGACATAGAGATGCATATATAATACACTGAGAAACAGCATTCTTCAGAGCTTCAAGATTCGATCAAATAAAAAAAGATGCTTAATAAATTGGGGGCAGGAGGAGGAGTAGTTGTCACTGCTTTCTCTTCAGTGTGACTCTGTAAGGGAGAAAACTTGAAGGTGTGATCAATCAGTCAATCAATGGTATTTATTGAGCACTTACTGTGTGCAGAGCACTGTACTACTAAGTACTTGGGAAAGAACAACACAACGGAGTTGGTAACTCCCAAGAGTTTTTAACTCTATTGTATTGTACTCTCCCAAGAGCTTAGTACAGTGTTCTGCATGTAGTAAGTGCTCAGTAAATACTATTCATTGATTGAAAGACATGTTTCCTGCCCACAAGGAGCTTACAATCTAGGGGGGGGAAACAAGCATTAAAATAAATTGCCCATATATCCTTAAGTGTCATGGGGCCAAGGGCGGGGTGAATATCAGGGTACAGTTATTAGACCCCAAATTATATAAAGCACTGATTGATAAGAAAATAGGTTTAAGTGCAGACCTTCCTCCCTCCTTATCAGTTGAGGGTCTATTTCCCAACTTCCAAGCCCTCTTAAGATGTCCTTTAAGGTTCTCCACTCCCAAAACTTCTTAACAGGTAATTCTTAGGAGGGAAATAAAAGATTACGGATGAGATCTGTGTGGGGATTGGAGAGAGTTGCACTGCATTGCTTATTAGTTTAATGCCACATTGAAATAAGGAACCTGGCTGTGAATTTGGGCACATTCTTAGCATGTTTCCAATTAGACCAGAGCTCCTCATAGTCTGGACCATGTGTGCCTGCCTGCATACGCGTGTACATAATAAGTACAATTGAATTAATACGTACCCCTCCAGCCTGCATGCCCCATGACTTAGGTGGAGTAGGGAACTTAAGGTAAAGCTTACATATTTGTTTCATCCTGTGAAATGGCAATGTACCTGCATGGCTCAGTGGAAAGAGCACGGGCTTTGGAGTCAGAGGTCATAGGTTCGAATCCCAGCTCCGCCACTTGTCAGCTGTGTGACTGTGGGCAAGTCGCTTAACTTCTCTGGGCCTCAGTTACCTCATCTGTAAAATGGGGATTAAGACTGTGAGCCCCATGTGGGACAACCTGATTTCCCCTATGTCTACCCCAGCGCTTAGAACAGTGCTCTGCACATAGTAAGCGCTTAACAAATACCAACATTATTATTATTATTATTACCTGGCCTTCCTATTGTGTTTTGGAACCTCTTACTGTAACCAAATACCAATGGCTTGCTGTTAGGATATGGATGTAAATTTTCTTATCTTCAAAGACCTTTTTCCTGGAGGCCCTAACCCATAGAGTTGAGAGTCTACTCCTAAGACCAAGGAAGACTTGGTATGTATTTTGAAGCATTCTCTTGATGTAGAACATAAGGAGGCACTGAAACAAAAGTTTAAATTCACTGCTTTTTATTTAACCATTTTCCCAGATGTTTCCTGAAGTTTGACAGATGTGCCATTTACTAGAAAGTTGTACTCCCGAGACTTTGAGTGTTATGGACACAGTTGCTATAGACAATGACTCTGTAAGGGCAGCTTTGGAATAAAGCTTCAGTTTCAACTTCAAGTTGAAAATATATTTCAACCCCGAGTAAAATACTGTAATGGAGAGTCGTCTTTCATTTTCCCCTTTATTGTAATATTCAGCAGAAACACACAAGCTGTCCATAACTCGTTCCTGCAAGCCCTGGAGTCCATTAAAGGATGTTGATATTAGTAACTAGGAAAATTGACCCATGTCCAAGGCCTGAAGGACACTGGGCCTAGCGTCAAAGAAATAAGGCTGAGAATAAAGATTTTAATAAAATTGAAAACTTCGCAACACTGGTTGTGTGCTTTTTCACTGCCACTAGTTTTTTGTCATCTCATAAGAGTGGGTAGGGCTAGGACGAGGTACCTTTCACATTTAAATACCCCCCAGTCAGCCTTCCTCTGTAGAGTGTTGAGAATTAGTGGGTGGAGAAAGGGGAATAGGAGAGGGAGTTGGTGACTGGGAGGGAAAATGGAGGCAGTGGCTCAAAATCCAGCACAGTGTTGGTATTAGAAGAACATTTCTTCTAAGAAGCTGAAGGTCCAGAGGTTCTGATGTACTCGTGAAATAAGGGTGTTTTTTTCTGTCCATCACTCCTCCAGTCAGTCTTCTGCAATCAGAGCCTTTTTGCAGGCCGAATGCCATGAAGTTGGAGGCATTGTTTCTTCTGAAACAGGAAGACCCCTGCAGTGCACTTGACTAGGAACCATCCTCGCCTGTCCTTTGTATAAGTTTTCATTTTAGAGTAAAAACAGTACTGTACATCCTAAAAGATGTAGAAACAATCATAGTGGAAATACTGTGCAAAAATTCCCAAAGCAGATACGTTTTCTTGTAAAATGGAATCGTAATGAAGCATGTAACATTTTGGCAAGGCATTCATTGTAAATAAATCCTCTTAGAATTTATTAAACTTTCCCAAGAACTATGGAGAAACCTTTTTTTTCCGAACATGTGGGCAGGCCCGGTGCTTTGTAACACTGCTTTCAGGAAGGACTTTTATTTTGACAAGTCTTCTCCCTACCCAGCTTTTTGTGCAAGAGTCTGCTTGCCAAGTTTGTGAGGCCCAAGGCTTTCTTGTGGGAGGACGCTGGGCTGTCTTCATGCTCTTTGGCAATGATTAAAGTGAGGTTAGTACCAAAAAACCCTTTCATTTTATTCCCTTATCCTTGCTTTTTCAAACCAGATGGCAACCCTGTATTTTCAGCTGCAATTAATTTAGGCTATGAGACAGCAAGTGCCGTGCAGAGGTAGAGTCGATTAGTTGCTTAGGAGAGACAGTAGTGATTTTCCCCCTTTTCCCCCTCCCTCATTCCCTCCTCCTCCTCCCCACTCCCCCCAGTCTTAAAAGTTCTCTGTTTCTCAATCTGATCCGTGTTGCAAACTCTGTAGTTTCTTCTCCAGAGAATGGGGAGGCCAGGTGTAATCGCTGCTGCCTTTCGGGCAACTGACAGTCTGTTCAATTTGGAAGGGTTAATGCTCATTGAGTAATTGTTTCCTTAATGAATTGGAAGTAACTAAGTTTCAGGTGATGGCTGACATGCTTTTGCCAGGCCAGGCTATCATGTGACTGTCTCCAGACAATAGTGCATAGTTTTAAATGGTTGCTGATTTGGGGAGTACAGTGTGCTTTTTCTTCTTGCTCCACTTAGCTGCCAGGCTTTCCTTCAAAAGGGGTATGTTTTTGGTTTAGTATTTATCCTTAAAGAAAATTACAAGGGAAATAAAAGCACTTGGCCACAATTGAAGTCTAGAGGTTCTGACCTCAGTTATTTGACCACTTCCCTCAGTGGAAATTTTATTTGAACCCTTTTTCTCTCTAGTTGCCTCAGAGTGCAGGACCAATTATAAATAGAGAAATCTTTCACATTTAATAGAAACTGAATGCTTTTAAGACGCTTTTTATCTTTCTGAAAGGCTGTAAAATAACTCCACAGCACCAGGGCCTCTCCCACTGTTTACTACGCTCCTTCTCGAGAGAGTGGCTGAATTTATAAAATGGATGATGGCAAAGTGATTGGCTGAAAGCCTCTGCATGCTAGGTGCCCAGGAGTAAGCACCTCTACCTACAGAGGTGCGGTTGGATTTTTTAATATTTCTTTTTGGCATTCTCACCCTAAAAGGCTCTTTCTCTGGCACTGCCAGGTAACAGCATGAACAGGACCTTGGGGCCCTCCCTCCAAAGCTTGGCCCCTCTGCCCTCCACTGGAGTACGCAAGCACCCCAACAACTCATGTTTGCAATTCCCCTCTACCCTCCATCCCAGCCAGGCTACTTTCGGCCCTGGAAGAGTGGCCACTATGGAGGTAAGAGGGCTTTCAGGGCAGCCACAGAGTGTTTCCTTGATGGTCTGTTCTGGGTCCATTGAGAGCTGAGGCTCCTGGGCTCCAGCCCAGCGAGCCCAGTGGACAGTCCTGTCTGTAAGAGCACACTGCTCGTACTGACTAAAATTCAAACCAAGAACCCACAGATTTATCCTTTGCTGGTCTTGAAGGTAGCTCGTAATCAATTGTATTTATTGAGCGCTTACTGGGTGCAGAGCACCGTACTAAGCATTTGGGTGAATACAGTACAAGAGTTGGTAGTCACATTCCCTGCTCACAATGAGCTTACAGTCTAGAAGGGGAGACAGACATTAATCTAAATAAATTATGGATATGTTTGTAAGTGCCATGGGGCTGAGAGCAGGGTGGAAGGGAGCAAATTGGGATGATGCAGAAGGGAGTGGGAGAAAAGCAAAAGAGCGCTTAGTCGGGGAAGGCCTCTTGGAGGAGATGTGCCTTCAATAAGGCTTTGAGGGTGGTAAAATAGGAGGGAGGGCGTTCCAGTCATAATATATATATATATGAGGTATATTGTAGATATATATATCTACATTATAATATACCTCATTAGAGGACTGTGCGCTGACTTATGCCAAAGTGACAGGGGAGCCTGGATTACGGAGATCTATAGTTAACCAGAAAAATTCCCTTCAAATCAGCAGTTTGCCCCCAGATCCAATCACATTTACATCTTGTTAATTTCCCTTTTGATTTTCCTGCTTATGTTCTGTTGGAGGGACTAATGAGCAATGGAATGGAAAAATTCAGTCAGTATTCAGGAGGCAGTTTTGTTGCCATTTATCCACCTTTGTTGGTGTGGGAGTGCTGCCTCTGCTGAATGAGCCATTTGTGGTTCTGAAGGGTTGACATAGTCTTCCAGTGAATTGGTATGTGACTGTCATGTCTTTTATCTTCAGCTTTCAGGTTTGGGGATTAAATGCTCTAGTCTTAAAGATGAGAAGAGTCTCATTGCATTTTGGTAGCATTTCAGTAAGGAGTTATTTATTACTAAATGTTATGCTATCCTATCAGGTTTGTAGTTTAAAAAAAATGTATAACTACCACTATGAAGAAAAAGTCATCCTGATGCTACAATGTGGTGAGCACAACTCTTAATGAAAATAAATAAATCAGATTGGTGGGCATTCTTTAAATCCATTGTAGAAGTGTGCTCGTATCTGTGGAATACATTAAACTGTATTAATCCTTGTCTGCAAAGTTACTAATTCCAAGATTGGTGGATGGCTGCAATTTCACAAATAATGTTTTCCTATTTTTGTTCTAGCCCTGCTTAATAAACCTAAATTAAATTTGTAGAGAACTCTAAATTTCTTCCTAACATCAACAAAGTGTGGATACCCAAGAGCTGCCCAGAACCAACAGAAACATTTAAAAATCTGCTCGTGCATCACGTGAAGGTATTAGAGAAGAATTTTTATTGCAATAAAAACATCAATTTGGAGAAAAAACTGAAAGCTGCTTTGTGTCTGTCTGTAACAGATCTGTAGAATATCCCACTCTGTTTCACTTGGTTTCTGTGCCAGGTCCCTCTTTTACCAGTATTGGGTACAGACCCGATGCAGGTTCCAGCCACTCGGCAATACGTGTAACATGTAACCCGGAGATAAGTCCTGCAGTATTTGTCATAAAACCCTCCCCTGAGGTTATGTCCAATCCCTACAGGTAAGTCATTTCCCTCCCCTCATCCCACTCCCTTACCTCTCTCTTCTGTTCTGAGCAGTTCGCTCTACTCCCACCCCCCCACCCCCCATATGTTCCAGTACTTACATATATATTTTTTGAAATTGGTAACCCACTCAAACCACGGCAGCCAGCTACGCATGAGGAACGGGAAGGGAAAGGGGCTTGTGATGGCATCGTGTGTGGGAGAAGAAATATTCCTGGACTTCTGGCCGTGACCCTCCCTGTTGCCAAGTGATTGGGTCCTGGCCCCGCCATCTTGCCTCAAGCAGTGGCGAGCTGGCCACCGTGGCTCCTCCCGGGCCCCGGATCCCACAGGACTCCAGTCCCCCTGGCCTCTCCCCATGGAGGCTCTCCACTGTTCACTTTGGCTCTGGACTTGTTGGATTCTCAGACTGGGTGCTGTGACCAATCTTAGTGGCAATGGGACTGGCTGCTCTGCTCTGATTTGCCCAGAAGCCACTGGGCTCTGTTGTCTGGAGAGGGTAGGAGAGAGGTCTGAGGAACCAAAAAGCTCAGAGCCATTTATGTAGTTTGGCGGAGAGTCTCCGCATGATCCAGGTGGTCAGAGGGGTAGGGGATGTTGGAATCACTGTCTCAGAAACTGGAGCTCCTGTGGGACCTGGGAACCAGGAGCAGCTGCAGAACCTGGGTACATAGCCCTGGGGAAGAGGTCAAAACCAGACAGAGGCTAGTCTAAGAGGGAGGATGCTGGGATACACCTAATTGGCTCCCCCACTAACTTGGGGAGGTGGTTTGAGAACCAGGATGTCTGGCTATTGGGAGTGTCTCAGCCAGGTTCCCAGTAACATCAAGCTAATAGAAATGGGTGTGTGTGTGTGTGTGTGTGTTGGGGGGGTGGGCAGGAGGACAGAGATGAATTTGAGGTGGAGGGTAGCCTGGGGTGAAGGGATGGGAAGGCTGGGAGAGATTTGCAGTTTCATTTTTGCATCCCCGTGTTGACCATCATGTTGAGACTAGTTCTAGCACAGACCTTAGCTTTCATGTAAGTCAAAGGGGAAACAAAACCCCACAATACAGCCACAATTTTGAGGAGCATCACCCAGATATATAATGGCATAGGCATACACCTGGAAAGTTTGGCTTTGGAGCTCACGCATTTATACTTTGCATCCATGTTACCTGAAAGCTGCTTTCCTCTGATTGGTAAATGGCTTTATATATGTTTTCATAAACAATTTTATAATATTTTCCAGTGATTTGCTGCAAAATGTGGAATGCGTTAGGTAAGCATGGGACTTCAAAAGAATTCGAATGTGGTTGAATTATGAAAGGTGGCTTAGGACCAACTCAGGGAAGAATTAAAGAGGAAATATCTGTTGAAGGTGTTTTCAGGCCATTAGCTTCTGGTAGAGTTTCAATTTGGGGAGTTGTCCTCAAAGTGTTCTTTTGGCAACCCTTGTCCCTCACCTTTTTTTGGACTCAATTCCATCTCTAGCCACTTCAGTAGGTCCTATCAACTTGACTGGCATAAGGCTTGTGTTATGAATAATAATATATACCATTTCCCCAAACCACTTAGAAAAATTAAATTAGATCGTGAATCTTCAAAATTTCCTCAGGTGACACTCAGTAACCTGAGTGTGCTCCTCCCCAGATTTAGATGTCAGCACCTGGGGAAGATCATTATTGCCCGTGCAGTAAAACAAAACAAGGTAGCAGGAGAATAATCATCATCATAAAGGCACTGGTTAAGTGTTTTTCATGTGCCAAGGACTGTACTAAGCACTGGGATAGATACAGGATAATCAGGTCAGACACAGGGTCTCAGTCTTAACTAGGATGGAGAACAGGTATTGAAGGTTGGAAGTTGACTCAGTGCTCAGTCCTGAATGTCTGGGAGAGGACAGGGACCAGGTGATGGGCGGTCAGTGGGACCATTAGATTGTAAGTTCCTCAAGAGCTGGGTCTGTGTCTTCTACTTTATTGTAGGTTCTCCAGCGTCTATTATAGTGCACTTCATACAGGGATTCAATATATGCAGGCATTCTTGCCATAGCATGACTTTTTAGAATGCCATCTGGATAGAGCGAGGAGGAAGAATAGGGGAATACTGTGTCATACTGGCAATTGCTTATAACGTGATGGGGCTCTGTGGAACCATCTTGTTTCCAAAGTTTGAATCAAACAGGATCAAAGAATCATCCAATCACATCCATTAACTCATTAGCACTGCACAGGGCCCAATTGCAACATTGTTATTTACTGGAACCTGAACTTTAAGCTGTTTCAAATGGGTTCCTAGTGCTGTGCTAAATGAACTAAAGGGACAAAGAATGTAAAGTGCCTGCAACCAACCTAATGTTGCACTGGTGAGTTTGTCTCATATGGGGACCATGTCTGATTTTGAGCCTGCCTCTTAGTATCCCAGTCTTTGCAAAGCCTTCGCTCAAGGAGAGCAAACATTTTCTCAATTGCCACCTGTCAGGCTAGGCTGGTTGGTCTCCTGCGGTGGTCTCCCGACTGTGCAATGCTCAGTCGTGTTGAGACTGTGGTCTATTATGTCTTGAAACTGTTTATTTGGTACTTGTGGCTTGTGCGGGCCCGTGCGCTCCCCCACCCCCACCCACAAGTTCACCATTCAGCAGCACCTTAGGTATCCTGCTGTCATCCATTTACCTCACATGTCCTGCCCGGCACAACTGTGAGCTGTGAGCTCTAGTTCAATGCTGCCAAGCTTACTGTTCCGGGATCTACCATTTGATGTTGAGTGTGGTTCATGCGCACCAATAGAAAAAAGGGCAGATAACAGAATTTTCAAAACCCAGCTTGGGTTCCAGCTGACTACAAGATAGAGTATGGTGACAGTAGGGCATCCAGCTCGAGAAGGGCTTTCTAAACTGTTGTAGTGACCATCCTCCTATTTGGCTGAGAGACCTGGATGCTACAGAAGCTCCATCACACTCTTTGGGCAGTTTCACTGTGCAATACTAGTGGCGGGACATCTCCCAAGACCTGATCCTAATTGAACTCTAGTGTTCTGAAGGAGTCTGGGCCTCCAGTTTAGCAGATTTGTCCCCTAGAAAGGGCCTGGGTTTGCTTAGTCTCTTCCTCCAGCAGAAGCAGGCACATGGTTTCCATAGCAAGGGGTACAGAATGTTCCCCATTCCCTGGCCATCAGTAGACACTTATTTTTATTAGCCGATCATGTGGGCATTGCCGCCTCTTGATACTCATTAAAAGTTCATAATAATGACAGGAATGCATAGCAAGAATGCTTGGGTTTCAGAGAGCAAATTGCAGGGAAACATCTTTACTATTTTTTAGGGGATCCCAGTTTTGGGAGAACTGAATGTGGAGAAAAGAGCTCTATTGGGGGATTGTTGATGCTTTATGGGCCTTCACCTGGGAAAATGAATGTTTTGGGGAAGCACTGAAGTGGGATAGATGGGTTAATAGCCAAACCTTGCTGCCTTCATCTTCAGTACATTCACTCCGTTCAGTACCCTTGGCAGTGGAGGTGGGTTTTTGTTACTTTACATTGATTAAACTCCTGGGGTGACAACTGCCATATTTAAGACACGATCTTAGATGAATAAACAAACCAGAGCGGAGGGCTGGGCAAATACCTGGCCTATGCAGCCACTTTGGATCATTCAGGCAGAGGCAAGATGTTTTGGCCTCAATTACTGGGCTAGGCTGGATGGGGATCCCAAATTCCTTGGGGTTATTTTGCAATCCCGGGCTTCCCTTTGGCTAGAGGGATGTGCTCTTGAACACCCCTCCCACCCACCCCCAGGCCTCTCACCAGCCCCACTTAAAACTAGTCTGCCATTTGTGACCCTTTTTTTTCCCCTCCCTTTCTCTCCCTTTTCCTTTCCTTTGTGAGAGGGGAGAAGGAGCAGATGGGATGATAGGAAATGAAAGAAAATTGAAGGGAGTAATGAACACAAGGAGAATTGGAAATCGGTGAGGAGGAGGGAAAAGAATGAGGTAACCATTCAGGTGGTGGTTTTTTTTTCCAAGGAGTTTTAATCCAGTTCCAAGGAGCATGATGTTTCCCCCATCATCTCTCTTCAGTCAACCAAACAGTGGTATTGATTGAGCGCTTACCGGGTGTAGAGCCCATACACAGCGCTTGGGAGAGTACAGTAGGGTTAGTAGACATGATCCCTGCCCTCGAGGAATTTATAATCTACCGGAAAGATGGAGTCAATCCATCAATCAGTGGTATTTATTGAGCCCTCACTGTGTATGGAGCACCGTACTCAGCACTTTGGGGAGTACAGTACAGCAGAGTTGGTAGACACGTTCTCTGCCCACAATGAGCTTACAGTCTATAGTCAGACACTAAAATCAATTAGCAGTGGTTGGCCTCCCAAGAGGAAATTACCGGACAGAGTTTCAGTTTGTTGCTGCTGCCAGGAGAGGTCAGCCACAGGAAAGACTAATCTGCTTCCTCAAAATGGATGCTTTGTATATTGTGAGACCTGGTCTGAAGCAAAAGACCGCAGGTGGTCTTTACCTCACCGCAGTTTGTAAACTGTGGAAAACGGTTCAGATTCATGTAGCTGCTGCAGCTGAATATTCTAAGTTACTACTAGAGCAACATTCCCTAAGCAGCTTTCTTTCAAAAAAGAAAGAGTCATATCAGAGTTGCCATAAACTGCTGATAAAACTCTGCATCTGATCATTAAAATAAGGTCCGCGACTAATGGCATGTAATACATTCTGTAGAGTGTGGTCTGAACTCTGAACTGGATGTGGTGTTTGTTTAAGGAAAAAGAAAATCTTAATTTAATGAGCTGAACAAGTGGATAGGATGTTCTTTCTGAATTTGATTGATACTTTTACAGTTTGACCATTTGGAATCTTGACTTTTTCTGCCAAAGCTTGTGGACATTTCTGATTTCTCAACTGAGAGGTATAGTAACACATTTGGCATGCATTTCTTAGGAAACTGTGCTAGTAGCAAACATACACAAAGCGGCTCCCTGGACTGAATCCCTTCTTCCTCCCCTCCTCCCCCCTTCTTCATCTTAAACAGTTGGCAGAGGGAGTCTGTTCCTGCAGGATGGGTGTGAATTACCAGTGCTTTGTGCCAGTATTTGAGTTAAAGGTTGTAAAAAAGCAGCTGCATTAGGATAAGCTTGATGTGACTACCTTTGAACTGCTTAACCATGTGTAATAGTGAAGCATTGTTTTTAATTAACAAACTTTATTTATAACCCAAAGGGAACAGACTTTTATCTATGTTAGGATGTGTGTGGTTTTGGTCTTGACATCCATCGAAGCACATGATGCTTGGTAAGCATTGGAGCCTCGGTTATGATTCATTGGGAAAAAAACATGGAAAACAATGTCTGTTTTTAAGTCCTGGGAAATGGGAAAATGAATTGGAAATGTGAGCACTGTATAATTTTACTAAAATTAACTTGTGAGCAGTTTAAACCTCCCTCCCTTTTTGTGGTGTCACAATATATTGTCTGTATATATCTTTTTTTTTAGGGAGGGTAGGCGCCGGGGGCGGAGCGGGTTGAGTGTACTGTTTTTCTGGCCAGTTTGCCACAAAGCCACATTCAACCTGGTACTCTTCACATTTAAAAATAATAATAATGATGGTATTTGTTAAGTGCTTACTATGTGTCAAGCACTCTTATAAGCACTGGGGTAGGTACAAACTAATCAGGTTGGACACCGTCCTTGCCTCACAGTCTTAATTCCCATTTTACAGATGTGGAAACTGAGGCACAGAGATGTGAAGTGACCTGCCCAAGGTCACAGCAGACAAGTGGCGGAGCCAGGATTAGAACCCAGGTCCTTCTGACTCTTAGGCCCGTGCTCTACCTATTAGGCCATGCTGCTTCCCAGTGACCCACCGTGTGACTGTGTAATCATATTTGGCATGTCATGGTGGCAGATATATTGGCAAATCTGATGTAAGTCAGAATTTTGTCATTGTATTCTGACTACATTTCCTCATCACAGAAAAGCCATTAATGAAACTGGGGAAATCCCCCTAATTGTGCTTAATAGATGCTTTTCATTTTCAGAAGAAAGAAAAAAACATTTTTTTAATGTAAACTTTGAAGAGAAGGGTGGTATGGCAGCATTGTGTGGTCTGTCTCATGCATCACTGAATTTTATCTAGAGTGTTAAATACAACTAATTCATAGCAAGCTCAGGAGCAAGTCTGCCTCTGAGTATTGTCTGTCTGATGTTTAATGGTCTCCAGGGGGTTATAATGTAGAAGGAAGCTCTACTGACCCACTGGCATGCCTTGAGATCAGAAAAAAAAACCCAATGAACATGGCAATGCTGGGCAGATTCAACCACTGAGCGGAGTCGTCCATTCATTTCTATGGAACACAGTTTTATGTCATTTAAGAGTATCTGTTGACCCAGTTTGAGAGAACAAATGGGTGTTTCCAGACACTTATTTCATTTCTAATATTATTCTCATCATTATCATTGTTACGGTATTCGTTAAGCATTTACTATGTGTCCATCACTCTTCTAGAGTCAAACTAATCACACCCAACAGAGTCCCTGTCCCAAATGGGGCTCACAGTCAGTAAGTTTGGTTTAGGTGGCACTGCCTTTAAATGTAGGAACACTGGTCTTTGTAATCCCATCTGCCATTAACTCTGCCTATTGAAATTCTAAACAGCATTTTGGAAAATGTTGACCTTGATGGGTTTTTGACTTTCTCCTGCACTAGGAAGGTTTTATAGAAGAGGAACCAGAAGGTCTGGCTCTAAACCCTCTTTTCAGAGCATGATCCTGGGCTAGACCTGGGAGAAGCCCACCCTGTTCAGTATAAAAAGTGGTAGAGAGGCCTGGGGCTACCATGAAGTGAGTGGCCATTATTCTTTTAGGTGGACTCTAGCCACGACCGCCACCGTTATCATCATCAACATCGTCATTTTCACAAGCCATGTTTGGCAAACACTCTTTTGGGCAAAGCACCAGGCTAATCCTGGAAAGCATTTGCAAAAGAAGATAAAGTCATAGTCCTTGCCACTAATGAGTGTGACCAACAGTGGGAAGATGACGAACGTGCGTGCAACTGGGTAGAGTACATCCACATAAAGAAAACTATCAGACTAAATGCAAAAAAGTATTGGATGTATTCAGAAGTGCTGAGGTGGCTATAATGGATGGCGAAGTGGGGAGAGCAGGGAGGGGTAATTAGAGCAGGGTTCAAGCCCAGCGTGTTTTTTTAGTAAGTGTTTGAAGGAGAAGAGGGATTTGGGTGGTATCGCACAGGGAAAGGTAGGGATGGCTTTCTAGACGGGCAGCATCACGGAGGATTCATTCTCTTGATGAAAACAAATTCAGTACAGCTACTTTGGGGCTCTCCGGCCCTCTTTCAACTTGGCAAAGGTAAAGCGCTATATTTTTCAAAGATTCCTGGTTAGCCCAGTACAGGTATATTATTAAAAGAAAAAAAGACCAAAAGAACACCAAAAAACCAAAAAACTCAAGCCAAAGACTGTTTGGGAACCCTAGCTTTGAACCGTCTCTTGTTTCTGTACATTAGCCAGGTGGGTGTGATTGATGCCTGCCCCCATTCGGTCACTCTGGCTAGTCTGCTACAGAGCAGGCATAAAACATGCAGTTTTCTGACAGCTTGGGGGAACCCCCCAAGATAACCTGGGGCCCCGAGGCTTTGAAGTGACTGCTGGTGGAGACTCAGGACAGTTTGGGCCAGTCAGAGAGGCTCCTCTCTGTGGAACCCCTGCACAACTAGCCCCATCATCCTTTCCTTCCCACAGTCCAGTGGGTTTTGTGGGGAGAAGCCCTGGGATCCTGGTTTGACTCAGGCCCCTCCAGAGCACCCCTTCCCACCCAGCCCATTGGAATCGGGTTTTCTCAGAACTGCCCCAGCCCTCTTGGGCTCGGGGGTCTCCAAGGCAAAAATAATGTCAGACCCAGGCCTAAAAAGCTTGGAGCATTGGAACCTGGAGCAAGATCCTCAAGACTGTCTCGAATCCCTGGGCACCCCAAGCCACCAACAGGATCGCCCAGTGACTGGCTGAAGCCCAACCTGTTGGAAAGCCTCACTTGAGTGAGTAGCTTAATCAGACATCAGTTTGCCATTTCGTCATGCCGCCTGCCTGAGAGCTACTCTGGTGGCTTTTTTTGAATGAATGTGGCTCTGTCTGTCAAGCAAGGGCCAGACATTCCTGGAATAAACACTTTTTTTTTTTAATGGTTAAACTTAGGGAGGGTGTTCCAGCCTGGTTCCCAAATTGTTGTTGCTGCTATTTGGAGAGCCTCCCTGCTTCCGCTCTGTTCTGCCACCTTTTCCCTTACTTCACTTAGCATTTCCCATGTCTCTCTCTGACAATACCTGCCACTTCCTTGATCTGAAGGAACAGCAGTGCCA
Source organism: Ornithorhynchus anatinus (assembly GCF_004115215.2). NCBI lineage: Eukaryota > Metazoa > Chordata > Mammalia > Monotremata > Ornithorhynchidae > Ornithorhynchus > Ornithorhynchus anatinus. Next base: position 102,433,405 of record NC_041749.1, read on the forward strand.
TATGCTGAGGGTGGGGGCTTAACGTTATTAATATATGACTGATTTTACCCTGTTTCCAGTTAAACCCAACTCCTTCCCAAGCCTTTTATTAGGCATTTTCCTCTTCTATTAGCTATTTGGGAAAAATGTTTTCTCCTCCAGCCTATGCATCTTGAATACATTATTAACACAAAGGCAGCATTTAAAAATGCGACTCTGATTTCTCGCCACTACTAAGTCAACATGGAACAGACCAGCAAAGAACCGTTTGCTTGCATTCAAGTGTCATGGCCCCACGTGCACAAGCTCTTAGGGTGCGTGCTGGGCCGGCTCTGAGTAGAATCTGACTGCGCTCTTGATTAGCTGGGCGGGTCCCAGATTCTCAAGCAGCCTTGAACAGAAAGACCAGACGGTGCATCTAGGATGGTCTGAGGTAAGTATCCAGAGCTAGGAGAAAGTCGAGTTTATGAGCTCCCTTTCTCTTCCTCTCCCCATGCGACCTGCCCACCCTGCGTAGCAGAGCAGGGGTGCTTTTGGCCACTTTTTCTAAAATGGGACACAGAGATAGGTCGCCAACCAGACTTGCAGGCTGAGTTCTGGAGTTTGAACCTTGAACTCAGAGCCAGGCAGCCAAAGGCAGCCAAAGCTGTTCATTCAGAGTTTGGCTGTGGGACGCTGTGAAGCCTGTAACTTTTGAGGAAAGGCAGGAGTAGACTGATGCAGGTGGCTCAAACCTCCCACCTGTAAGAGATTTACCTTCCATGTTTTTGTGTTTCCCTGCTAGAACCAAGACTGCAAATGGGGATTGCCGAAAAGACCATCGGGAGAGGAGCCGCAGCCCCATTGAGCGTGCTGCTGCTCCGACCGTGAGCCTGCACACCAATCACATATACACCTCGATCCCCAGCCTGACCATGGAGCAACCCCTCGCACTGACCAAAAACAACCTGGATGCCAGCAGGACGGTGGGCATCTCCCCCACACTGACCTCTGTGGAGCGGCAGCAGGTACAGCACTCAACTCAGAGGGGCTAGCCACACCACCCCCCCCTTCCTGGATTGTGGAACAACTTGACGAAAGCCAAAAGGAGCTGCACGTACCCCGAAATCACAGAGCTAGCAATGGAAGTGGCACGTGAGGGTAGAGTTGGGGAGTCAGAGCTGAGAGCCGGGAAGGACAAGATGGGGGATAGGTGGCATTTGAGCGAGAGAAACTGTAGGAGACCACACATACCAGTGGTCCCGTTTTGTTCTCGGCACTTATAAAGGGACACGAAGCAACTGGTGAGGGGTTGGCAGAGAGCAGCCAAAGCGATTAAAGGATTGAGGAAAGCATCAGTCAGTCGATTCGTGATCAATCGAGGGTATCTATTGAGTGCTTACTGGGTGTGGAGCACTGTACTAAATGCTCTGGAGACTAGGAGACTGAAGGATGACTCATTAGTTGTCTTCAGATATGTGAAGGACTTTTATGAGGGGATTTTGAGGAGGTGTTCACCCTGGCTACAGAGGATGGAATAAGAGAAGATGTCAGGCTCAGACTGCAGCAGGAGAGTTCATTTAGGCCAACGGACAAACTTCCTGGCTGGTCGAACACTGAAACAGACTCTTGAGGCGGGAAGTTGTGGAGACTTGATTCTTGGAGATCAGTCTAAAAAGGAGAGGCAGCCTTGTATTCCAGATGTTTAAGCATTCACCTGTCTTGAGGCAGGAGGCTGGACTAGGTGGCCCCTTTAGGTCCCTTCTAGCTCTTGGATCCTATCTTTTTTTTTTTCCTCTGGTGTGAAATCCAGAGAGAGGAGCACCTTGAATTCAATTCTGCTTTGGTTTTGAGTTGTTTGGGTAGATTTAACCAAACTGAAACACAAGAGAGAAATATTGCTAGGCTCTGGTCTCGAGTGGCTATTGTGGGCAGTGAAGAGAGGGTTTCTTCTCGGCATATTCTCTGTTTGAGTTTTCTGTGTGTGTGTGTGCGTCTGTGCGCATGTGCGTGTGCACTTGGCACCCGTACATCAACCTCTTGTGCCTAGTCTGGCTGATACCTCATGCCCTTTGCTTGATTTTTAAAAAGGTTTCTTCCTTGTTGCCTGAGTTGATTGCTTCAGCTTGTTGGAGAGACACCCCTCCCCTAGTGTTTAGCGCTTGCGGATGTAGGAGCAGTACAGAAAGTGATGTCTGGCTCTGACCCTGGGTGCCCCTTCCTGAGTTTAGGAGAGCTTCTCCACAGGTATAATGGCATGAAAAGGTAACAAAGGCCAAAAACTGTCAGGCAGTCTTCAAAGCAACCCTATGACCCCCGCCTACCTTACCTTGTTGTGTTTTTTTTCCCTTCCCTTTTGATCTTTCTGGGAAGGGCGTGGCCTAGTGGATAAAGCCCTGACCTGGGAGCCAGAGGACCCGGGCTTTAGTCCCAGCTCTTCCACTTGACTGCTATGTGACCTTGGGCAAGTCACTTCCCTTCTCTGGGACTTTCAGTTTCCTCAACTGTAAAATGGGGATTCAATACCTGTTTTCCCTCCTACTTGACTGTGAGCCCCATGCACAGGAATTACATCCCACCTGATTAACTTGTATCTACCCCATTGCTTAGAATAGTGCTTGACACATAGTAAGTGCCTAACAAATGCCATAAAAAGGGTTTTTCTTTGGCACCCTCTGGCACTTTGGCACACGCCCATTCTCGAGAAGATGGAGGGAATGTCCAGGCTGGGTTCCGACCCTGCCCACTGGCACATGTTCTGGCAACCTATTCCTGCGCTCCGCTAATTGTGCGTAGTTACCATGCCGTGAGCCCTTCCCGGTCCACCTGATGACTGAGGTGGAAAGATAAGGCTTCCGGTGGTGTCATCAGTGAGGTGGGCCCGTGGGACTCCTGTCCTTTCAGTGGCAGCCGGCACCGACACTGGTTCAATGTTTTTCTGAAGGTGGTTTTTACTGACTGACTTCCCAGGGACTGACCCTGGTCACTGGAGATTGACATATTTCCTGTTACTGGGTTTTGGATTTGTTTTGTTTGATTCTGAACTTCACTGCAAGTTCTGGGGGAAGTGGGAATTTTTCCAGGCCTGATTATGCTCCCGCAGGCAAGGGAAATGACGTCTGGGAGAGAGTTTCCTGGTCAAAGACTCAGGGCCATCTTTAGGCCAAATCTCTCCCTGTCAGGGCCAACTTTAGGCCAGATCTCTCCCTGTCCCTCGGGCTGCGGTGAATAGTGTCTTCACCCCTATTGTAATGAAAGATTCTTCATTTATTTTTAACAAAATATGAAAAGAACCCCAAAAATGCTGCATTGTTGTAAGTGATGAGGTAGATACAAGTTAATCAGGTGGGACGTAATTCCTGTCCCGCATGGGGTTCACAGTCAAGTAGGAGGGAAAATGGGTATTGAATCCCCATTTTACAGTTGAGGAAACTGAGAGTCCTAGAGAAGGGAAGTGACTTGCCCAAGATCACATAGCAGTCAAGTGGAAGCATGTTAGCCAGTCAAGCATGTTATATTCAATCAACTAAGTATCAAATATTGCAAAACAACTACTGAATTGAAAGGCCAAAATATCTTGAATTTTAAAAACCCTTTGGCTGAAAAAGGAGACTTTACATATATTTTATTTATTGTGATACAGTCTATATATCTACGTTCACAATTAAATGATGTTATTTTCCTTTTCAGTACAGTTAAAGTCTTTGAAATGTATGCCGGAAATTTTCTTCCTTTTAGCCCCAGTAAAATGCATTATCCCATTTGTTCCAGATTTAACCCCAATGATGTAAAAATGGTAGCGTTAACCTTCTATCTTTAAATGGTCCATTCCTGTTTGAACAGCTCTTCCACACAACACATCTCTGAGGACATAAAGACATGAATATATCCAATAAGGAAAGGCAGTTCAACTTGCTTCAGTCCTAGGAGTGTAGGGTAGAGTCCATGGGAGCTTCACGCCCCTGCGTTCAACTGAACAAGTTTGTCCTCAGCCAGGGAATACACTTTGATTCGGAGAAGGATCCATAAAGTACTCAATTTGTTCAGTGGGGCGGGTCAGGGAGGGGCAGGCAAGGCAGATGCTGACCACCCACTGTACGGGCCGTTTACTGACGTAGAGAAAATACTGGCCAGGGTAAGAGGATAAAGAGGGAAGTTGCCCAGCGGCGGAGGTGTCTGTGTCAGGGATCCTTGCTCTTTCAGGTTTTTCTGGACAGCCTGTCTGGGAGTAGAGAAAGCAAATGCAATCTGCAACTAATATCAAAAGGGGAGAGACGCCCAACACCAGGGAGGAAGGAGAAATTGACCGTAGGTGAGGATTAGAAACGTGAGGAACAAACCTTTCTGGTTTTTCTAATGAGATTGGAGATGGACTATGGCAAGGCAGGGGAGTTTATTTGAGCTGTGTGCGCTGAGAGAGGTCTCGGCATAGGTAGGGATGGTGATTGCATGTCCCACCTCTCGTCTGCCTCTTCGAAAAACTGGCAAGGAGCTGGAGGGAGTTTGGAGACGACACTGGTGTTGTTTTTTTTTTTTTCTTTCCCCCGACATCCACAAAATATCAATCTCTTATGGCAGAAGATGACTTTTCTTCTAGAAATATTGATCTTCCATTTTGTGGAGAAAGGCAAGCAAGGAGAAGCCAGCCCCAAGGCCTGCCTGCAGTCAGCTACAGAACAGCGCTTCCCCAGAGCCCAAGGAAGCCAGGAGCCAGCCAGCACAGCCGTCACGGGGCTCTGTGCCGCCTGAGGAGACCGAGATGGTTGCGAAGCCTTCTCCAGCCCCCGGATCAGCACTGCTCCCATCTCCAACCAGCACCCCTTTCAAGCCACCGCTGCCTCAGGAGATGGATCGTTCCCTCCCAGCCCGGGGCCAAGGTTCCTGCCGGGTGGCAGCTGGTGCTCTGGAACCAGCTGAGGCGGGCTGTAGGTTTGACTAGCCCAGACCCTGACGGAGGCAATCTGTGGGCACGTGGGACGTCCCCCCGGCCCCAGAGGAGCCCGGTCTGCCAGCAGTCCCACAGATCAGTGTGTGGCCTGGCCAGGGTTTCTACCCTTGCTGCTTACCCCACCCTAAAATAGTGCTCAGCCTGGGCCAGAGCTGCCTCCACAGCTCGTGGTGGGTCAGCCTCGGCCCCACCTCACAGGGGTCCAGTCAATTCTGCTCACCCCAGTACTCTTCCCCTTTGCAGAAGGGTTGCCGTGTGCTAGAGACACGAGGAGGAATGATCCCTCTAAGCATTACCGAGAGAAATGGGATAGCATTTGGAAGACAAACGTTGAGCATAAGTAGCAAGATCCAGCACTAGAATATCTCCCCCAGGGAGAGGGAGGCTCCATTGCTTGGAAAACGCCTTTTTTTTCCAGTTTGAATGGAAAACCCCATACACGTTTGCTATTTGTGTGGGTGCGTGCACTAGCCACACAAGGTAAAGTCCTGAGTGGAGCCTAAACTTGGCCCGAAGTCAGGCGGGCCTGGTGGGCTGTGACCTGATTTGGGGACCAGGGCTGCACCTGCCCACTGAGGCGTGCACATATCTTTGCTCCAGAAGGCTGCCGGGATTGCAGGCCCCAGTGAACGCGCAAGGAGGACTTCCAGGCTCACGTGTTGAAGCCACAGCCGCCACACTTCCCTCCCAGGCTGAAAGGTGGTCTCACCTGTCACCTGTTGGCCCCCGCAGGGGCTCTGATGCAAGGGTTGGCTATGGATTTGAGCGCTCCTTCTCCCCTGCCCCCACCCCTCTCTCAGTCTGAAAAGCTGTTTCTGAATCTGGGAGGGAGGACTGGATGGGCAGGGTGCCTCATCAGATTTTGAGAGGATTGAGGGGTCAAAACCACTCTGGGTTTGGGAATGAAATTCAGGCGAGTTGGGCACCATCACTGCTGCCCAGTGAAGCGTATGACAGGAAGGTTGCCTTGTACCATTTAGTGGTCCCACCCCAAGCCCCCAGATTCCTTTAGAATCAAAGCTCTGCCTATTGTGTGTGTGGGAGGGGGGTGGGGGGCGGTCATGTAGGGAGTTCTCTCTTATCTAGGTAAGCTCTAATGCCTACCTGCATTTCCCACTGCACCACTCAGTATGCTGCCAGCCCAATACCAAGGCATCAAGCCGTGGAGGCTGCTCCTTTGACAGCGAGCAGCAGTCTCAACCGGCCCTCACTGGCATATAAGGAAAGAAAGGAGGCCTGCCCGTGTTTCTCTGGTCCCCATTCCCTCGTGGCTGGGGTTGCTGTAGTACCGGCTTATGTCAGCCTTGGAGCCCAGAAATGCCTGCTAGGCAGGGCCACACTCCAGACCCATCAGCACTCCTGGAATTTTCTTTGATGAAAAGGGCGCTTTAAAAATCAAGACAACGATTTTGCCAGGACTTTTTAACTGTGCCTTTTCATTTTTCATCAACCTACGGTTGCAGAGCGCTGTACTAGGCACTCGGAGGGCATGCGGAAGGAGCATAAGACCCGATTTCTGCTTTTGAGGAGCTTCCAGTCTAATAGGGGAGACAGACACATATCATCTCATCCTCCTCCTTATCCTCTCTCCTGCCCCTTCCACCTTCTCCTGCTCCTCCTTCTCCTCCTCCTCCTCCTCCTCCTCCTCCTCCTCCTCCTCCTCCAGACATGTAAGAGTAGGAGACACTTCTCCATCCACCACCCTAATGAAATGAAAAATGGAAATGGAAAAAGAAATGCCCAAAGTGATCTCACATGCACTCATTAATGTATGTTCTTCCCAGAGGTGACGTCTCCAGATATTCTGAGGGTTTGGGAGTCTCTGACAAGGAAAGTCTTTTGAATCCCCATTGATTGGAAGGTGGAGGCAGATTGCATTTTCTGAACCAGTGTAGCCCATTTCTCAATTGTCCATTGGCTGTCTCCACGACTGCCAGCCTGCTTCAGAAATAGTTTCCTGCTGTTCTTCTCCACCATACCCACCCTGGGCATTATTCCACCTTGTGCCTTTTTCTCATTTATCTCCTTTCCTCTCCTTTCTCTTCTCATGTCGTCTCCTCTCCTCTCATCTCTTTGAATGCTTTTAGGTTTCAGCCGAGTGCAAGTGGTACATTAAGAAGCTCTGACCATTGCCCACACAAATAGAGCTGATTGCAGATGTTGAAAGAGGCCAGATAAAAGGCTTTTATTTGAGGGGGGTAAGAGAATTCAGCTAAGCCATTCAGATGGAGAAAGAGAGAGAATGGTGGGGAGCTAAGAGGAGGAGGAGGAGCAGGAAGTGTTCTGTTAATTATCCCGGAGCCAAGAATCAGGGCCATCCACATGAACTGCGGCAGGGCCCTGGCCTTGTTTTCTCCATATATAAGTTGTGGAGAAGAGAATTTGCTGGCCAGAGAGGTGGTAAGGAAGGGCTGAAAAGATGGGCCCAGCTTCCAGAGGGCCGGGGCCAGAGAGGGTCTAATTATCTAACATGCCCCTCTGTTCGCCACCTGACCACCCATCCAGGGGGAGCTTGCCGGACCCTCCAATGGCCGGCTGAGGGAGTGTGTGGAGCTGATTCTCCTCTGCCCTGGATGGTTAGGTGCCGTTCTGCCCGAAGGCTGGGGGGTGGCCTAGATGGCTTCTTGCAGTCTCTTCTAGCAGCGGGGAGCCCGTGATTCTGAGTCTCTAGGCTGCGAGTCCACTTCCGAAATCATGTTTTCATCCTTGGGGAAGCAAATGCTTCCTGCTTTCCTTTGCTGTTGTGTCGAGTTCTCAGTTGAACAGGGGAGTGTTTGAGCCGCTGCCGCCACCGCCACCGCAGCAGCGTGTCCTTTTTAGGGACTAGCTTCTTGCCCTTAGTCCGAGCTGCGGGCCACAGTGCAGTCGGTCATCTCCTCATCCAGTTACGCGACAAGACGCAGCCGCCGGACCCCCCCGGCAGTCTGGCTGGCCGGCTCATCTCTCGGCTAACTTTTTCCCAAAATACCTTTTTGGGGGTCGAACGGCCAGCTGCCGTTGACGTCGTGCCTAATAACACACTGTCCTCCCCTGCTCTCTTTCCGCAGAACCGCCCGTCAGTAATCACCTGCGCCTCAGCAAGCAACCGCAACTGTAACCTCTCTCACTGTCCCATTGCTCACAGCGGCTGCGCCTCAGCCATGCCAGCCCACTATCGGAGACCCCCAAGCAGTAAGTGCTCTTATGCTCATCGCCGGCCTCCCTTCTCTCTCCGGGGACATCGGCCCCTTCGGCCCATTGTGGGCCACAGGACCAGTGTCCCTGAACCCGTTGAGCCCTTGGAAACAAGAGTCGGGGCCCCTGGGCATATGGGAACTGTGGAGGGAGAAGGCCTGGCCCTAAAGGTCCCTCCTAATTGTGGAGTCGCCCGCTGGGATCAGTGTTCTCTCTGATCGGAAAGTTCGGCGATTCTTCAAACACGGAATGTATGGTAATCCCGGCCATGTCCCAAGGAGCTCTGTTTTCCGTCTCCTTTCACCCTTGAAGTTTTGGCAAGGTGGGAGCTGCTCCATTAGCCCTGTGGCCGTTGCATTTCCATGCGCCTACCGAGTCCGCCCACAGGCCGGCACCAGGGTGGCCGAAAGCGCTGGCGATTGGGCTTGTCTGTGGAGACTGGACCTCAGCTGCCTGGACTGCTGTGCGTGCCAGGGTGGGTGCGGGGCAGGCTTGACCGTGGAGCCTGGGGGCTCGAAGGAGTTCCGGGGGTCCCGGGGGCTTTGAGTTAGGAAGGTTTGGTCATGGGGGGCTGGGGAGAGGGCGGGTGGGGGGTAGGGTTGCCCTTTCACTAACTGCCTTTACCAATCAGTCCATCTATCGATCACTCAACCAACCAACCAACCAATCACTGGTATTTGTTAAGGGCCTGCTGTGTGCAGAGCACTGTAGGAAGGGCTTGGGAGAGTATAATACAGTAGAGTTGGTAGACACGGTCCCTGATCACAAGGAGCTTACAGTCTAGAGGGGGAGACCGGGTGCCGTTTCTGGATGTGTTGTGTTTGTGACATCACTGTTGAGCAAGGAGATGCCGCTGACTAGTGAATGAGGGGGTGAAAGGGGATTGGGAAGATTTAAGACTTTCTACTCAAATATCTCAGATTCTGGGGGGCGGGTGTGTGTGGGTGTGTGTGTGGGTGTGCACTGCAGTGCAGTTTGGAGCCTCTTCCTCCTCCTCTAACCTCCCACCAGCAGTGAGGAAAGTTTTCAGGTGTACAGAGACTGTGCCTTGGAATTAGTTGGAGTTTAGTTTCATGTGTCAGGAGCCCTGGGGTGGTCAGAGACCAAGCCTTTCCAATGTCCACTGTGGCCAGTAAAGTCTTAGGCCCCCATGCGAACGGGTGAGTGGAAACTGGAGACTATTTTTACTGCTTAAGAGCTAGCTGGCTTGGGACCGAGACGTCAACACTCGTTAATAGCCCTGCCCCAAGGAGCCGGGAGACCTACATGGAGTTAGGCTGCGGCAAACCTACGTAGGGCCTGAGAGAAACGTCCCCAATTCCAGGCTTACCAAATCAGGTTGTTTTGTAAGCCTCGTTTGGGGGAGGGGGCAGAGGACACCCCGAGATGCACATGCCTGCACACACCTGTGAGCACGCACGCTCACGTGCACGCACACGGGCCTTCTCCCCAGGAATCTCCATGCAGGTATGGAGACAGGGCTCGGTGACCTTCGAGCAGGGTGGGTGATGTTTACTAGCACATTCCTTGCCTGAGGTACAGCGTCTGCCACACCTAAATATTCCAGCAGATACAGGCCATGATCCCCTTGGTCCAGGGCGGGATGGAGAAACGTTAGGTAGAGCAAGAGGTACAGAGAGAGATGGAGAGACACACACCCCGGAAATGGTGGTTTCTGTCTTGACTGCCCTCTGCCTGTTTTTCCCATCCAGCTACCACTGCCTGTGATCCGGTGGTGGAGGAGCATTTCCGCAGAAGCCTTGGCAAGAACTACAAGGAGCCAGAGCCCGTGGCAAACTCTGTGTCCATCACGGGCTCAGTGGATGACCACTTTGCCAAAGCACTAGGGGATACGTGGCTGCAGATCAAGGCCGCCAAGGATGGGGCATCCAGCAGTCCGGAGTCGGCCTCCAGGAGGGGCCAGTCTTCCAGCCCCTCTTCCCACATGGTCAATCACAACCACTCCCCCTCTGTTGTCTCTTGAAGAGGACCACCAAGCCGTTGTCAGAGAACAAGTGAATTTGCATGGTTTGCCTGAGCTTTGAACAGTCAGTGCTTAAATGGAGAATAGCGTGGGGGGGGGGGGAGTTTTCAACATATGTTGTGGGTATTTTCTTTTCTTTCTTTCTTTTTTTGTTCTTTCGTATTTGCTTGGTATTTGTACAAGGGTGCCCTCAAACATGATAGCAGGAACTATTAAACATTTGTCTAATGTAGCATCCTTACTTCCTGCCTCAGTTACCAAAGAAACCTCTGATGCAAATCTGCTGCCCCTTTAAAGTTACTAAAGCCGAGACATGCGCTCAATCACAAAAAAAGCCATTTCAACGGTGGGTTGACCCAAATGCTTTGTGCTTTTTATTAGCTTCTTGAGAGTAGGATTTGTGTGGTTTCTTCCATGGCTTTTTCTGTTCAGTAACTTTGTATGTGTATACTTGAAAAGCACGGTCATATCTGATTTGCACTATTGGAGGAGGAGGAGGAGGAGGAGGAGGAAGGTTGCATCGCAGCTTGGGGCAAGACACTAGCATTCTGAGGGCAAATGCTGAAGGAGCCTCTGTGCATTTGGGTGGGACTTCTTTTAGGCAAAAAAAGCTTTGGCAGGGGAAGTCTCATACAGGTTATAGGCCTTTCTCTCTTTAGATTGCAGTGCTTGGTGCTTGCAAATGGATTGACTGCAGGCTCAACCGACCCCCAGCCATTTGGAGCTGAGGTGGGAGGGGTCAATAGTGCTTAAAAAAATGCATGTTTTATGGAAAAAAATAGCTGGTATCTATTAATGTATAGACAGTAAGAAACATAATACTTAATAGCTTCTCTTCAGAACTAGTTTATTTTTGTCAGTAACAGTCCTAGATATACTTACTGCTGGAACAGTTGTACTCTGATATTTGTATTTGATATTCACTTGCCTCTCAGCCAGCACAGAGGATTGCCTCCGGTCAGGCTCGTAACGAAGCAGTTAACTATATGATAATCCGTGGTACAGGATGCTAGAGCTTTTGTCCAGTGCTGATTTTAATCATGTATTTTGGCCTCACCATCTGCTTGATACAAACTCACTTCCTAAAGGATCAGGATTGATGAACCCAAACTTCCGTAGATGCAGAAACTGCTCAACTGCTCCCTTTCACTTTCTTGGCCGAACAACAGATTATTTACAGTCTGGGAAATGATATTTTATGCTAACTCGGAAGCCTGGGCCGAGGCAGTGTACATTCCTCCATTAGAGAACTTTATACAGGTATTACTGCATTATTATCCTGCGCTATATGAATAGCTACTAAATAGAAATTAAGGAACGAGGCACAACAGCGTCTCATCTTTTTTGGTTCAATGCAACATGTCCCGTTTCTCTCCCCCGACCCCCCACTCCCCCCGACACACATACATACACACCCCTTCCCCCTTCCCCCCACCCCACCCACTTTCACTATCCTTTCCACCTCTCCCCTGCCCCGACCTTCCTTCTGGCCCTAATACATTCCAGCCTCCCAGAACCCTTTGTTCCAGTTCCAGCCAAGGTTTGTGCGTCCTGGGTCACCTGCCCAGCCTGGCTCCACCGAAAAAGCCAGAGCTGGGTTCTGACCCGTGTTACAGTATTGGGTCCATTGTGACTTGTACTGTATATTTTTAACTTGAGAAAATTAAACGGAAGGTAATTGATTTCAGTAGAAAGAAGGGGCAGGGTGGAAAGATTTCAGAATTGGCTATTGCTCGGAGGGAGGGGCCGGCTGCCGAGTTTCAAACCCCAACTAGAAGCACACGTGAAAGTTGTCGTGTGTTCCCCTGCCCCTTCCCATCCCTTCCCCTTATTCCACTCTCCCGCCATCCTGCTTCATTGCTTTGGCATTCAGCCCCCCCAACTCTGGAGGAATCTTGTGAGAACACTTTTTTTATTTAGGTAACTTTAAGACCATCGTTACGCTGTGCGTAAAGAATGTACAGAGAAATTTGTAGGTATTTTTTGAGGAACAATTAATTTGTTAATGATATGTAGCTATTTAATTTTTTTCCCTTTCCTTTATTGTAATCATTCATTTTTTTTTTTTGTTTGGAGAAAAAAGTTGATCTTTTTTTGTTGTTGATTTGTCTGTAATACAGTAAAAGTGCAGGAACACAGTTAGTCGATGAGAACACTGCATTTGCATTAATAGCCACTAGTTTGTTATTGCTGCAAGCTACTGAGCGTCGTAACCGGAAATACTAACACTGTAGATGGGGCTCTGTGGACACGGAACTCCCAGGTCGTCTCCACGGCCCATTGTGGAGGAAGCTGACAGTGTCGGGGAGGCAGGTCCCCTCCCCTCCCCCCCACCCCGACAACCCCCCTTCCCCGGGGCGTCACTGCTTACTTATCTGGGATAGGTAACAGGAGGGGGGTGTGGGGGGGAGGGTATCCCAAAGTCAATGCTTTCAACTGGAGGTGGTCTGAAAGTTGACGGGTGGGGGGAGGGGGGAGGAGTGGGGCGGGGGGAGAGAGGGACGAACCATTTCACTGGAACAGAACCTACTTCCCTGGTCTAAAAGCACAGAGCCGAGCCATCTGCAGTTCAGTCTGAAATGTTCTCTCCGTGTTTGTAAATCTGTAACATACCATTCTCTGTGGCCTGTTTGACCTGGAAGAAGAAGAAAAAAAAGGTTTGGCAGGCCATCTTTTTTTGTACTTAAAAGTAGCCTTAAAGAACAATAAAGTGCTCTTAAACCACAGTTTGGGTGCTGTCCTTTCTTGCTGCTTTGGGCCTCTGCACCGGCAAGGGGTTGGGTGGTCGGCCCTGAGCTGGGCCCTGGAGGGAGGGTATGGACAGTCCTGCTCTCAAGGACACTAACAGGCAAGTGGCTCAGACAGCTGGGTCTGGCACTGACATAGAGCCCAGGGCCCAGACCTCTGTAGGTTACGGTCGATAGGCATCCAGAACTTTGAGGATTACGGAGATTGTGTATGTGTGAGAAGATGGGGGTCGGGGAGGGCGACAGGGCCAGGTTGGAGCTAACAGTCACAGGGGGTCGGCCTTGGAAATGGGGAGTCCGGGCACTTGCTCTGAGAGAAGGGGCTTCTGGGCTTTGGGGAAAGCTACAGTCACGTTCTTCCAATTTTGCAGAATTAAGTTCCCAAGAATGATCAGCATGCCTGCCTGGGTCCAGCCAGAGCACCCCTCCATTTACTCAAGTTGAAGAAATCTAGAAATCCCCATCACCTCCTTCCTTCCCTCCTTTCCCCCTTTCCCCCTCCACCCTGGGGAGTGAGTTGTGCTGTGGGAACTGTGGGATCTACCAGCCTGCGCGACTCCAGGACACAGCCCCCATGACAGCCGAGCCGCTCTGAGACCGGGAAATGTCTTCGCCAATGACCCCCTGCTGGCAGGGCTCTGGACCTCTGCCCCTGCTCACCCCCACCCCCACCCCTGGCCCAGCACTCCCCAACAAAAGCCGAACAGATGGAGAAAGGGCAGCCGCAGAGCAGCAGTGAGGGGCCGGAGTAACGTGGCCGCCATGGCGGTGTCAGGCTGAGGCAGTGAATGCTGACGGGAAGGACTGAGTAAGAGCTCTGTCATGGCTAAAGAGGGAATTGTTGAAAGACCAGTCGTATTTTTTCCACCTCATCCTGGACTAAAAGTGCTCGGAAATCAGAATCTTTCCTCCCGATTGAGCCCACGCCATCTGTACTTAACAGTACGCCTTGTCAGCTTCATAGAAACACTCGTGTCTTAAGCAACACAGTAATTAGCTCACAACCAGAGGCCATTAATGAGGATATTGTTGGGTTATGAATCGGCTTCTTGATCCCTGGCCTTCGCACCACCCAACACGAACAGTGGACCGGTCCTGTGTGCTGAGCTGGGGGGGGGGGGGGGGGGGGTAAGGAAATTGGGAAGTCAGCAGATGAACGGGAAACCTGGCACTCCAGGGCCCCTCTGCTTTTGGGGACAGGGAATCTCTACCCCCTTGGAGGACCCATTGCAGCTGTCTATGAAGGAGGCAGGATCCAGGCAAGTTTCTGGAAGCAGGCAACTGGTGCTGGTACCAGCAAAGTCCTGGTGGCTCTTAGCCAGCTGGGCAACCTTGATTCGAGTGCCCACAGGCACCCATTATGCAGGAGAAAGGATGTGTGTTTCCGGGGGGGGGGGGGGGAGCAGGGGGCACTGCTAATGGTGTCCTCTAAGACGGCAATGGGGCACTGGGCTGGGTGTCAGGGCCCCTGGGATCAGGTCTTGAGCCTGTTTCCCCTTCTGGAAACAAGCCCCTGCCCTGTGGCAGGGGCCAAGCTCAAATGAGTGTCAAAGGGCTTGGGACTATTTGGAAGAAAATCTCTATAGCAACTCTGTGGCTTCTGTACCGTTACACAGTTTCCCGGCGATGATGCTGCTGCTTCTCTGAGGTATAACTAAGAAAGAAAATGACCACTAAAGGTAAAGTGTGCTCTCTCTCTCTCTCTCTCTCTCTCACACACACACACAGATACAAACTTGTTCCTGTCCCCATCTTGCCTCTCCCTCACCGCCAGAGGAAACAAGCCATCCAAACAGCAGCCAACACTGCCCCTGTATTTATATTCTCTGAGTCACAGATTCCTGAGGATGTGGCAACTCCTACTGGACAGCCGCATGAACGTGGGGCCTGGGAGATGCAAGAGAAAGTCCCTCATTTGGAAAGCCAAAATTGGATTCTACAAATGCATCTGACTTTAAAATGGAGCCAAAGCCCTTCCTGCCAGGCCACAGGAGCCTGGGAAAGGCTGCTCTGAGATCAGCAACTGGGAAGCTGGGGTGTGTGTGTGTTGGGGGGGGGTTGGGTGTTTCTGGGGGGGATGTGTGTGTGATGGTGTGACCCACACTACTCAAGCTGTGGCCAAGGGCCCCCTTGAGTCTATGACTCAGCTGACTCTTACCTTTACTAGGAGAAGCTCCAGATGCCTTTCAAACTCCCCTTCTTCCCTGCCCCCACCCAAAGATCCCCTGGGTCATACCCAGTTTCCTACCCACCCCCACCTCAGCCTGTCCCACCCAGTGGCAAGCCTTTCGTTCCCTTTACTAAGGGACGGTGGTGGGATTCCTGGTTCCTGATTGCACCGAGGCCATACACCCAGGGGCCAAACCCACCGCTCTCAGCCCTCTCTCGGGCACAAGGGACCCCAGATAGCTTTAAAATTAAAGATTTCATCTGCCGTCCACCTGGGATGTGAGCCCAGGAGTTTAGTGCTGACTGTGCTGAAGATGAATTGAGAAGTAATTTTTGAAGGCTGAACTTTCAGAAATCGACTCTGGAAGATTCAAAACAGCCATGGCCAGCCACAGTGCTGTCACAGGGTTCGATTTCTAAGAGGGCTAGCTGGGACTCTGATGGAAGAGTCTCCTCTTTTTCTGTTTCTCGTCTGCTCATCTAATGCCAATTTATTCACTGGACTGCAATCTTGTCTATCTTGATGCCAAACCCTTGCCCACGTTCTCCCTCTCTGGCCTGGAACTCCCTCTCACTTCATGTATCACAGACCACCACGCTCCCCACCTTCACAGC
Source organism: Ornithorhynchus anatinus (assembly GCF_004115215.2). Classification (NCBI taxonomy): domain Eukaryota; kingdom Metazoa; phylum Chordata; class Mammalia; order Monotremata; family Ornithorhynchidae; genus Ornithorhynchus; species Ornithorhynchus anatinus. The sequence goes on from NC_041749.1 coordinate 102,449,000, forward strand.
CTTATTAAAATCACATCTCCCATGGCTAAACCTTCATTTCCCTCCCTTGGGCGTCACCTATGTATTTGGATCTGTACCCTTTAAGCACTTGATATTCACCCCACCTTCTGCCCCACAGAACTTACATAAATATCTGTAATTAATTTATTTTTATATCTGTCGCCCTTAGACCGTAAACTCCTTGTGGGCAGGGAACATTTCTACCAACTCTGCACACAGGAAGCACTCAATAAATATCATCGATTGAGGCTCTCTCTCTCTCTCTCTCTCTCTCTCTCTCTCTCTCTCGCTCTCGCTCTCGCTCTCTCACACACACACACACACACACACACACACATACACGACACACAGGTGGAAAATAAATGATCTAAAGGCAAATAGTTGACTGATTCCATTTGCTCACATGTCCTAATGTCAAAGTCAAGGCATCTCACGTCCAACCTCAGTAGTCACAGCAGTTAGGTTCCTCCTTGGGAACCCTGGAGGGATGAGCCTTCAGACTGGCATATAGTCAGCGCTTAATTAATACGCTTATTACTCCTCCTCTTCCTGAGTCCAAGTCTCCTTCCAGGTGAGCCAGAGCACACCACTCATAGGCAGAGTTGACTGGTACAGGCATCACCCCTGTGTGCCAGATGGTGGCCAAGGGGGCTAGGCACAGTTGCTCACCTCTCTCGCTGTGACTTACCCAAAGTCACACAGCTGATAAGGGGCAGAGCTGGAATTAGAACCCATGACCTCTGACTCCCAAGTCGATGCTCTTTCCACTAAGCCACACTGCTTCAGTTGGCTTTCTCTCCTTCCTTCTCTCATATTCCTCACCCACATATGGACACTTCGACATCCCTATGGAAATGCCTGATCTCACCTGGCCACCCGTGACCCGTTTCTCAACTCCACCAACCTCCCAGTCTACTGTCACCCTTCACCGACTCAGCAACCTGGACACCCACTGGATCTCATCATCACAACTCACTGTACCATCTCTAACCTGACCAATCCCTCTCTCTGACCAGAACCTCCTAACCTACCATGTCAGCGACTCAAGTCCTCCCAGCAAAACGGTCTTTTTGTCACAGAGAGGCCTCTTCACTTCACACCCCACTTGGACTTCCTGAGAAACAAACCTCCCTTATCTTGATGTACAAACTCATGCCCTGAACACTGCTCGCTCTGATCAACTCTTTTGGCCTCCTGTCTCTCCATCAAATCCTACACCGCCAACCTTGGGCCCTGGATCACCTCCACAGAACATCTCCTCCACTACTGCACTCATGCTGCGGGGAGCGCTGCTGGCTGAAATCCAGGCACCAGGCCAACTTTGCCCATTTCAAATTCACCTGACTAGCTATAACTCTGCCCTCTCTTCCACTCAACAACATTTCTTCTCCCTCATCGGGTCTTATGCCCGTTGCCCCTCAGCCCCCTGGCAATTATTCCAGACCTTTAACTCCCTCCTCTTGCCCTTGATGACCTGGTCAAGTTGACCAAACTAAAACCATCCAATGTGAGGACTGCAAAATCTCCCCGGCACCTCTCCAACTCCCTCTTTCCCCCCATCCCTCGGCCTTTCCCAGTTGTCTCGGAGCCCATCCCCCTCACTTTCTAAAAACATTTGCTCTCACTCCTCTTTCTTCATCTCAGGTCAAATCCTCCCAATAACCTACTCAGCATTTTTATGCCATCTCTGTACTCACAACCACTTGGAGCACTTCCGTACAAATTTCCCTCCAGACTCAAATTAATCAGTGGTATTTTTTGAATGCTTGCTCTGTGCAGAGCACTGTACTAAGTGCTTGACTTCTTAAGCACTTATCCCCGCATCCATCTTTCCATTCTCTCCATACTCACCCTGGAAAGTATTTTGTGTCTCTCACTTCTCCTAGACTGTGAGCTCCCCAAGGGCAGGGATTGTGCCCTACTGTATTTCCCAAGTGCTTAATGCAGTGCTCTGCACCCTGTAGATGCTCAATAAATACTACTGGTGATGGCTAGAGAATGAGACCTGGGGTTTAAGGAAGCTTCTGAGTATGGAAGTTCAGGCTCACAGCTTGAATAAACAGAGCATCAACTCCTTCCTGTTACTGCAGTGAATGTTCGATGACCTGTTCCAAGCTTGCAGCAATTCTGCCCGCTTTGGGGGCAGACGAGAGGAGACGGTATTTCCAACATTCCAAATACTGGCCTCCCCCACCATCAGCCTGGAGCTGGAGTGTGTTTAACAACTGCATTTCTCTACACCACGCCATTAGACTTTTAATAAACAATTTCATTCACTGTCAGAGCCCCCGACACTCCACCCGCCTCTCAGAAACCCTCTAGAGGCAGAGACCGGAGCGTTGGCTTTTGGAAAAGGACAAGAGAGCAAGCAGAACACCGGAGAGCACAAAGGAAGCAGGGAGGAGAGCATTGGCCGTGCCCAGCTGGGCTCTAGTACACACCCCAGCCAGGCCAGGGGGCAGTCCGCCGGCCAGCCGGCCCATCTATGTATGCCGAGCTCAGAGAGGAGCACAAATGCAATTTGGCCTCGGCCTCTGGGCGTGTGGAGGCAGAGCTTCCAGCTTTGGGACCCGTGAAGTGGGCATGTGAGGATCCGACTCAAACATGACTCTTGGGTTTTGTTTGGTGGCTACAGACCTGACAGACCACTCAGCTGGGGCTGAGGTAGGGGTAAGGGCAGAGGCTGTGGCTGAGACTGGGGCTGGGAAAGGAGCTGAGGCTGGGGCAGGGGCAGGAGCTGAAGCAGTGAGAATGGCACAGGGGCAGGAGCTGAGGCAGGGACAAGGGCAAGGACAAGAGCTGAGGCAGAGACAGGGACAGCGGGAGGGGTAGGAGCAGAGCAGGAACTGAGGCTGAAATAGGAGCTGAGTCTGAAGCGGGGGCTGGGGCAGAGGCAGGAGCTGAGGCTGGGCAGGGACTGAGGCAGGAGCAAGAGCTGAGGCGGGGCTGAGGCAGGGGCTGGGGCAGAGGAGGGGTTAGGAGCAGAAGCAGGAGGTGAGGTAGGGGCAGAGAGGCAGGGACGGGGCAGGGACAGAGGCTGGGACAGGGACAGAAGCTGAGGTTGAGGCAGGAGCCGGGCAGGGGCAGAAGCTGAGGCTGAGGCGGGGCGAAGGGCGAGAGCCGAGGCAGAGGCGGGGGCAAGAGCAAGAGCCGAGGCTGAGGAGGGGGCAAGGGCAAGAGCTGAAGCCCCTCGAGGCAGGGACACTTAGGCAGGGACGGGGCAGAGGCTGGGGCTGGGGCTGGGGCAGCTTTTGCCACCCAGTGACGGCCTGGGAAAGTCCCACAGCAGATAGTGGGTTCTGGGAAGAGAAGTCCCAGAATCGGAAAACTCCCCCTCAAACCCAGTTTGATAGCTAATCAGGGGTCTTTGCTTTCTCATGCACAGAGAGAGCAACTGTCTTTTTTCAGGCGCTCTCTCCCAGAGTTGGCTTGGCAGCCTGCCGAGCCCATCCCTCCCAGGGCCCCGCCTGAGCGCGGTGCCTCCTCTTGGCAACTCACAAAAGGGTGAGGACGCCTGGTTGGCCCGCCTGCAGCTTCCCTCAAAGACAGGAGGTCGCGAGGAGGAGGGAACGGGTGAGCGACGGGGGCCGGCGGCAAGGAACTGGACCGGACTTGGGTCTTCCTGGAGAGGCCTATACAGCAGGCTGCATACAAGGCAGCAGGTTGACAAAACCCTCCAATAGTGATCGGTGGAAAGGGTGGCAGGGAAGAGGGAGGGCACCTTGCCTCCCAAGAATGAGATGACCCTGTGCCTCTGGGTGGGGCAGAGGTTGCAGCCCCTGCCCTCTCCCGCTTGCTTGGGCCATCCCCCGCCCCCACCCCAACCCAATCCGGGCTCCCATTGATAGAGTGGGAATCCTAGACCCTGAGACGACTTCTCCGGCAACCCTGAGCTGGGCTGTCTCATGCTACGGAGACAGACGGTTCAGGGGAGGCGGTGGGGGTGTGCGTGGGGGAGAACGGTTGAGTGAAGTTCTTGTCCTGCCAGATAGAACCCCGTGGCCTCTCTCCCCGAAAGGGACCAATCTCTTTCTCAGGTGACTCTTCCTCCTAGTTGGTTCCCAGAATTCCGAAGTCTGGGTTCTGAGAACCCTGGGGCTGTGGATGGAGGACAGGCCACCGGGACCTGGCCTGAAACACGTGGAAGAAGCAACAGTGCTGGTATTTTCCTTCCCGATGTCAATCCAAATTTCTGGAGGTCCTGGAAGTGGGAGAAGGCTTAGGGCAAAGGGTGAGGAATCACTCTGGAGCACAGGGTGGGGCGTCCTCTGACGACCTTTCCTCTGGAGCCCTTAGGGTGCTCGCACATGGAGATCCCGGCTTCGGGCCACCCACCCCTGGGCCCTGAACTGCCCGTTCTCACCCAGGCAAGAGAAAGGGGAGATGCAGGGGTCCAGTTCCTTCCCGGGACCAGGCCAAAACCATGGAAGCACTTAGCTCTGGGCTGACAGGAAAGTGAGAAATGGGAGGGAGGAAAATCCCCAGTCTCGGGGGGCGGGGGGGGGGGGGGTCAGTCAGAGAGGAAGGAAAGAGACAGTAGGATAGCTGCTGCTGCACAAGACCCCGGCCTAGCCTCAAGAGGGTCGGATCTGATGCGAAGAAGTTGGGGGCCCCATGGGGGAGCCCATCGTTGAGTGGAGACCAACCAGCCACTCAATCTCAAGTCCGAGACAGGGTGCTGGTTATCGGGTCAGCTGGTTGGTAGCTCGTAGTTGGTCGCCACACATTCCTTCCCCATGACCTTCAGACAGTCTCGTCGTCACTCATGTCCCAGATCTGCAGGGAAAGGGGGAGAAAAAACAAAAACACCAGTCACTTTGGGTCACTGTCCCCTGGATCAGTTGTTCTCATCAATACTGGCCCCCAGGCTGCCTTCTCCTCCTGCAGGCCCGTGGGTTCATTCACCTCATTAGACTGCAAGTGCCTTGAGGGCAGGGATCATGCCTACTACCAACTGGGTTGTACTGTACTCTCCCAAGTGCTTAATACAGTGCTCTGCTCACAGTAAGCGCTCAATAACTATCATGGATCCATTGAGTCTACTTTTCCTGCACTTAGTTCCCCCAACCACTTAATACCTACCATACTCTGCACGGAGAAGGTGTTCGATAAATGCCGGAGATTAGGAATTTCCCCCACCACCCTCTCCATTAGGTCTCCTTGAGCAGTTGCCATCAGCAACACTTACAAGTCAGGCTCAATATCAAGTAGCAAAACAAGATCACAATGAAGCAGCATGGCCTAAGGGAAAGAACAAGGGCCTGGGAGTCAGAGGGCCTGGGTTCTAATCCTGGTTTAGCCACTTATCTGCTGTGTGAACCTGGAAAAGTCACACTACTTCTCTTTGCCTCAGTGGCCTAATCTGTAAAATGGGGATTAAGGTCATGAGCCCCACGAGGGACAGGGGCTGTATCCAACCTAATTATCTGTTATCTACCCCAGCGCTCAGTTAGTTCAGTACCTGGGTCGCAATAAGCACTTAACAAATACCATTAAAACAAAACCAAAACATTCTGAAATGAAGCCAGTCTCCTAGCATCGAAGATATGTCCATCTTAACACAGCTACGCTGACCAGGGCCCATGATGAGAATGAGTGACAGTAGGACACCCAAACAACTTCTGTAGGGGAGAACTGACTTTACATTAGGAAATGGAAAGCAAAGACGACAGAGGAAAGATTTTAGGGACAAGGTAAAACAAGGCCTCAGACCATGCAGGGAACTGAGGGCTAATTACTGAGGAGAGAGTAGCAGGGCCATCAAGAAAGAAGTGGCTCAATTGGACCGATGCTTTGTAATGAATGAGATAGTAAGAGGCAGAAGAGAAGCAGCAGCTGGCACTGCAAACATCAAATATGACAACCCCGCAAAGGACAGGCTTTTTGTGTACACAGAGTGGATGGGACTGTGGGTCTCGCATTGGCCTTTTCAGTCACACAGACTCATAGGTGAATCTCACTGTCAGTGGAGTCTCCTTTGAATACAAAGGACAAATACATATGCATGTGTGCATCACAGACTATCAGTATTCTCACTTGTATCTCCCTGCCTACAACCTCACCCCCTTTCAATCAATTCTATATAGGTCATTTTAATTCATTACTTCATTCATTCATTTCTTCATTCAATACTGTGGTATTTATTAAGCACTTAATAGGTGTCAGGCACCGTTCTTAGAGGTGGGATAGATACAAATTAATCAAGTTGGACCCAGTCCCTTCCCTCATGGGACTCACAGTTTAAAGTGGAGGGAGGAGGATTTAATCCCCATTTTACAGATGAGGTAGCTGAGGCAAGGAGGTTAAGTGACTTGCCCAAAGTTACACAGCAGGTAAGTGGTGGAGCTGGCATTCGAACCCAGGTCCTCTGACTCCCAGGCCTGGGCTCTTTCCACTTGGCTATGCTACTTCCCTACTTCTTGAAGTGTTGCTCGTCATAGACCTCTCCACTTCTCAAAAACCTCCAATGGCTGTCCATTTCCCTCTGCAACGAACAAAAACTCCTCACGAGTGGCTTCAAGGTGCCATAAACTCTCCCGATCTTATATCTTGGCTCTTTTCACCCACTACCACTCCCCCACCCCCACCCACCCCTGCTGAATCAGTCTTTGTTCCTTCCAGGGTCACTTCCTTACTGTACATCACTCTTGACTTTCCTGTCTCCAACCCCTCACGCTGCTCCTCCAGCCTGGAAATTCCTTCCTCCCCAAATACATCTGATTACAGCTCTCCCCATATTCAATTCTTCATAAAATCCCAACTCCTCCTAGAAGCCTTCCCTTATCATTATTATTGCATTTATTTAGCGCTTACTCTGTGCCAAGCACTGTTCTAAGCGCTGAGGTAGATACAAGGTAATTAGGTTGGACACAGTCCACGTCCCACATGGGGCTCACAGTCTTAATCCTCATTTTACAGATGAGGTAACTGAGGTACAGAGAAGTTGAGTAATAATAATAATTATGGTATTGTTAAGCGCTTACTATGTGCCAAATGCTGTTCCAAGTGCTGAGGTAAATACGAGGTAATCAGGTTGTCCCACGTGGGGCTCACAGTCTCAACCCCATTTTACAGATGAGGTAACTGAGGCACAGAGACGTTAAGTGGCTTGCCTAAGGTCACACAGCAGACAAGTGGCGGTGCCAAGATTACAACTCACATCCTCTGACTCCCAAGCCTGTGCTCTTTCCATTAACCCACATTGCTTCCCTTCCCTGATTAAGGCCCAACATCCTGCATCTAGCACTTACTTACCTATGTATTGGGACTCACCCTCAGAATGTGTGTGTGTCTATGTGCACAATGAATCATACAGTCCATTATTTATTCCAATTCTACTTTTGCAAACATTTTAATGTCCGTCTCCGCTGTTAGAGTGTAAGCTCCTTGTGGGCTTGTGTCTTACACTTGAAGGCGCTTGAAACAGCGTACGGCACTCAGTGGGCCTTCATTTAATTCCATTACTACTACCCTCTTCTCCCCAGCTCCCCTCGCTCCCTCTAATCCCGGCTCTGACATTTGTCTGTTGTGAGACCTTGGGCAAGTCACTTAACAATTCTGGGCCTCAGTTACCTCATCTGTAAACCAGGATTGAGACTGTGAGCCCCACAGGGGACAGGGACTCACAGCTCTCATGGGGACTCACTCCATCCCAGATCTTAGTACAGTGCCTGGCACATAGTAAGCGCTTAACAGATACCATAATTATTATGATTATTATCCTCTCCATAATATCCACTCCACTGGCCCAACACACGCCCCCCTCCAGCCCTTGATTCAGCAGCCCTCTGCCAGCTCCAAACTCCAGGCTATTTGGAGGGATGAAGGACAAGTGGCTGTGAGGTACTATTGGCCAGGAAGCCAGAGCCAGAACTTCAATAGCTGTGACTTCTGGGTCCCACCCAAAATGGCCACTGGTGACCTGTGAATCTTGGGCACTAAGTCCACTGAGGGACAGGCCGGTGGACTAAGGCAAGTCCTCCATTGGGCTCTCTAAGAAGGCTCATTGGCCCGGAGAGGCCAGCAGAGGTAGAGGAACACAATCATAATAATAATGATAATAATGGCATTTGTTAAGCGCTTACTATGTGCAAAGCACTGTTCTAAGCGCTGAAGGGCACTCACTATTGGTGTTTATTAGGCACATATGCTAAGTGCTGTGGTAGATATGTGGTTATGAGCCCGGACACAGTCCCTGTCCCACCTGACGCTCACTGCCTTATCGCCATTTTCCTGATGGGAAAATTGAGGCCCAGAGAGGCTAAGTGACTTATCCAAAGTCACCCAGGACACCAGTGGCCGAGATGGGACTTCAACCAGGCTCTCCTGATTCCCAGACCTGTGCTCTTTCCACTAGACCATACTGCTCTGATGATTCTGTCGGTCAATCCATGCCATTTCAGGGTAAAGCCATCTCCAGTCGATCAATCCATGGTATTTATTGAGTGCTCAATGGGTGCAGGCACTGTGCTAAGCACTTGGGAGAGTACAACAGAACAGAGTTGATAGACCCATGAAATTCTTTATCCCCCTTCTAGACTGTGAGCCCATTGTTGGGTAGATATTGTCTCTGTTGCTGAATTGTACTTTCCAAGTGCTTAGTACAGTGCTCTGCACACAGTAAGCGCTCAATAAATATGATTGAATGAATGAATGGACATATTCTCTGCCCATAGGAGTTTACAGTCTAGAGACCAGTTTACTGTCTCCAGTCCCTGAGTCTCCAGACAGTGGCTCACTGCTTCCGCCCCACCTGTTTGTGGCTCGTGCTGATTAAAGGTCTTCCCGAAGAACACCCAGTCACCCGGGGACGGGGAAGGGGTCAGCACCTCAGGAGCCATGGCCGGAGTTGCTGGTCCTCAGACTGCCCCTGGCCCGCCTTGACCTGACAATAGCAGTCAAGGGAAGGGAGGCAGAACCTGGTGACGCCTGAACACCTCCACCCTAGGCTGGCCTGATGCCAGGGACCTCGGGGAAAAAAGCCACAGGCATTCGCTCCCCAGCCTCCTCCAGGCCTCGGAGCTTGAGAGGGAGGAACTGATTGAGGTTGTCCTAATTCCGAGAGGCCGACGCCCAGGGAAGAGTTAAATTACTTTGGAAAAGGAGGCTTGTTAGCCAATCCCTGCCACTCCTGGCCCCACGGCATCCACACTCCTTGCGTCTGTAACCCTCAGGAGCGCCATAACTGCAGGACACAATCAGATTTTCAAAATTCCTAGAAGAGGTTGCAAAATGGCAGCACAAATGCTAATGGAAAATGCAGAAGGAACAGTTTGTTTATTTTCTTTCTTTCTCTCTGTCTCTGTAGTTCTCTCTCTCTCTCTGGCAAGAGGGTCAGAGCCCGCCAAAGTCAATACAAACATTCAGTTTTGACTCTCAGGGTCATGGACACGGAAAATAACTACGAAGAGAAAAAAGGGAACTGTCCCTTTCCCTAGAACCAAGCATGACTCGGGCTGACAGACAACGCTGTCCCGCTGGATGGGGTCGGATTGGAGGGGACGGGACGACACGCGCCTCCAACCTGAGTGCAGTCACCCAGAGCCGTGGGAGGAAAGGGCAGCATGTGGGGCAACTCCAGCCCCTACTCCTCCCCCCCTCCCCCACCGCCTTCCTCCCTGCCCTCTCCCTAGGTAGAATGGGGCCAGGTAGACATCCAGACACTAAAGAGAGAGGCACGTGGGAAAGGGAGGCCTGAGCTTTCTAACCACAGAAAAGATTCCCGCCCTCCAGGAGTCAAGGAGGGGCCGTGCTGTCTGGAGGTGGGGGGCTGGACAGGATGACCTCGGGTGGGCAGGTCTGATGCTATGAGATCATAGCCTGCACACCCTGTCCCAGTCCTTCTAGGCTACCGCTCCTCCATCTACCCCCCAGGCTGTCCTGGGAGGTTGCCAATTGGGTTGTGGATGAGCACCAGAGCCGGCGACGTCAGTGTTGGTGTTGGTGGTGGCTAATTGGGATGGGGTAGGAGCTTTGGGGTGAAAGGTACAGGCTTCCACTTCATTCCCCTTTCCCGGGGGAGAGCCTGGTGGAGCCGTTCAGTTTCTATGGCACACACCCAGGGTGGGGTTGCCCTGGGTGGATTAAAAAAACAAAACAACAAACAAACAAAAAAATCCCCAAAGACTTCCAGCCAAAATGTCCAGTGCACCCTGTGCTCTGGGAAGCTTGCTCCCTGCCGGTGATGATCCTGGAGAGTCTGAAAGCTTTTTGAGGAGAAAATCCTCAAATCCGGTGTATTTGCCTTTCCTTTGGAGAGACCGTTTGTCCTCATTCGTGGGCCAACCTGAACTTTGTGTCATGCCGGCGCTAGACTGTATACTCGGTGTGGGCATGGAACGTGTCTGCTAATTCTGTTGTAGTGTGCTCTCCCAAGCGCTTAGTACAGTGCTCTGCACATAGTAAGCACTCAATAAATACCACTGATTGATTGATCTACATCTCCGCCCCTGTCCTCTCCCCCTCCCTTCAGGCTCGCATCTCCTCCTGCCTCCGGGACGTCTCCACCTGGATGTCAGCCCGCCACCTAAAACTCAACATGAGCAAGACTGAGCTCCTCATTTTCCCTCCCAAACCCGGTCCGCTCCCAGACTTCTCTATCACCGTGGATGGCACGACCATCCTTCCCGTCCCGCAGGCCCGCAATCTCGGTGTCATCCTTGACTCGTCCCTCTCGTTCACCCCACACATCCTATCCGTTACCAAGACCTGCCGGTTTCACCTCTACAATATCGCCAAGATCCGCCCTTTCCTCTCCACCCAAACGGCTACCTTACTATTACGGGCTCTCGTTATATCCCGGCTAGACTACTGTGTCAGCCTTCTCTCTGACCTCCCTTCCTCCTCTCTCGCCCCGCTCCGGTCTATTCTTCACTCCGCTGCCCGGCTCATCTTCCTGCAGAAACGATCTGGGCATGTCACTCCCCTTCTTAAACAACTCCAGTGGTTGCCTATCGACCTCCGCTCCAAACAAAAACTCCTCACTCTAGGCTTCAAGGCTCTCCATCACCTTGCCCCTTCCTACCTCTCCTCCCTTCTCTCTTTCTACCGCCCACCCCGCACGCTCCGCTCCTCTGCCGCCCACCTCCTCGCCGTCCCTCGGTCTCGCCTATCCCGCCGTCGACCCCCGGGTCACGTCCTCCCGCGGTCCTGGAACGCCCTCCCTCCTCACCTCCGCCAAACTGATTCTCTTTCCCTCTTCAAAACCTTACTTAAAAATCACCTCCTCCAAGAGGCGTTCCCAGACTGAGCTCCTCTTCCCCCTCTACTCCCTCTGCCATCCCCCCTTTACCTCTCCGCAGCTAAAGCCTCACTTTCCCCTTTTCCCTCTGCTCCTCCACCTCTCCCTTCCCATCCCCACAGCACTGTACTCGTCCGCTCAACTGTATATATTTTCGTTACCCTATTTATTTTGTTAATGAATTGTACATCGCCTTGATTCTATTTAGTTGCCATTGTTTTTACGAGATGTTCTTCCCCTTGACGCTGTTTAGTGCCATTGTTCTTGTCTGTCCGTCTCCCCCGATTAGACTGTAAGCCCGTCAAACGGCAGGGACTGTCTCTATCTGTTGCCGACTTGTTCATCCCAAGCGCTTAGTACAGTGCTCTGCACATAGTAAGCGCTCAATAAATACTATTGAATGAATGAATGATTGATGCTGCAGAGTGATCCCTGAGCTTTAGCAGTGCCTGGAAACCTCCGGGGAACTCACCCTAGGGAGTTTGGTAAATTTCCCAGGCTCGGCTGAATATGGCTAATAACGATAACTGTAATGATAATCACAAACAGTACAGTGCTCTGCACAGAGTAAGCACTCGATAAATACCATGGATGATATTTATTAAGCCAAGTACTAGGCTTGCATAGTTGGAGATGCTAAGCAGTGAGCAGATCAATCAGTGAATGGTATCGAGCACTTATGTGCAGAACACTGTACTAAGCACTTGGGAGAGTACTATAGAACAGAGTTGGTAAGTAAGTCCCCTACCCACAACGAGCTCACAGTCTAGAGGCAGATGGCCCGGGGACCCCCCTTATTCCCATCACCCTGGGAAATTCTCTGCCTGAGAATTCCCTAGGGAGCAGGAGAAACCCAACACAGAATGGCAAACGCTCTAAGCTTATACTGCCCTCAATCAGGACTGAACAAACAAGACAAGCAGCGTGGTCTAGTGGAAAGAGTCCAGGCCTGGGAATCAGAGGATCTGGGTTCCAATCCCAGCTCCGCCGCTTGCCTGCTGTGTGACCTTGGGCAAGTCACTTCACTTCTCTGTGCCTTGGTTTCCTCCTCTGTAATAATAATAATAATAATTAATAATTATGGTGTTTGTTAAGCGTTATGTGCCAGGCACTGTATTAAGTGCTGGGGTGGCTACAAGCAAATCAGGTTGGACACGGTCCCTGTCCCGCACAGGGCTCACAGTCTTCACCCCCATTTAACAGATGAGGTAACCGAGGCATAGAGAAGTGAAGAGGCTTTCCCAATGCCACACAGCACACAAGTGGGGGAGCTGGGATTAGAACCCATGACCTTCTGACTCCCAGGCCCCTGCTCTATGGGGATTGAGACTGTGAGTCCTGTATGGGACAGGGACTGTATCCAACCTGATTAGCTTGTGTCTACCCCAGCACTTAGTACAGTGCCTGGCACAAAGTAAGCACTTAGCAAATACCATGAGAGAGAGAGAGAGAGAGAGGGAGAGATCGGAAGAGGGAGCAGGAACACACAATTTCTTCTTCTCCAGGCCAAACCAGGGAGAAATGGACCAGCAGCACCAGATCTCCTTGCCGCGCCTCCCCAACCTCGGCTTTCCCCTCAGAGTGCCTGGGGAGAGGGCAGAGCACAGGGGCAGAGAAAGGATGGACACGCATGCCAGAGCAGAGTAATAAAGGGAAAATACCTGGAACGGCATTTCCCCCTTTCACTAACATAGCAGGATAAACCCTCGAGCCCTGGCTCAAATCCAAAGCCCTGGCCCCCATATGCGGTTATCCTGGGCCGCTGGACTAGAAGAAAGCCCACCTCTGGGATCCGCCCCTTTTTCTCCATCCAATCAGCCTCCACACTGGTCCAATAATAATAATAATTGTGGTATTTGTTAAGCACTTACTATGTGCTAGGCACTGTACTATGGCTGGGGTAGACAGAAGCAAATCGGGTTGAACACAGTCCCTGTGCCACTTAGGGCTCACAGTGAAGTGAAGCGACTTACCCAAAGTCACACAGCTGACAAGCGGCGGAGCTGGGATTAGTACCCATGACTTCTGACACCCAAGCCCGGGCTCCTTCCACTGAGCCACGCTGAAGTGACTTGCCCAGGGTCACATAGCAGACAAGTGGCAGAGCTGGGATTAGAAACCATGACCTTCTGACTCCCAGGCCCGTGCTCTATCCACTGCGCCTTGCTGCTTCTCTCCCTTGTTACAGCTCGGCATCAGTCTACTTACAGATCTCCTGGCCTCCTGTCTCTCCCAGTTCTCCAGCCCATACTTGGCTCTGCTGCCCAGATCATCTTTCTAAAATGGCGTGCTGCCACATCTCCCCCCATCTCTCAAAAACCTTTGAACGCTGCCCATTTCTCTGCACCAAGCAGAAACTCGTGAACACTGGTTTGAAGTCACTCGATCAGCTCTCTCCCTATGTCTCTACTCTCTTCTCCCACTATTCTCCAGCTCGCACTCTTCCTTCCTCTCAAGCCAACCTACTCAGCGTGCCTTCGTGCTCGTCTCTCCCACCTTGCCCACACCCTACCCCTTGCTTGGCACTCCCTCCCCGTTCAAATCTGACAGACCACAGCACTCTCCAGTTTGAGAGCCCTCCTGAAATCCCATCAGCAAGATGCCAATTAATTTCCACTCTCCCTTGGTTACATCCCCCAACTGCCACCTGAGCACTTGTGAACTCACAACCTCCCGCATCTACTAACTCCCAAGCAATTAGCCTCTGTGCTGCACTCAGCAGGTGCTCGATAAACCCAATTTGTGTTTAGGATGGATTGCTCCCACCTGGGCTAGTTTTGGCCCGATGCAATCACTGAGGCTACCTCTGACCAAAAGACTTTGGGGCTCTGTGGGGATGTAGATCTGCTTGCAGAAAGGTTGTCCTTTGTCAAGCAAGTCTAGGAGAAGATGGGTTTGTTGATCAGCGGGAGAACCCCCCCCTTCCCCCCAACAAATTGGGCACAAAATCCCAGGAAAAGAAAAAAAAACCGTCTGTTAACACCCGGGAAAGCCTTTACAGACCAGTCCAGAGACCCCAGGACAGGCCGGTGAGCTGAGAGATGCAGAAGAGGCCAAGAGCTGGGAGTCATCGGGAAGCTGATGACTCAATCACCACTCTGAGATTGAAGAGGGCAGGGAGCCCCTCCCCTTAAGCCTCTGGCCCTGGAGGAAGGCTCAGGACTGCCATCTCCAGTCTACACGGGTGTGAAAGACTGAATAGGAGTCAACAAAGATGGGAATTCAGTTCCTGGGGCTCCTCAGGACCTAAAGGCCCAGGACCGTCTACCATGGGCCAAGATACAAGGTGCTAATGTGCTAATAGAGGTTGAAGGACAAAGGACAGAGTGTGTGAAAATATATTGATGTTATTGCTGCCTGTCTCCTTGTTTTTGTTTTGTCTGTCTCCCCCCTTCTAGACTGTGAGCCCACTGTTGGGTAGGGATTGTCTCTGTTGCCAAATTGTACTTTCCAAGCACTTAATACAGTGCTCTGCACACAGTGAGCACTCAATAAATACGATTGAATGACTGAATGAGTGAAAAGGGGAGATTTTATGTGTGCCAGAGACATTTTTTTCCTGAGCTTTGTCCGGGGGAGATTTTGCTGGAACTGCCTTTAGGAAGAACTCCGCTGGGTATTTGCTAGGGTCTCTCCATCCCTGAAACCTTCTTAACCACAGGGCTCACTAGGTGGCAACTGCCTGTCGAATTCCATTTTGGGGATCGCCACTGGGGTCGGGGAGTCCTTTACGTCTGCCCTGAGGGTCTGGGCCTGTTGACTCCCTAGGTGGAAATTCGGGCAACTTTCAATTTGGGGGGCCTGGGTGAGTTAACCAAGCCCTTGGCATTCGCCACCCCTCCCCCCCCCCCACTCTCACTCTCTCTCTCTCCCTGCTTCTTAGTCACAACTAGTCAGTTCTCCATAACTTTTAGCCACATGAGTCAATGAGATGGGGTGAGAAAGAGTTATTTGGCAGTATGGTCTGGTAGGAAGAGCACAAGCCTGGGAGGCAGAGGTCCTGGAACCCACTTGGCTGCTGTGTGACCTTGGGCAAGTCACTTAACTCCTCTGTCCCTCAGTTTCCTCAATACCTGACACAATTCAGGGGATTCAATACCTGTTCTTACTCCTACTTATCAGTCAATCAATGGTATTTATTAATAATGATGGCATTTAAGCACTTACTATGTGCAAAGCACTGTTCTAAGCCCTGGGGGGGATACAAGGTGATAAGGTTGTCCCACATGAGGCTCACAGTCTTAACCCCCATTTTACAGATAAGGTAACTGAGGCACAGAGAAGTTGAGTGACTTGCCCAAAGTCACACTGCTGACAAGCGGCAGAGCCAGGATTAGAACCCATGACCTTTGACTCCCAAGCCCATGCTCTTGAGTGCTTACTATGTGCAGGGCACTATACCAAGGGCTTGGGAGAATACAACAGAGTTGGTAGATGGGTTCCTGGCCCACAGTGAGCTTACAGTTTAGAGAGGGAGAATGACATTAAAATAAATTGTGGATACCTATATAATTGCTGTGGGGCTGGGGGTGGGGTGAATAATGATAATAATAATTGTGGTATTTGTTAAATGCTTCCCATGTGCCAGATACTGTACTAAGCACTGAGGGGGATACAAGCAAATCGGGTTGGACACAGTTCGTATCCCATATGGGGCTCACAGTCTCAAGCCCCATTTTACAGATGAGGTAACAGGCACAGAGAAGTGAGGTGACTTGCCCAAAGTCACACAGCTGACAAGTGGCAGATCCGGGATTGGAACCCAAGACCTTCTGACTCCGAGGCCCGTACTCTATCCACTATGCTGTGCTGCTTCTCCTACCAAGTGCTTAAAGGGTGCAGAGCCAAGTATATGGGCAATGCAGAAGGATCAGCAAGGTAGGGGAAGTGAAGGCTTAGTTGGGAAAGCCTTCTTGAAGGAAATGTGATTTTAATAAGGCTTTGAGGGTGATCTTAATAAGTGGCAGTCTGTTGGCCTGTCGTATATGAAGCAGGGAAGGAGTTCCGGGCCAGAGGGAGCATGTGAGCAAGGGGTTGCCGGTAAGCTAGATGAGATTGAGGTGGAGGTGAGTAGGTTGGTGTTGGACTTAGACTGTGAGCTCCAATATGGGATAGGGACTGTGTTCGACCTGATTATCTTGTCTCGGACCCAGCGCTTAGGTACAGTGCTTGCAAAAGAGTAAGCACCTAACAAATATTATCGTTATTCTCCTCCCCCACCATCAAGAGAAGATGCAATTTCAAAAGCAGATCAGAAGAGACTCCATCCAGGTTTTCCCTCCAGAATTGAAGAGTTGGCCAAAACACCTGATTGGGGATTAGAATGGGAGGCTGGATTGACTCTGGGAGACCTCTATCAGATAATGGGGTGAGGGCCCCCCACTGGACACCTAACACTCCAGCTGTCAAAACTGGCCTGGCTCTCACAGCTCTAAATGCACCTGTTATCTTCAAGTGCCTACTGTATATTTAACTTCTACTGGGGGTGGGGGGAATGCGTCTTAAATTTCAGGTGCAAAGTGAGTCCATTTAGGACTCTAGCAGTATTTCCACTTCTCCCCCTCTTAATTGACAAGTATTATTTTTCAGCATAACAGGAAGGGGACACAACAATGTACTTGTTCCCTGTGCATTTACTGGTTCAGAGAAGGGTTACCGAATACTCGTCTATTAAAAGGACAATGAGGGCTTTTCATCTCCTTCCTGAAACAACAATGTCCTTAGCCTCATTTCCACTATTAGACAAACTCCAGTTATTATTTTTCATGTGTAGCAACTGTCACACTGCACGGCTAATGTTTATATGTTTGTTCCAGTTGATTAAGAAGCATCATCAGCATTGAAAGCAATAAACCATGCTCACTGCCCCTGGCTTTCGAGGACGGTCCGCATTTTATGCTGACACCGATAGTAAAACCCCGTTAAGGGTCTAGTAGACCAACACAATGGAAAATGGAGAGGCGAAACGGAACAGGCTTCCCGGGGGCGGAGGCAGGCTCCCAGTGGGGCTGGTTGATCCAGACTTCGGTCAGTTGCTGGGGGTTGTCAGAGTCGCTGGGACTCTAGACCAGCTCTTGAAATCTGGCAGAAGCTCAATTCAGCCTGGGGCTCTGGTTTCAGCCCCAAACCCTCCTCTGTTGGCCCGTGCACCAATCGATCAATCAAGCAATGCTATCTGAGGGCTATCTGTGTGCAAAGCACTGAGAAAGTACGCTTGGGAGAGTATACAGTACATAGAAAACGTAGATGTAATCCCTGTCCACAAGGAGCTTACGTCTACAGGGAGCTCAAACCATCAGTGGTATTTATGGAGCGCTTTCTGTGTGCAGAGCACTGTATTAAGCTCTCGGGAGAGTACAAGAGAGCAAGCAGACACAAAGCCAGTCTCAAGAAGACATGTTAAAACTCAAACATACATGGGAACTGAGATATAATCTGAGGGGGCTACGGCAAAGCCGATTGAAATCCTCAGAAAACCCCGAATTCTCATCTACCAGGTGTCACACCTTCCACCCCCACCTAACCTTTAGCTACAGCCAGATGAACTCATTTAATAATGATGATTATGGTATTTGTTAAGCACTTACTATGTGCCAAGCATTTGGCAGCACTGTACTGGAGCTGTGAGCTTCATTTTAGTAAAAGACACCTCGTTGTGGGTAGGGAACATGTCTACCAACTCTGTTGTAAATGTACTCTCCCAAGCGCTTAGTACTGTGCTCTTCACATGGTAAGCGCTCAATAAATATCATTAATTGGTTGACCAAATGAGGCATCATCCCTGCCCCTTTTACTAGAGCCAAATGAACTGATTTATCCTATAATTTTCCTTTGATTTCCCATGCCCATTCTCAGGGGAACCTAGACACAATTCCGGAAGCGGGCAAAGGAGACGCAAGAGTCTCTAGGTATGCCTGAGGCTGGACAGAGGAAAATCAAAGGGGCTGAAGGACAAAGTAGTTCATCTGGCTCTAGCTAAAGGGGCAGGGATGATGCCTTTTCCTAACATGAAGCCCACAGGTCCAGCAAAGTGCTGTGCACCCTGGGACTCGATGGAAACCTGTCGATTCACTAACTGCCTTGAAGGAGATGGCATTCTGGTGCTGAGAGATCAATCTGAGGACAGCCTGGCCCTGCACCGGCGGTTAGAGACTTCCACCACACTCCCCAATCCGAGCCCCAAGCCTTGATCCGAGAGCCGAAATGGATGAGCATCCACAGCTCAGAAAATTCCAGAAACAACAAGAATCTTACTAGAAGGAAACAGTCCAGGCACGACAGCTGGTAATCTAACAGATAACGAGCTACCCAAACAACAACAAAAAGCAAACAGAGAATGAAAGAAAACAGTCAATGTCCACAGGCAGCGGCTCTAGTCTTCCTGATGTCAAGGCCTGGCTAAGTGGGGAGGCCGGATGGGGCCAAACTGGTCCGGGGAGAAACACCAGCTGCGCCATTCGGCCTCCCCGCAGGCCAAGAGGAAGGCGTTCAAGAATATCTGGAAATGCTAGAAAAAAGAGGTGGGAAGCACTACCCGACCCCAGACGCAGTGGACAACACAGAACTGGCTACAGTTGCAAGCCCCTCCTCCTTCCCCCTACAGGTCTAGAACCTTTTGCTTAGAGCCTCCAGAGGGACCACGTTTGAAGAATTCATCAATGGTGTTTACTGAACACTGTACCGAGCACTTGGGAGAGTACAGTATAATGAAGTTGGTAGACACGATCCCTGCCCTCAAGAAATTTACAATCCTAGTTTGGGAGATGGACAGTATGACAACTCAAGAGACTGCCCTGGCTGAAGCCTGGCTCTGGGGTCACTGATCGGGTGGGACCAGGGGAGGGTACTCCTGGAGGGTGGTGGGGAAATGCCCAGAAGACATTGGGTTGGGCTAAGGTGACTGGCAGGGAAAGTCCGACTTCAGCAGGAAAGGCCCAAATCCAAACAAGCTGCAGCGCTGGAACCCAAGACCTACTCACCACTCGGTCCCCAACCCTCTGGTCGCTTCTGCGACAGACCGTGTGCCCTGGGGCAGTCAGTAAACACAATCTCTGTGCCCTGGGGCAGTCAGTAAACACAATCTCTGCCCCGAGGAGCTGACAGCCTGCTGTGTGCAGAGCACTGGACTAAGCCTTGGGAGACTACAATAGAGTTAGCAGAAGTGATCTCTGCTGTCAAGAAGTTTACAACCTATAGGGGAAAGAGGAGAGGCCAGAAAATAAAACATGAGTAGGGGAAGTAACCGAGTTTAAAGATATGTACATAAATGCTATGGCAGGGGGAGTGAGTATCCAAGTGCTTAGGTGATGCAGAGGTGCTGAAATGGCAGGAGTTGCAAGGAAGAGAGGGTGGGGAGATGAGAGATGAATCAGGGAAGGCCTCCAAGAGGAGAGATGATTTCAGAAGGGACTTGAAGATGGGGACAGCAGATCCCATCCCATCCCAGAACACTAACTAACCCTGCCTTAGCAGCCTTGCCAGTCCTAGTTCTCTGGCTCATTGAATCCAAAGATGAGTGTTTGGATTACTAGATTACTCATTTTAGCCAGGTGAGTGTCCAAAAGTACTTGTTCTGCAGGCAGTGCTTTCAAGGTATTGATTGTGGTTCCCTGACTAAGCCCTTGTTTCCCCTTTTCGTCCTCCCCTCTGGGTCGACTATGAACTTGGTTGTGTACCCCTGAAGCACTTTGATACTCACCCCAGCCCCTCAGCATTTATGTATGTATCCTTACCTCTACTATCTCCCCAATCTGTAATTTATTTTAATGTCTGTCTCCCCCTGTAGATGATAAACTCCTTGTGGGCAGGGATCACATCTACCAACTGTGCCGTACTGTTCTCTCCCAACCACTTAGTGCAGTGCTCCTGCGCACAGTATGCGCTCAATAAATGCCGTTGATTGACTGGCTCACAATATGCCGCGGGGGCTGGTACAAGACACGGTGCCTGACTTCTCGAAGCTTGATTCTGAGCGATTAGAGGGAATGTGTTTAGAGCATGGCGTAGTGGATAGCGCAACGGCCTGGGAGTCGGAAGGTCATGGGTTCTAATCCTGGCTCCACCACTTGTCTGCTGTGTGACCTTGGGCAAGTCACTTCACTTCTCTGGGCCTCAGTTACCTCATTTGTAAAATGGAGCTTGAGACTGTAAACCCCACATGGGACAAGGACTGTGTCCAACCTGATTTGCTTGTATGTCCAACCTGATTTGCTTGTATCCATGCCAGTGCTTAATATAGTGTCTGGCACATAGTAAGCACTTAACAAATGCCACAGTTACAATTGTTATTACTTTTCCAAGTGCTCAGTACAGAGCTCTGCACATAATAAGCACTCAATATGTAATACTGATTGACTGAGGGCCACTCCTTGCCCTTGCATGACTAGCACTCCTGTTCCCCACACGGCTCCCTACTCACAGCCCGCCGGGAGGGGTGAAGGAAAGAGTACAGGGGTCTCCTGAACAACAATAATAATAACTGTGATATTTGTTAAGCGCTTACTATGTGTCAAGCACAGTCCTAAATTCTGGAGTAGATACAAGGTATTAAGGTCGGACACAGTCCCTGCCTCAACCAGGGTTTACAGTCTAAGTATGAGGGAGAACAGGTATTGAATCCCCCATTTTACAGATGAGAAACTGCATGGCCTAGTAGATAGAGCACGGGCCTGGGAGTCAGAGGACCTGGGTTCTAATCCCAGCTCCACCACTTGTCTGTTGTGTGTCCTTGGGCAAGTCACTTAACTTCCCTGAGCCTCAGTTACCTCATCTGTAAAATGGGGATTAAGACCGTGAGCCCCATGTGGGACATGGACTGTGTCCAACCTTGTATCTATCCCAGCGCTTAGTACAGTGCCTGGTCCATAGTAAACACTTAACAAACAACATAGAAAAAAATGAGGAAACTGGAGCACCGAGAAGCTAAGTGACACACCCAGGGTCACACAGCAGGCAAGTAGCAGAGCCAGAATTAGAACCCAGGTCCTCTGACACCCAGACCCTTGCTCTTTCCACTAGGCCACAATGAAGAGGCTCAGAACCACTCCTCAATTTGTCCCATCTGCATGAGGGGGCCATTCCAGGCCTGAATCCCTCAGAGAGAGATGAGCTGTCCAAGGAGGGAAGGGTCATTCCCCAATCAGAAAATCGCTGCCATGCAGAGGTTTTTGTGACTTCACTGGAAGAGGGAAAGGGGTTGGAAAGTTTGGCCCTCTTCCCCCACCCTGCTTCTTCTTGTAATTCACTTCACTGAGCAGAGGCCATCGCCCTTCTATTTTATTAGCCTGGAGGCCACCGGACTTCGAGTAGCCACTGCAAGGAGATGGCTGTGCTCTGAGACAGAGGCAAAAAACCAAGGGCCTGGAGGTGTTTGATGATGATTTCATCAACTTCACTAGTTACCTTCCAACTAGCACTATAACATCCTGATTACAGAATTGCATAACAAGTTGAGAGGCTTTTAAATATCAAATAGCTGAATGCAAATAACTAACAACAGGATGTGATATTGGCTTCTAAGTCTCAGGCCGTCTGAATAGCAGATATTTCTTGCCGAACAAATTGCAGGCAAGGGGGGTGTGGAATGAGGGGAGGCCAGACTGAAGACTTGTTTTCTTTCCCCCAGTCTTCAAAACATATTTTTTAAATTAGGTGGTAAGAAAACTGGATAATTTCTGTGGCACCATTATAGTTTCCTTCAAGATATGATTTATACGTTTGGCTCGTATTTTAAATGAAATGGTTATTGAGATGAATAGCTGTACTGAACGGTGCAAAATGGTTTCCATTATGAAGCTTCTTATTTTCAGTTTCCTTTAAAAACTTTCTGACAAATTCCCCCTTCACGGTGGAAACTTTCCACATTTGGTCTTTTTCCTGAAGGCTATTTCTTTGGGGGGCCCTGAGAGGAAGAAGGGGAATTTGAAGGAAACCAGTTTGGCTCTTTATAGTCATGAGAATATGGACATACACTATATGTACACATTTCCTATTGTTAGAAGAGATGTTTTTGAAACAACTGAAATCATTTAAATGCAACTGTGCTGGTGCCTTAAACCAGATACATCACTAATCCCCATGCAGTCTGGCTGGGCAAAATTTAATACAACTCAACCATTTCTTTAAAAAAAACAGTAGCACATTTGTCAACTGCACACTGAGCCTGGGCATTTGAAGATGCTTACACTTAATTATGTTCATTCCATGTTGCTCGTTTGTCTCTGTGGATATGACGAATGGGCTCGCAGACTTGAAAAAGTGGTTCATGGAGAGGAGCTGGTGAGACTTTCTGTTCATCCCATGGGTTGTACCTGTCTGACTCTCAGTCAGTCAACCCCCCCCAGGAAAGGATAAGTCACCCCGCTATTTTCCTTCTTTCCTTTCCTCCTTTCTTTCTCTCTCTCTCTCTCCCTCCCTCCCTCCTCCCCCTCTCTGTGCAATCCATTGGATCAGAAATCTCAATAACATTTGATTAGAAATATGTAACCAGATAGAGAGTTATTATCCTCACTTGACAGAATTGCCTAACAGAATGGGAATTTGAAGTAGCGTGGCCTAATGGAAAGAGCACAGGCCCGGGAGTCAGAGGACCTGGGTTCTAATCCCAGCTCTGCCACTTGTCTGCTCTGTGACCTTGGGCAAGTCATTTTACTTCTCTGTGCCTCAGTTTCCTCATCTGTAAAATGGGGATTCAATAGCTATTCTCCTTCCCCCTTAGACAGGAACTGTGTCCGACCTGCCTTGTATCTACCCCAGTGCTTAGTACAGTGCTGGGCCCATAGTAAGCACTTAACAAATACCATTACTGTTATTACTTTATTGCTGTTATTATTTTTTCCACTCTGATTCTGTTTGTCCTTTGAGGGGAGCAGGCCTACACAGGACACACGTTCCACTGGCCCCTTCCCCCAGCCCCGCCGATCGATCGCCGCTTACATTCCCTGGACACCTGACATGGGCTCTAGAGCAGGACAGTTTAGAACGTATCTAAGGATGCAACCGCCAAGCTGAGACACGATGCAATCTCCTAACAGAATGGGAATTTCAAGAAGTGTGGACTAGTGGAGAGAGCACAGAACTGGGAAGTCAGGAGACCCGATTTGATTCCCAGCTCTGACAAAGGCCTATTGTGTGACAAGTCACTTAACTTTTCTGGGCCTCAGTTTCCTCATCTGTAAAATGGGGGAAAGAGAGTTTATGAGCCCCATGTGGAACAGGGACTATGTCCAATCTCAAAACCTGGTACCCACCTGTGCTCTTAGCCCATAGTAAGCATTTAAGGAATGTGATAATTATTCATTATTGTCATTAGTTCCTCAGGACACCTTCCTAGGAGCACCCCCGTCCCAGGAAAGGAAGGTATTTTGCCGAGGGTTACTGAGTTAAAAAAATCATCCTCTCCGTCCCAGGAAATAATCACATTTCATCCGTTGTCTGTGCCACGGACCCAGCCCTTCAGCGCAAATACTGCCCGCCAGACCTGATGTCTCCGGCTTGGAAATGCTCCTTCAGAGCACACCTGGAGTTCATCAATGAGACTGGATTATCCAACCTCTTCATCTGGCTTCCCGGAACAACTGATCCAAATGTCAATCAATGAACGTGATCCCAGAACCATGAAATTCTTAATGGATACTCAATACCTTGGGCATGCTCTCTTGGAAGGGTCGCCCTCTGTTCCGCGGAAATTTCAGAGCTCTCATATCCAGTTCCCATAAAACACAGCGACAATATCAATCAATCTTCGAATTCGTCCAGTTCCCAGGAGAATGTGAAAGAGACACCCAGAAACTAAAGTCTCACATCTGGCAGGCCAGACCATCCCCACTCCCCACCCCGGGACTTTCTCCTTCCAGAGTCAATCCACCACTGAGGTGAGGACATCTTACATCATCTCTACTCTCCGGGCCGGATGCTACAAGCCAGGCGCTTTTGACGCCTCTCTTCTCCGGGACCTGAGCAGCAGGAAAAGAAGAAAAAGAGATGGCATTTGTTGAGCGCTTACTAATGTGTCGAGCACGGTTCTAAGCGCTGGAGGGGGTAGATACAAGATAATCAGGTTGTCCCACGTGGGGCTCACAGTCTTAGTCCCCATTTTACAGATGAGGTAACTGAAGCCCAGAGAAGTTAAATGACTTGCCCAAAGTCACAGCTGACAAGTTACAGAGCCAGGATTAGAACCCATACCTCTGACTCCCAAGCCCGGGCTCTTTCCACAGAGCCACGCAGGAGCTGCTGTACCATGACTGTTTGGATCATAAACTGTGACAGCCTGTTTGGGTTGGGCTACATTCGGCCTGTACCCACCCCCCAGCTCTCCCACCATGCCCCAGGTGGCAGCAATGTTTGGGCTTTTGTTGCTCCAATAATCCACCACACTAACTGGGACTAGGCCAGAGCTTCTTATAAAGACAGAAATACAAAAACGGGAACTTGACCTAAAGTCTAGAGCAGGGAACCCAACAGGTGGGCACAGATCATTCATTCATTCATTCACTCATTCATTCAATCGTATTTACTGAGCGCTTACTGTGTGCACAGCACTGTACTAAGCGCTTGGGAAGTACAATTCAGCAACAAATAGAGACAATCCCTGCCCTCAACAGGCTCACAGTCTAGAAGGGGGGAGACAGGCACCAAAACAAGTAAATAGACATTCTCCTGCCTTCAGGACCTTTCTACTTGGATGTCCCACAGACACCTCAAATTTAACATGTCCAGAAGAGAACTCCTCATCTTCACAGCCCCCAGCCTAGCCCTCCACTGCCAGAGTTGCAGATTTCTTAAATGGCGATCTTTTGAAGTCTGCCGGGGCAAAAGGAAGGAACAAAAACTAAAATAATTGTGGTATTTGTTAAGCACTTACTATGTGCAAAGCACTGTTCTAAGCGCTGGGGGATACAAGGTGATCAGGTTGTCCCACGTGAGGCTCACAGTTTTAATCCTCATTTGACAGATGAGGTAACTGAGGCACAGAGAAGTTAAGTGACTTGCCCAAGGTCACACAGCTGACTCGCGGCAGAGCCAGGATTAGAACCCATGACCTCTGGCTCCCAAGCCTGCACTCTTTCCACTGAGCCACACTGCTACTCAAGGAGGGCCTGGGAGAGAAACACTGGATGTTAGGTGGAGACTCTGGGCATTCTTTGGGAATTCCATCACAATGCCCGAGAACAGGAATGCCCTCAAGTTTGACACCTGAGGAAAGCCCATCTCCTGTGAAAGCCCATCTCCTGTGAAAGCCCTGGCTGGCTGGGCAGGAGTACAGCCTGGGCTGAGGTGGGTTGGGGGTGGGGCGGGTGGCAGGAGAAGGGGTGCCTTGCGCTCCAGCTCTGTACTGGTTGCTACAAGTCCCTGCTCCTTTTTGCCTCAGCTTCTTCATCTGTATGGACACATCCCTGCCTGAGCCGTCCTCCAATTCCCTGGCGAGGTTTGAAGATTCACAAGGGAGTCAATAAGGAGGGTATTGACCCATTTTAGGAGAATGGTAACTAGAGGCATCATTCATTTCCAATCAATTTAGTCCTCTGATCCCAGACACACTTGCAGACCTGCAAGTAAGATTTGTGCTCTCTCCATGAAATCTCCATATTGATTGTGCACACACAAATGTTTACTTTGAAAATAAAAGAGCAGTGACCTCCACAGAACACAAACATCCTCCTCAAGTTTGCATAAAACCTTTGCAATTGCCTCAGGAAATTGGTCCTGGAGCCAACGAGCTCATCCAGGAGACACAGTGCATAGTGAGGTTGCACAAACCCTGGCTCTATTTTCTCAGCCACCGGTCTCTGCCCAAAAAGAAATGACTGAATTATATAAAGCAAACCAAAGACTACAGATAAGGTGGGCTCCGGGCTTCCAGCAGCCTGCCTTCCAAGTCCTTAATCACGTCTGCCATTAGCTAGACATTGCTGAATGTATTAAATGCAAGAGCCTTGAGTAAATGGGGGGGGGGTCTCTCTATCTCTCACTCCCTCTCTCTTTTAACAATATTTGTTAATCACTTACGATGTGCCAGGCACTGTACTCAGTTACTAAGTCCTGGGTAGACACACGCTAATCAGGTTGGACACAGTCCTCGTCACATCGTCACACATGGGGCTCACGGTCTTAATCCCCATTTTTCGGATGAGGTAACTGAGGCACAAAGAAGTGAAGCGAATTGTCCAAGGTCACACAGCAAGCAATTGGCAGAGCCGGTATTCGAACCCAGGTCCTCTGCCTCCCAGGCCCGTGCTTTTTCCACTAGAATATTTTTTCATGAATCAATGCACTGCATGTCACTCCTTGGTGCCCCTCCCAGAATTCCTCTACGTGCCCCTCATTTCTCCACAGGTCTCCCACAGAGCTGTCTCACACAGTCTGGAAGACCCATTTTCACGAATCCTATTTTCCCTCCTGGAGCGCCTCCCAGCCTTCACCAGAGGTGGCTCTGAGGTGCTTGGTTTCTCACTCTTCACCCACCCCCACGTTCCTGTTCCCGTCCTGTTCAGAGCTGCCTTTCTGAGCCCCCTCACAAAGCGTGTCTCTCGGCGCGGAGGCCATGAAATCACCACTTGAAGACTGGCAGGTACTGACATGCTCGGCTCAATTAGAGTTTATTTTTTCTTCTTGACATGGCAATTGTGAAGCCATTATTTCTTCAGAGATTCAATTGACTGCACACACTGGTAATACTGGTCTAACAGCAGGGTTTTCCCTCCAGCTGAATTTGGACAAACCCAGGGGATCCGCCCCTCCCCTTCCCCCAAAACACAACAGGAACCCTAGAAAGAATTGAAAGAGGGTATGAAAGACAGCCGCCATTATGGAGTTGACGCTAGGGCATTTTACGCACCCGGTAAGGGTGACCGTTGCTGAAGCTACCTAGGTAATTTTCTACTACAACTCAGCCCGCATGTTTTGCTCTTCCAACGTCAACGTAGTCACTGTAACTCGATCTCATTTATCCCATCGTTGACCCCTTGCCCATGTCCTCCCTTTAGCCTGGAACTCCCTCCCCCTCATATCCGACACACCGCCACTCTCCCTACCCCCGAAGTCTTATTAAAATCACATCTTCTCCAAGAGGCCTTCCCCAGCGAAGCTCTCTCATCTCCCCTACTCCCTCTCCCTTGCACTTCACCTTTGCACCTGGATCTGTAATAATAATAATTGTGGTATTTGTTAAGCGCTAACTGTGTGCCAAGCACTGTACTGAGCGCTGGGGTGGAGACAAGCAAATCGGGTTGGACAAAGTCGCTGCCCCATATATGGGGCTCACAGTCTCAATCCCCATTGCACAGATGAGGTAACTGAGGCAAACTGAAGTGAAGTGACTTGCCCAAGATCACAAAGCAGACAAGTGGTGGAATCTGGATTAGAACCCATACCCTTCTGACTCCCAGGCCCATGCTCTATCCACTATGCCATGCTGCTTCTCGGCCATGCTGTACCCTTTAAGCACTTGATATTCACCCTACCCTCAGCCCCCCAGCACTTATATACATAGCCGGATTCGGAAGCAGCATAGCCTAGGGGAAAGAGCATAGGCCTGGGAGTCAGAGGACCTGGGTTCTAAACCCGGCACTGCCAATTGCTTGCTGTGTGACCTTGGGCAAGTCACTTCACTTCTCTGTGCCTCAGTTTCCTCAACTATGAAATGGGGATTAAATCCTACTCCCTCCTACTTAGACTGAGAGCCCCAAGTTGAACAGTACTGTCTCCAACCTGAGAAACATGTATCTACCCCAGCGCTTAGAACAGCGTTTGATGCATAGTAAGCTCTTAACAAATACCATAAAAAAGCCATAATTTATATTAATGTCTGTCTCCCCCTCTAGATTGTAAGCTCTTGTTGGGTAGGGAATGTGTCTACCAACCCTCTTGTCATTGTACTCTCTCAAGGGCTTAGTACAGTGCTCTGCACATGGTAAGTGCTCCATAAATAGCACCAATTGATTGATTATAGGAGGTGTTTGGGAAACAGGAAGTGAGGGATCCAACTCAACATAGCCTGAAAAAATGTCTTCCTTCCTTAATAAGGAACACGGGCTCCCTGTTACCCTAATTCTCACCATTCTTAAACACGGAGATGGTGTCTGATCAATGTCCACCTAATACCCACTACAATAGGAATTTCAGGTCAGTGATCCGTTTTTCATTCTCCCAGCAACCCAGTGAGGTAGGGAAAAGCAGGTATTATTTTCCCCATTTTTCAGATGTGTAAACTGCGGCACAGAGAAGTGAAGTGCCCTACCCAAGGTCACACAGCAGACACGTGACAGAGTCGGGATTAGAACCCAGGTCCTCTGGCTCTCTGGCCTGGGGTCTTTCCACTAGCCCAGACTGCTAGTATCCTTTCAACCAGACTATGCCTCCCCAGACTACTATTACTACTACTGCTATTATTATTATTGCTAATAATAATAATGGTAACAATAATAATAATGTTGGTATTTGTTAAGCACTTACTATGTGCCGAGCACTGTTCTAAGTGCTGGGGGAGATACAGGGTAATTAGGTTGTCCCACGTGAGGCTCACAGTTGATCCCCATTTTACAGATGAGGTAACTGAGGCACAGAGAAGTGAAGTGACTTGCCTACAGTCACCCAGCTGACAGGTGGCAGAGCCAGGATTCGAACCCATGAGCTCTGACTCCCAAGACCGGGCTCTTGCCACTGAGCCACACTGCTTCTCTAATAATAATAACAATAATAGTTGTGCTTTTTAAAATGGGCTAGATGCAATGTAATCAGAACAGATGCAGTCCATGTCCCAAATGGGGTTTACCGTCTAAGGGGAGAGAGGACTGGTACCATATCCTTATTTTGCAGATGAGGAAACTGAGGCACAGAACAGTTAAGTGACTTGCCCAAGGTCACACAGCAGGGAAGAGGCAGGCCTGGGATTAGAACCCACATCTCCTGACTCCCAGTATTCCTTAACCATTTCTTTCTATGAACTGTGGGTTGGGTTGGCTTCCAATCTTGCTTCTAAGATAGGCTACTGGACCCTCCAGGTACCACGTTTCTGGTTCCCAAAGGAAGCAGCGTCATCTAGTGGAAAGGGCCCAGGTCTGGGAGTCAGGGGACCTGGGTTCTAATCCCAATTCACCCTGGCCTGCTGTGACCTTGGGCAAGTCACTTAACTTCCAGGTACTTCAGTGTCCTCCTCTGTAAAATGGGGATTTGCTACCTGTTTTTCTTCCCCTTTAGACTGTGAGCCCTGTCTGACCTGATTATCTTATATCTGCCCCAGCATTTAGTACAGTGCTTGGCACATAGTAGGAACTTGACAAGTACTGCAATTATTATTTTGATGAATTTCTCAACTCCCTAGTTATTTCCAAGGATCACAGGAATCTTCACAAAAGAATGCTAATCCAAATAGGACTTCAGTCCTCAGCATTATAATCGGAGGAGATGATTCTCACAAGAATGAGGCACAAAAATAGCTACATGACCTAGTAACGAATCTTTTAGTACCCATTCAAAGCACAATGAAAAGAAGAGGGGAGCCAGCCATAGCTCCAGCTGGGTGTACTATTGTAAGGTTTCTTGGATTCTTATCCACCATGTCAAAAGGCTGTGTACCCAAACATAAATTCATCTGGGATCACTATTTTCCCAAATACACCCCCTTAGAAGTGTCCCCAAACCCACTCCCCATACAGGAGGCTAATCATAGCTCTTCCAGCCGATTAATCTTTGCCACTCTGAATGTGGAAAGGGGGAGCTGTAAGAGCCATATGTCCAGAAAGGACCTCAAGAGGTTTAACGAGTTCATTTCCCCACCCCTGAGCATGACTCACTCAAACCACACCAAAAAGAGACTTCACAACCTTCTCCCATTGCCTACTTCTGAGTCAAAAAGTTCTTCCTAAAATCCAACCTTGATTGATAGTCAATCAATGGCATTTATGGAACACTTACTGTGTGCACAGCACTCTACTAAACACTTGGGAGAATACAATATAACAGAGTTGGTAGACACGTTCCCTGTCTATGACAAGCTAACTTTAAATCCCTTCTGCTAGCAATCAAACAATCAGTCAATATTTATTGAGTGCTTACTGTGTGCAGAACACTTGCACTAAGCACTTGGGAGAGTACAATAGAGTCGGTCAACATGATTGCTGCCCTCAAGGATCTTCCAGTTCAGGGTGGGGAGACAGATATTAGAATCAACGACAGCGAGGGGAAGAAGCTCTCTCGTGGTCAAGTTTCAGAGGAGTAGCCAGTTGCTAAATGCCATCTATACACTATCTTTTTTTAATGGTATTTGTTAAGTGCTTGCTATGTGCTAAGCACTGCTCTAAACGCTGGGGTAGATAGAAGCTAATCGGGTTAGACCCAATCCATGTCCCCCATGGGAGTCACAATCTAATTACTGAATCCCCATTTTACAGTTGAGGAAACTGAAGCACAGAGAAGCTAAGCAACTTGCCCAAGGTCACACAGCAGGAGAGTGGCCATGGAGTCTTCTGACTCCTCGGTCTGTGCTCTTTCCACTAGGCCATGCTGCTTCTCAACTGCTTCCCTACCTGTCCCAAGATTTCACTACAATGATTCGGTCCTTGCAAGAACCTGTATTTTCCAGTACTACATTACCCCACTCTTCGGTCTTTCACCACAGGGCCTCTTTCCCACTGCTTTCTCCATTTCATGGCTTTCTCCTGGACCTGTTCCAATTCTCCCAGTTGCACCTCTCTGCTGCCTATCGAGTTTGCTCCACTTCCTCTGCGGAGGGAGGTGTTCGGGGCCCTCCCTTGGCAGGCTCTTGCGAACTGGGAATGGCTTATTAGTCCAAGGGTCAACTTCAGAGCATGGGCCACTGAAGAAGAGCTAAAATGGAGCCGGAGGGGGGAAGAAGTTGCACACATTCATAGACCAGGTCTGAATTATATCGTTTTCAGAAAACACTAGCACTAACAATGGACAGTCATGCTTACCCTTCCAGATGGAGCAAGCGCCCCAAGCTAAAATGAAGGGCCTCATTTAAATGAGCATTTGCATTTGTACTTTCCAAGGGCTCAGTACAGTGCTCTGCACACAGTAAGCGCTCAATAAATATGATCAAATGAATTTGGACTGCCTTTGGTTTGGGAAGAGCCCTTCCTAAACTCGAAGCAAAGAGCCTGAATTGGAAGGTAATACAGGATCGGACGGTTAGTCTTGATGTGAAGACCAACTGTGAAATACTCCTCTCCAAAGCAAACAACAGGAAAACACAGCACTTTCTGTGTTTCTATCTTTACCCTGGCCATATTGGAAATACAGACATCTCTCCCTGCTGCCACTGAAAAGCTGAAACTCAATCTGCAGCAAGAGACCACGATGTTATCTATGCCTGAAAACTTTTCACTAAGTCCTGACTGAACATCCAGACCTCTTCCTAGTATACAAATCCTTGGCCTCGGGGACTGAATACACATATGGAAGGCAGTACTATGTGATGTTTGTAGCCTTCTATTGTGCAGAGCAGAATATGCCAGAAAGAAAACAAGCACAGGAGCTCTGTATGTTTCTCTTCTCCAGTACTTTTCCGCACAGAGTCGCTGGGAGCCCAGAGGAGCTGTAATTCTTGATTTTTTTCTTGCAAGTCACAACCCTCACAGGGCAAAACCTTTTGAATCTCAAGGGCTGGCAGTGTGGGTCTTTTTTGTTTTTTAATTTTGCTAACACAGAGAAACACAAAAAGATAGCTTTCCCCCTAAATTCTATTACAAACATGCGTGCTTCCAAAGTATGAGAGAGTCTACTGCTGCAGATTTCGCTCTGGAGTTTAGATTACTTTGGAAGGAAGAGAAGAAGCTAATTTTAAAACAAACATATTCAATATTTCATGAGAGCAAGTTTCACCCATTTCACACCAAATAATATCATCTTTTCAAAAGCCACTGTTAATGGCAGCGTTTCGGCACATTAGGGCTTCCGTCTTGCATTATTTATACAATTTGTGGTTACTGCCCTTTTTCTGGGGCAACCAGGACTGGAAGCTTTCTTGTTAAGAGCCTCAGGAAAACAAGTTAGGGAGCAGGATAACGGAAAGTTCTCATAGACAACAATATCTGCAAAACCATCCAAGATACCACAGAACTGCTGCACCGATGATAAATGCTCTTTGTAAAAAAAAAAAGCGTCTTTCCATAATGTCATCTTTTTTCTTAATAAATTGCTTCATGCTGGATGAAATTAAGTCACTCTACAGAAGGTTTACAATATAAATAGCCTCTCAGAGACCAGGTTCTTTGTTTTGGTTGGCATAGGGCTTGCTGTACTTAAACCAACATCCAGAATGATGATGATGAAAGGGAGGGTTAGGGGAAAACTAAAGGATCAACAATACCATGGGGCATCGCTGAGATAATTTTGCCAAGAAACATGTCCTTGGGCTTTGGGGTAAATGGCACTCCAGGCAAGTTCATCATATTCCTAACCCCCATATATCTAATCCTCTTTCAATTGACTAGGTTGACATTCAATACTTTTTTTTTTTAATCGGAGCTTTGTTTTTCCCAGTAAAACCCCATGGGAGTAGTTCTGGGCCCTCTATTAATAGGAGAGGTGAGACATCCAGCAGGTGTTTAATAAATATCAAGTCAAGGGCAGGAGAGCAATCCCTAGGAACAGATCAGTGAAGGAGCGGGAGGTTGGTTGTGTTTTTTTTTTAATTTGGAAAGTGCCGCTTTGTCCTGTCCACTCAGAAACAGCTGTTTGGACTCCCAGCTTTGATCTGCAACCACCGATATTGAGGGATCTTACTCATTCTCACTGCCATAGGCCTGGAACCAGAGGTCAACAATTTATTTGAATGTCTGCTTTCCCCACTAAATTGTTAAAGTCTTTTTTTGTTTGTTTTATTGTATTGGTTAAGCACTTATTATGTGCCAGGCACCGTATTAAGCATTGGGCTAGAAATGAGCTAATCAGCTAATGGATGCAGTCTACGTCTCACATGGGGCTCACAGTCTTAATCCCCATTTTTTTCCAGATGAGGCAACTGAGGCACCGAGAAATTAAGTGATTTGCCCAAGGTCACACAGTAGACAAGTGGCAGATCCAGGATTAGAACCCAGGTCCTTCTGATGCCCAGGCTCGTGCTCTATCCACTAGGTCATACTGCTTCTCTGAAGTTCCTTGAGTTCCTTGAGGGCAGGGACTGTGTCTACCAAATCCAGGTATTGTACCCTCCCAAGTGCTTAGTACAATGCTCTACATACTATTGGTGCTCAATAAATACCTCTGCTTGTTTGACTGATCTTATTATTATTTTTTTGGGGGGGAGGGATAGTGCCAGCTAATTGGCCCAGTTGTCTCCTCGGTAACCCAGCCAGAGACCTCAAGCAAGGCATCCTCAGATGGTCTGCTGGGCTCCATAGATGAAGAAGCCCCCTGAGCCACTAAATAAGCAAAATCCTTACAAATGACATATTGAGTTGGGAAAATAACACCTCAAAATGGACAAAGCAACTGGATCCTGGCCATTCGTGGATTCAGTGTTTTCTATTCACAGTAACTATTCCAAGGTATTACATAAGTATCGTATCCCATTCAATCTCAGAATGGGAAACAACTTTCTGAGAGATTTTTTAGAATCCATTGCTCATCCCAATAAGGAGAGTTTTCTCCCGACTGATAAGAAGGCCAGGCTCTTAAGCTTTTCTGCTGTTCTTTGGACATTATAAAATTTCCTGCTCCGTAAGCCACCTCTTGGCCCACTAAACATAAAGTCTTTCCAAGGAGTGAAGAAGGACTGCCATGGAGTCTAAAGTGAAAACCGTCGCCAGTTTCAGAGTATTCATTCATTCATTCGATAGTATTTAGAGCAGCTCTGTGATGGCTGCCATTTGCCCCCCACAAAATGGTGGGCTGAAAAAGTCTCTCGCCTCTTCCTTCCTGGATCTCACTTCTTGCTCCTGCCAGGCAAATCTTTTCACCCGTTTGTCTTCTACACTTTCCTCCCTCCTGACTCTCTCCCCATGGCTAGTTGTGCCATGGATAACTTTCATTTATTTATTTATTTTTTGCTGTGGTTCTTTGTTTAGCATTTAGTTTCTAGATTTTTATTTTCAATCAATCAGTTGTATTTATCGAACACCTATAGTGGGCAGAGCACTGTATTAAGCACTTGGGAGAGTACAACAGAACTAGTAGACACAACCCCTCCCCTCACAGATTCTTCTATTTATTTATATTGATGCTATTGATGCCTGTTTACTTGTTTTGATGTCTGTCTCCCCCTTCTAGATTGTGAGCCCATTGTGGGCAGGGGTTGTCTCTATTTGTTGCTGAATTCTACTTCCCAAGCACTTAGTACAGTGCTCTGCACACAGTAAGCACTCAATAAATACAATTGAATGAATGAGTGAATGAATGATTACAATCTAGTGGGGGAGTCAGACACTAAAATGAATTACAGATAGGGGGAAGCAATAGAGTACGCTGTTGCTGCACTCTCCCAAGCAGTTAGTATACTGCACGGCACATGGTAAGCGCTCGATAAATACCAGTGATGATGACGAACATATGTGCTCCGGTGGTGCGAGCCAGGAGGGGGTGACTACCCAAGTGCTTAGGTGCCGTGGAAGTGCTGAAGTTATAGCTGGGAGGAAATACTGTGGGGACATGAGAGATTAAACAGGGAAGGCCTCTTGTAGGAGATGTGATTTCAGAAAATTGTTTAAAGATGGAGAAGCAGGGGACTGCTGGGTATGATGTGATGTGTCTCCTTCCACGAAGGAGGAAGGATGCAAGCAGGAGGTCGAGGGCAGGAGAAACAAGGAGGAGGCCCAGTGAATAGACTGGCTTGGGAGAAACTAAGACTGTGGTATAGAAAAGAGAGAATAAACAGGAGGGAGACAGCTGATTGAGTGCCTTATAGCCAGTGGCCAAGAGCTGCATTTTGTTGTGGAGAGGAATGGGTAACCATAGAAAGTTTGTGGAGAGACATGTGCAGGAAGATGATTTAGACAACTGATCCAGGCAGCCAAGTGACTGGAGAAGGGAGAAACTTAAGGCAGAGAAACCAGTGAGAATGTGGATGCAATAATCCAGCCAGGTGATAATAATAATGATAATAATTATGGTATTTGTTAAGATCTTACTATGTGCCAGGCACTGTATAACAAATGCCTGGGCCAACATGGTGGCCACTTGGATGGAGAGGTAAAAACAGATACTGAAAACGTTGTGGAGTTGTAATTGTAATAATATTTATTAAGTGCCTACTGTGTGCCAAGCCCTGGGAAAAAATACACATGAGAGAATTAGACACGGTCCCAGTCCTCTAGACTGATATCTCGTGTAATATGTCTGTTATATTGTTCTCTCCCAAGTGTTTAGTAAACTGCCCTGCACACAGTAAGTGCTCAATAAATACCACTGACTGGAGTCACTGGCTGGCTGACTCCAAGGGCTTACAATTTAAGAATGAGTTGAGGGTTACGGTTTGGCAAGTTGGAGGAGAGGAAATGGAGGCAGTCTATAATAACCTGTTTGAGGTGTTTAGAAAGGAATGGGAGAAGGGAGAAGGAACGAGAGCTGGACGGTGCAGTGGAGTTCAGAGAAGGGCTCGCCTTTCACAGAAAAGTGGAAAAGCGTCTCCGACCCTTACTAAGCCACTCTGAGAATCGCGCTTGACGACTGCTTACAAAATGGGTGAGGGCACCAAGGTGGCTGTTGTCGCTGTTGACGTCTCAGAGGTATTCTACTCAGGGACCACGGACTGCATTCGTTCTCCCTACGAGACAGCTTGGAACATATGCTGCTGGCACAGCGGGAATGGATGAGAGCATGCGGATGGCTCAGCACACACCGTCACCACTACTGCAAAAACAACTCGAGTGCACGGCCTGCTGGTGATAGGACATATCTTTCCCCTCTAAACCATTGGTCTCGGAGCAATGCTCATCCTAAATGGCCAGAAAAGGTAGACGATTGAATTTTTCTGCATGTGATGCTCGGTGCGATACTCACACCCAACTGCCAGCTGTGTCTTCAGAGGAACAATCAATCAATCACTGGTATTTATTGGGAGCTTAATTTGCGCAGAGCACTGTACTAAGCACTTGGGAGAGTCCACTATAACCAAATTGGTAGACATGTTCCCCACCCACAGTGATTTAGATGGGGAAGCAGACATTAATATAAATAAATCAATTCCAGATATATCCATAAGTATTGTGGGGGACAGAAAGACAATATTACAGTAGGTTTTAAATCATGGCTTTTCCACAATGGGTAAAGCACAGCCCTTACTCGAGACATGTAGGGAAAGCCCCCTTATGTTGGAATTCTGTGGGACTGGGAGTAGAAGGAGGATCATTCTGTCTGGACAGCCAAAAAGCTGTGTGATGATGAAAAAACATTTACGCTGTTCTTGTATGTCTGTTTTCAGGAAAAGCAAAGATTGCTTCATAGCTTGGTGTAAGATGTTGCCCTTAGGAAATGGGACTAAATGGAGGTCTGGAAGCTATCTTCTTCATGCAAAGACTCTGTTGAAGCCTTAGTACGCTTCATTTATACACTAAATGGTCACATTTTCTACGAACCCATTTTAGAGTTTTTGATACTTAGATATCAGCAACACATTAAATGCAGTAAAAACACTTAAATTCAGAAAAAAAAATCTTTTCAGCTTTGAACATGTTGTTGCTTGAAAGGGCCTCTGCTCTCACTGTGATCAGCTCTGACAAACATATTAATTGTTCAAAGCAGACAAAGTTTGTTTAGTCATGTCTGCTAAGGTGGGAAGGATATTACAACACATCTGTGCACTCTCTTTCTCCATAGGTCATTCAGTTCTCATGGCTGGCTTTTCAATCACTCCCCTCCAGCCAAAACATACACGCACACAGAGTCATCACCACTCAGACCATCCTCACACCTGCTTCATGTACAAAAAAAAAGGGGGGGGGGATTTTATTTTTTTTTGGTGGGGAGGGGTGCTTTAAAAAGTAGGTAATCAAAAAAGAAGTCACTGCTGCTGATGGTGTGGTGGTGGTGTGGGGGGTTGGGAGAAGACAGCAGGGGAAACCACAGAGTCAGGAACAAAAGCCAGATAACCTCAACGTCCTGCCATTCACTACTGGTGACTACCCAGCAGAAACACCATTCAGGCTCACCGATATACAATGAGTAAATGAATCAAAACCATTATGCTATTATAAAGGAACGTAATTGGGGTGACAGGAGTATTAGCCAAATTCACAGTGAAGAGGAATAGCCACATGTGGTGCTGTGAATATTTATACTTCTCCTCTAAAGAATAAGAAAGGAATATTTACAGTTTTCAGAGGCCATTTTCCAGGCCAGTGTACTTATTGAAACAAATGTGTAAAACAAGATGATACATATATTCCTACACACACAGAGCCACACATAAAAGTGAGGCAGTTTGAAAGACAACTGAAATACACACAAGCACACACACACACTGAGACCTGGAATAGCTCTGGGCAATATAGAAGGCAAAGACGACTTGGTGATTCAAACCAATAGGAAGAAACACATGATGCATCTGTATGTGTGCTAAGGCCACAAATTCCTTTGTAGTCTCAGTCAAGGAAATGAAAATCATCTTCTTTAGAACACAGGATGTAGATTACATCAAAACCTAATTGTACTTCATTGAAAAATATTTTACAATATTAAAAAAAAAGAGAAAAGAAAACATCCACTCCAACAAGCCCCATAACATAATGACCCAGCAGAATCACGATGCCAAGCAAGGTCGAGAGAAGTGAACTTCTTGGAACTCACTGAGCTACACAAAATGAAAACTGTTTTTGCTTAGTTGGGCTATTTGCTCCAAATGCCTGTTTCTGGAGAAAAGGGAGGTGCATTCTGGAAGGGCTTCACAACACTTTAGACGCTCTGCTCTCCAGGGAGAAAACTCCAGGTGTCTTGTTTGGGACGGGTTGGGGCAGTCAATCGCTCTCAGAAATTGTGTGGGCACACTGGTGGTGGCTTTGCTGCTCATGTACCTCTTGGCACTGGGTTGCTGGGTTGGGTTGCTGGCAGCCACAGAGACTTCCAGCTTCTGAGCACCACTTTGGAGCTCGAGCCTGCCACATCCTGGTTTGAAGGGGACAATGTGGGAGCTGAGAGGAGGGAGGGACATTCCTTTATTGAGGCTCTGGAGGATGTTTGCTGAGGAAGGCAGAAGGGGAGAATAGCATGGCGGTCGTAGTAGTTGTTTTATTTATTGAGCACCCACTGGGGACAATCCACTTTACTAAGCACTTAGAAAGTACCAAATATTTGCCATTTATCTTACTGTATAGCATACCTAGAGAAGCAGCGTGGCTTAGTGAAAAGAGCACGGGCTTGGGAGTCAGAGGCCATGGGTTCTAATCCTGGCTCTGCCACTTGTCAGATGGGTGACTTTGGGCAAGTCACTTAACTCCTCTGTGTCTCAGTTACCTTGTCTGTAAAATGGGGATTAAGATTGTGAGCCCC
This sequence comes from Ornithorhynchus anatinus, assembly GCF_004115215.2. Lineage (NCBI taxonomy): Eukaryota > Metazoa > Chordata > Mammalia > Monotremata > Ornithorhynchidae > Ornithorhynchus > Ornithorhynchus anatinus. The sequence continues at coordinate 102,487,683 of NC_041749.1, forward strand.
ACTTGGGACAACCTGATGACCCTGTATCTCCCCCGGCACTTAGAACAGTGCTTGGCACAGAGTAAGCGCTTAACAAATACCATCATTATTATTATTATTACCTATACAGTCCAAGTAGTGAATATTGGAAGACATCAATTGAGTAATCATATTTATTGAGCGCTTGCTGTGTGCAGAGCACTGTACTTGGGAGAGCACAATGCAACAGAGTTGGTAGACCCATTTCCTGTCTACTAGAAGTTTACACTCTAATAGGGATGATAGATTATAGAATCATTTACAGAGTAATCAAAATTAATAACAATGAATAATTGAATATATATATTATACAAGTGCTAAGGGTGAGTGTAAGTAGGAACATAGGTGCTAGAGTTGGCTGCCACCTGTCTCTCCCCACTCCAGTCCATCCTTTATTCTCCTGCCGGATCACCTTTCTAAAATAACCTTCAGCCCATGTTCCTGCACTCTTCAAGAACCTCGGGTGGTGGCCCATCCAGCTCCTCCTCATCAAACAGAAACTCCTTATCATTGTCTTTAAAGCACTCAATTGCCTTGCCGGGCTTGGGAGTCAGAGGACATGGGTTCTAATAGAACCCCAGCTCCGCCACTTGACTGCTGTGTGAACTTGGGCAAGTCACTTCACTTTTCTGGGCTTCAGTTACCTGATCTGTAAAATGGGGATTAAGACTGTGAGCCCCATGTGGGACAACCTGATAAGCTTGTATCTATACCAGCGCTTAGAACAGTGCTTGGCACAAATACCATCATTATTATTATCCTCTCACCTCGCTGCTTTCCTACTACAGCCCAGAACACTCACTTCACACCTGTACTCACTGCACCTCATATCCCATCACCAGCCCCTTGCCCATGTCCCACCTCTGGCCTAGAATTCCCTCCCCCCTTCATATTTGGGAGACCATTACTCTCCCTCCCTTCAAAGCCTTATTAAAATCACATCTCTAAGGGGCCTCCCCGACTAAACCCTCATTTCTCCTAATCCCTCTCCTTTCGGTATCACCCTTGCACTCTGATTTGTACCCTCAGTCTCACAGCAATTAGGTTCCTATCCATAATTTATACGTCTGTCTAGACTGTAAACTCCTAGTGGGCGGGGTTCATGTCTGCCGACTCTGTTACACCATACTCTCCCAAACACTTAGTATAGTGCTCTGCCTATAGTCAGTACTCAATAAATGCTACTGATTGATCTATTCAGTCTTCACTACTTGGACCGTATAGGCATGCTGGACATCAAGACAAATGGCATTTATTACATTTCTGAATTAACATGGTTTCAGGTTTACACCATCTGATGTGAATTTACAACACCAGGCTGGTATAGTCTGTATTAACTAACCCAGCCTCTTAGCTCCTGCAGCTTTCTTTATCGTCCCCACCCAATCCCTCTGCTCGAAGTTGCTCTTACGATCATTGCCAGTCCCCCTCCTCCCCGCCCCCCATGTTCTGGCACCACCCTCTGGGACACAAAGCCTGGACTGGGGCAGGAAGGAGGAGGGGGGCCAGTGGTGGTGACTGCAGGAGCAACAGAAGCAGCAGCGAGTGCGGGGGCGAAGGGGGTGGCGCTTCCTTTTCCTACGCCTTTCCTTCCATGTCACTGCTAGCGTGCAGACCCTTCTTCCTGTCTGCCGCCCCTCCTCGCTTTCCTTCTCTACCGCTGCTACTGCATGGCTCCTTCCTTCCTCCCCGCTGCTGGACCTCTCCATGGGGTGCTCTGGTGGGGATCATTGGCCTTGAGAGAGCTGACAAGGAGGAGGGAGGAGGGGAGATAGGGAATGCGGAGCAGAGGGCTAAGTTTGGCAGGCAGGGAGGCGGAAGAGGAAAGGGCTAGAAGCCTGGGCCGGGGGGAGTCCAAAAATCGCTGTTGTGACAATGCCACACCAGAGAACAAGGTCAAGGGTCAGGCTACCTACAGAACTGGGTCTCTAACTTTCTTCAGGCTGGCAGAGTTGCTCGAGTGGATCTTGTGCTGGTTCCCATGCCCTGATCTCCCTGACCATCCCGCTCAGGTTTCCTTGGAGGATAAATTCCTGCAATCAGCAGTAGATGCATTTATTGAGCACCTACTTTGTGCAGAACTCTGTACTAGGTGCTTGGCAATTTACAGCAGAAGTAAAAAAAAACAAAAAACAAACAACCCAGGCCCTGCTTTGAGGTGGAAAGGGGAGAAAATGACACTGGGTTTTTGCACTGAAGTACTGGCAGTTCTGGGACTTCCAACACTGCTGGTTTTTGAAAACACTGTCTTAAGACAAAATGGTTATGTCGGAACCAATTTTCCCATAGGGAACAATGTTTTAAGTAGGGAATCGGTTCCCAAAGCAAGATGGGGTACTTAACTGTGCCCCCCAAAATCCAGAATTCTGTACTCAATCAATTAAATGTATGTTAATGTTATTTCATATGTAAATCACTAGTGGCATAAAAATCACATAGAAAGTTAGAAACCCAGTGCTGTAGGTAGTCTGAACTTTGACCTTGTTCCCAGGTATGACATAGGCAGCTGCTGATTACAGGGATTTATCCTCCAAGAAAACCTAATTGGGGTGGTCAGGAAGAGTGGGATGTGAGGACCAGCACAAGATCCACTCGAGCAACTCTGCCAGCCTTAAGATGGTAAGAGATAATAGCAATAATCATTGTGGTATGTGTTAAGGGCTTGCTGTGTGCCAAGCACTGTAGTAAGCACTGGAGTACATTCAAGAAAATCAGACTGGACATGTCCCTGTTCCATATGGGGCTCGCAATCTAAGTGGGAGGGAGAATGGGTATTGAATCCTCATTTTACAAATGAAGAAGCTGAGGCACAGAGAAGTTAAATTACTTGCCTAAGGTCACATAGTAAGCAAGTGGTGGAGCTGGCATTAGAACCCAGGTCCTCTGACTCCCAGGCCCGTGCTCTTTCCACTAGACCACGCTGCTTCCCAATTAATCACTCAAATAATCAATATTTCTCACTTATAGACCAAACTAGGCTCCTAAGATGCACCAAGACTGCATTTTATCTGACTTAATGAGGAGACAAAATGATTGCATCCTTGAGCTGGAGTGGAAGAAGAATGTGCCTTCCCATCTTGCAAGAAAACGACAGTGTTATCTGGGCAAGGACGGCAGAGAAACCTATAATTCAACACCAACCCCAAGGCAACTGAGCAGAGTGTAAAATGCCAAACATTTCTTTCCATTTTGCAGTAGGTAGAAGAATCCGTTCATAACACACCCTCAGGAAACCCTTAATTACAGGGCCAGTGGACACTGGGGAATCTGCTGCAGACTTGTCATTTATCTTCACCGTGCAATCGACAGACACATTTGCTATTAGACATTTTCCACGTTTGTTTTTTTCTATTTAAATCATATGCAAATGCTACCCTGGATCTGATTTGGACAAAGAACCAGAAGCCAACGTTTCAGCATTAAGACCACTGGAAACAGCCCAGGTGTGCCTCCCCCGCCCCGTGTGTGTGTGTGGAATGCCCCAGATTTGACATTTCCGTGTTGTCAACAAGGGGCCCAACGGATCCGAACTGGGCAGGGACTCGCAGTCGGACAATCGCAGGAAGGACAGCGGTGGCCATTATGTGAGCCAGTTGGCTCGGGGTTGCTTCTGATAACTGCATCCACAAGGAGCAAACAATGAGAATTTCAAATCACTCCTGAACCCAGACTTTGAAAATTGCTTTGTCTGTTTTGGCCTGAGGCTGAGTATTAGAAATGATAAAAGCAGTTCTTTCAACTCAATTTTAAATCATGGTGCTCCCAGTGCCAGTGTCAACATGACAAAATGCTTATGGCTACAGAAAAGAAAAAGGAGGAGGGGGAAGAGGGAGGAGGGAGGAGGACGGAGGACGGAGGAGGGGAGGGGAAGAGCTGCAGTTACTACCAGACAAGTGAGAACAGAAACTTTTCTGTCCAATCAAAGTACATCCTTATCTCCACTCACCATGTTTTTTTTTACCTTTTCTCTGTCAGCTGATTTAGTAACTGTTGTTTTGGCAGTAATTACCGATCAAGTTCAGTACAATTATTCTAACATCACAAGGTGAAGTTTTGTTTCCAAGGCCGACATCTTAAAGCCTTTGTAGCGTGTTCAGTGCCAATGTAACCAGAGCACTTCCTTCATAGTATGTGAAAGGAAATCAGCAGCAGGGCAATACTGTAAATAATGTTTCATTGAAACCCCCAAAGAAGGAAAATTCACATTTAGTGCTCCCCGAAGAATTCCCAAAGCAGATTTTCCCATTACTCTAAATCAAATATCTCACTGTAATTCACCTCTGAAGGTAGAACGCATTGTTCGGTACACAAGCTATGCATCTGGTTAAAATAAAAATTAAACCCCTTACTTTCTCTCTACAGGCTTGCCTGAGAGATGGACTGGACAGATGTGTCTGCATGTGGTAGGTCCCTGAGCTAAGGGAAAGAACATTTTACAGACAGCAGTCTTCAACAATAAGTGTATCGCGACATGACAGCCTTTTTCAAGACCAGGCGAGGAACTGATCTAGGGTTATTTGCTTGCGGGGTAGGGCCTTCCTTCAGCTTAACAGGCTTATGAGGCAAACTGGCATAACCTGAATTGAGGGTTTTAATTCAATTCCCTTTTCCCTGGGGAATTTCATGGCATTAATGAGATGAGTTTTGTCAGGGGCTTTGAGCACCTTGAAAGGCAGGCACTAGAAGAAGTATGCTTTTGCTCCCCAGGAGATCTGGCAAATGCCAAACTGGATTGGGTTGGCAGCGATGTTAAGGCTCCCTCCTTTGGTTTGAGATGTGTTCAGTTTAGAGGAGTGCCTCACGTGGCTGGCTGTCTCACTTTCCCAAGATCAACTGGTCTAAAACCCAATTAGTTACAGTTTTCTCCAATTGAGCTTATGCTCCTGTAGACTGTAAGCTCCCGGTGGGCGGGGGAACATGTCTACCGACTCCGTTATATTGGACTCTCCCGAGCACTTAATACAGTGCTCTGCACACAGTAAGCACTCAATAAATACCACTGATTGACTGAACTCATCTTCCCTCCCAAACCCTCACCTCCACTGAACTTTCCCATCACAACTGACATCTCCATCCTCCCCATTTCTGAAGCTCACAACCTCACCATTATCCTTGACTGCTCTCTCTTTTTCAACACCCATATTTAGTCTGTCACCACATTCTGTCGGCTTTTCCTCCAATGGCATTTCCTGGATCTGCCCCTTCCTCTCCATTCAAATGGTTGCCACCAAGGATCAGGCACTTGTCATATCCTGGCTTGACTACTGAATCAGCCTCTTCACTGGATTTCCTGCTAGCAGTCTCTCTCTTCTGTAGTCCAAACTTGACTCTGGTGCCTGGGATCCTTTCTCAAAAACACTGTTCTGCACACAACTCCTCACTCCTCAAAAACCTTCAATTATTACCCATTCCTCTCTGCGCCAAACAGAAACTCGTATCAGCACTCCATTTTCTCTCTCCCTCCACCCGCCCCTAACCTCACTCTCACTCTCTCTCTCTCTTTCACACACACACACACACACACACACATACACTTATTTCCTGCTACATCCCAGTTTGCACTCTTCTTTCTTTTCAAGGTGACCTACTCATCATGCCTTGTTCTCTTCTCTCCCGCCTCCTCATACCCTTCCTCCCACCTGGCGCTTTTTTCTCCTTCAAATCCATCAAACCACAGCACCATGATCCCCAAAGTTCTTCTGAAATGACATCTTCTCCAGGACATCTTCCTGATTAGTTTTTCTTCTCCCCGGCTTATTTCCCCCTCAACTACCTCATCGATCCTTCTGCACTGACAATGTACTTCTTTGCTCATCCACCCACAGCACCTCTGAACATATTGACTTAAATACCCTATTATTTAAGCACTTGCTCATTTTTTCCTTTCTTTTTGTCTCCAATAAATTATTTTTTGTCTGCCTACCCTGCAAGACTATAATAAGTCACCAAATCATATTGGTCTACCTTCACAACATCTCTAGAATCAGCCTCTTCCTCTCCATCCAAACAACTACCAAGCTGATCCAAGCACTTATCATCTCCCACCTCAATTACTGCATCAGCCTCCAGTCTCTCCTAACTCCAGTCCATATTTCACTCTGCTGCCTAGATCATTTCTCTAAAATACTATTCTATGCACTCCTCTCCACTCTTCAAAAATTTCCACAAAGAAACTTCTCACCATTGTCTTTTAGGCACTCTATGGGTTTTCTCCCTTCTACATATCCTTGCTTCTCTCCCACACAACCCAGCCTGCCCACCTTGCTCTTTCAACAGCAACCTGCTTACTACGCCTTGATCTCATCTCTCTTGCCGTCGACCATTGCTTACATGCTCCCTGAAGCCTGGAACTCCCTCTCCCTTCATATCTGACAGACCACCATGCCCCTCATCTTCAAACTTCTCATAAAAGTCTTATCTCCTCTAGGAAACTTTGCCTGACTAAACTCTCATCTTCCCACCCTATTCTCCTTCCCTTGTGCATCACCTATGCACTTAAGTTCATGCCCCTAAGCACTTTAATATTCACCCAATCCCATCAATGCAGCACTTATGTACTCGGCTGCTTCCCTTACCTGTAATTTATTTTAATGTCTGTTTCTCCCACTAGACTGAAAGTTCCTTGAGGGCAGGGATCACGTCTAGTAACTCTACTGGACTATCCCTAGAGCTTAGTACAGCTCTCTGCAAACAGTAAGTCCTTATTAATAATAATGATACTAATGGTATTTGTTAAGTGCTTGCTATGAGCCAAGCACTGTGCTAAATGCTGGGGTAGATACAGGATAATCAGATCTGACACGATCCCTGTCCCACATGAGGCTTATGGTCTAAATAGGAGGGAGAACGGACATTTTATCCCCAATTTATAGGTGAGGAAGCTGAGGAGCAGAGAAGTAAAATGACTTGCTCAAAGGCTCCACAGCAAGCAAGTGGTGGAGCAGGATGAGAACCCAGGTCTTTTTACTCCCAGTCCTGTGCGCTTTCCACTAGGCCATTCTGCTTCTTTGAAGATCCTTTAGGTCAGCGACCAGCTCTTCTAACTTTATTGTAATTATAATAATAGCAATGATATTAGTACTTATTACATGATTACTATATGCCAAACATTGTGCTAAGCCATGGGGTCAATACAAGATAATATTGTCCCATATGGGGCTCACAGTCTAAGAGAAGGGAAAGCAAGTATTTTACCCACCCCCATCCCCCACATTTTACAGATAAGAAAGCTGAGGCACAGTTTTCTTATCTTAATGCCCGTTAAGTGACTTGTCCAAGGTCACTTGCACACTCCCAAGCACTTAGTATATTGCTTTGTATACAGTATGCACTCAATAAATAACTCTTGATTGACTGGTTAAACATTTTGGAAGGAGAAAACCTTCAGTGCTTTCCCATTCCTCTCTGCCCATTGTTTTCAGGCATTCCATCAGATTTGTTGCTCAGCTTGGACTCTTCAGTCCTACCAAGCTCACCTCACTGTATCTTGTTTTCGACTCTCCTATCTTTGATCCCATGTTGAAGGCCTTCCTCCTGCCTGGAATTCCCTCTCTCTTCAAATCCACCAGACCTCAGCTCCTCATTTTTAAGGTTCTCCTGAAAACACATCTCCCTCACAAGACAATCCCAGATTAAGTGCCATCTCTCCAGGTCCAATCCATCCACCCAAACAATCAATCAATCGATCAATGGTATTCATTTAGCTCTTACTGTGTGCAGAGCATTATAGTAAGTGCTTGGGAGAATACATAGTTGGTGGATCCAATCCCCGTCTACAGAGACACTGCAATCTCTTATCACTTATATTTAGCTATCTGCCCTTAGTATTCATGTATATCCTTGAGGTAAATAAATAAGTGTATGCTAATCTATTTATCTTTTTATGCTCCTGCTATCAGCCACTGCAATGTTATTTCTCTCTCCTCCTTCCACTATCTGTGAGCAGTTTGTGACTGTCAGTCTGCCCTGTACAATCTCTACCCTCACCAATTCTGAAATTCCTGTATCAGACCACAACCACCTCACCTCCTCTCTTTCCCATACACCCCGCCCTCACAACCTGTCCTGTTCCTCCACAGAGACCTCCATTCTTTTGACTCCTTCCTATACTCTACAGCCATCCTACCCCACGTACACAACCTACCTTCTCCTGGCACACAAATCAACCCACTCAACACACTCAACACCACCCTCTCCACTGAACTGAACTCTCTTGCTCCCCTGTCCCTCCGCTGGTCTCATACCACTAACTGGGGAAGCAGCATGGCTAAGTGGAAAGAGCACAGGCTTGGGAATCAGAGGACATGGGTTTTAATCCCAGCTCCACCATTTGTCTGCAGTGGGCCTTGGTCAAGCTGCTTCATTTCTCTGTACCTCAGTTACCACATCTGTAAAATGGGGATTAAAACTGTGATCCCCCACATGGGACAACCTGATTACTTTGTATCTACCCCAGTGCTTAGAACAGTGCTCGGCACATAGTAAGCACTTAAAAATCCATAATTATTATTATTATTATTATTACTAAACCATGACCTTCGATCACCTCCACTGTTTCTTCCACTCCTGTGCCTGAGCTGCGGAGCACTGTTGGCAGAAATCCAGACATCTCTCTGACTTTGCCTACCTTAAATTCATTCTTACCTGCTTCAATTCGGCCCACTCCTCTACTCTACAGCAATATTTATCCCCAAACCGAGTGCTGCCATCAGCTCTTCCAGACATTTAACTCCCTCCGCAAACCTCCTGTCCTCTTGCCCCCACCATCTCTTTCCCCATAACCTGCCAACGTGCTTCATCAAAAAAAAATTGAAATCATCAGGCGTGATCTCCCTAAAATCTTTCCTGGTCCTTTGCAATCCCCCACCCATTCCTCTGCCCTCTTCAACTCTCCCTAAATTCCCTGCAATAACTCAAGAAGAGATTTCTCACCTCCTAAGTCTGCCCCCTTCCCCTGTGCTTTGGATCCCATTCCTTTACACAATTTTGAAACTCTAGTCCCCTCTTTTCCTCCCTTCTTGACCATCACTACCACCATTTACTTTTCATTGGCTTCTTCCCCACTGTTTTCAAACATGCTTACATAACCCCTATCCTAAAAAAAAAATATCCTTTGACCCAAACGACTCCCTCCAGCTATCGCCCCAACTTCCTCCTACCCTTCCTCTCCAAGCTTCTTGAGAGAGTTGTTTACACCCACTGTCTCCACTTCTTTTCCTCTAATTCTCTCCTTGATCCCCTCCAAACTGGCTTCTGGCTCCTTCATTCACGGGAGCAGCCTTAAACAGCCCTCTCTAAGGTAACCAATGATCTTCTCACCTCTCCTCTATCCTAATCCTCCTAGACCTCTCAGCTGCCTTTAACATTGTAGACTAGCCCCTTCTCCTTGAAACTTTATCCAACCTTGGCTCCATTGATACTGTCCTTTCATGGTTCTCCTCCTAGCTCTCTGACCTCTCCTTCTCAATCTCTTTTGCAGGCTCTTCCTCTGCCTCCCACCCTCTGACAGTGGGGTTCGGGGGAGAGTCTCTCAAAGCTCAGTTTTGAGTCCCTTTATATTATTCATTTGGAATGATTGGAATGAACAAGTCATTATTGGAATGATTTGTTCATTCCAAGCGCTTAGTACAGTGCTCTGCACATAGTAAGTGCTCAATAAATACTACTGAATGAATTCAGCTATGCCCACTCCCTTGGAGAACTCATTCATTCCCATAGCTTCAACTATCATCTCTATGATCCACATTTCCAGCCCTGGCCTCTTCTGCAATCTCGCATTTCTTCCTGCCTTCAGGACATCGCTACCTGGATGTACCACCAACACCACAAATTACATATATCCAAAACTGAACTCCTTACCTTCCCATCCAAACCCTGTCCTCCCTCTGTCTTTCCCTTAACTTCCCTTAACTTCCATCTTCAACCACTCACTCTCCAATGGCTTCTTCTTCCCCTCTGCCTTCAAACGTGTCCACATCTCCCTCATCCTAAAAAAACCTTCCCTTGACCCCACAGCCCCCTCCAGTTATCACCCCATCTCCCTCGTACCCTTCCTTTCCAAACTCCTGGAGTGAGTCATCTACACTTGCTGCCTCAAATTCTTCTCCTCCAACTCTCTCCTGGACCCCCTCCAATCTGGCTTCCACCTCTTCCACTCCACTGAAACCACCCTCTCAAAGGTCACCAATGACCTCCTTCTTGCCAAATCCAACAGCTCCTACTCCATCTTAATCCTCCTTTGCTGTGGACCATCCCCTTTTCCTCAATTGGTTATCCAAACTTGGCTTCACTGGCTCTGTCCTCTCCTGGTTCTCCTCTTATCTCTCTGGCCGTTCATTCTCAGTCTCCTTCGCGGGCTCCTCATCCCCCTCCCATCCCCTAACTGTAGGGGTCCCTCAAGGGTCAGTTCTTGGTCCCCTTCTATTCTCCATCTACATTCACTCCCTTGGAGAACTCATTCACTCCCAAGCTTCAACTATCATCTCTTTGTGGATGGCACTCAAATCTACATCTCCTCCCCTGTTCTCCCTCCCTCCTTCAGGACATCTCTACTTGACTGTCCTTCCCGCCACCTAAAACTCAACATGTCCAAGACAGAGATCCTTATCTTCCCTCCCAAACCCTGTCCTCTCCCTGACTTTCCCATCACTGTGAATGGCACAACCATCCTTCCCGTCTCACAAGCTTCAACTTTGGTGTCATCCTTGACTCCGCTCTCTCATTCACCACATATATCCAATCCGTCACCAAGGCCTGCCGGTCTCACCTTCACAACATTGCCAAGGTCAGCCATTTCCTCTCATTCAAACTGCTACCACGTTAGTACAGTCACTCATCCTATCCTGACTGGATTACTGCATCAGGCTCCTTTCTGACCTCCCGGCCTCCTGTCTCCCCCGCTTCGATCTATAATTCATCCTGCTGCCCGGATTATCTTTCTACAGAAAAGTTCTGGGCATTTCACCCCCCTCCTCAAAAATCTCCAGTGGCTGCCTGTCAACCTCCATATCAAACAAAAACTCCTCATTATTGGCTTCAAAGCTCTCCATCACCTTGCCCCTTCTGACCTCACCTCCCTTCTCTCTTTCTACATCCCAGCCCGCACACTCTGCTCCTCGGGTGCTAACCTTCTCACTGTGCCCCTTTTTCGCCGGTACCGCCATCAACCCCTGGCCTACGTCCTACCTCTGGCCTGGAACGCCCCCCCCCCACAAATCTGCCAATCACACTTCCCCCCCTCCAAAGTCCAACTGAAGGCTCACCTCCTCCAAGAGGCCTTCCTAGACTAGGCCTCCCCATTTTCCTCAGCTCCCCCTTGCTCTGTGTCACCCTGACTCGCTCCCTTTGCTCTACCTCCTCTCCCCACTCCACAGCACTTCTGTATATATGTAACATATCTATAATTCTATTTATTTATATTGATGCCTCTTGTTTTTATGTCTGACTTCCCCCTTTTAAACTGTAAGCCCATTGTGGGCAGGGATTATCTCTATTGCTGAATTGTACTTTCCAAGTGCTTAGTACAGTGCTCTGCACACAGTAAGTGCTCAATAAATGCAATTGAATGAATGAACTTCCCAACACTGTAGACAATACCACTATCCTCCCTATCTCACAAGCCCATAACCTTAACGTTTTTGACTCATCTCTCTCATTCCCCCTACATATTCAATCTGTCACCAAATCCTATCAGTGCTATCTTCAAAACATTGCTAAAGTGCACTCTTTCCTCTCCATCTAAACTGCTACCACATTGATCCAAGCGCTTATCCTACCCGCATTGACTACTGCATCTGGCTTCTACCTGACCTCCCTGCCTCCTATCTCTCCCCACTCCAATCCATTCTTCACTCTGCTGCATGGATCATTTTTCTACAAAATGTTCAGTTCATATCTCCCCACTCCTCAAGAACCTCCAGTGGTTTCCTATCCACCTCTGCATCAGAGACTCTTTACCACTGGCTTTAAAACACTCAGTAAGCTCACCCCCCCGCCTCATCTATCTCCTACTACAGCCCGGCCTGCTCACTCCGTTCTTCTATCACCAGCTTACTCACTGTGCCCTGATCTCATCTATCTAATCGCCGACCCCTTTCCTACATCCTTCCCATAACTTGCAGCTCCTTCCCCCCCTCCATATATGCCAGACCACCACTCTTCTCACTTCTAAACAAGGTCACATCTCCTCCAAGACGCCTTCTCCGATTAAGCCCTCTTTTCCCCGGCCCCCTCTCCCTTCTGCATTGTCTATGCACTTGGATCTGTGAACTTTGGACCCCACTCTCAACCCCACAACACTTATACAGCGTGGCTGGAGAAGCAGCGTGGCTCAGTGGAAAGAGCACGGGCTTTGGAGTCAGGGCTCATGAGTTCGAATCCCAGCTCTGCCACTTGTCGGCTGTGTGACTGTGGGCAAGTCACTTAACTTCTCTGTGCCTCAGTTCCCTCATCTGTAAAATGGGGATTAAGACTGTGAGCCCCACGTGGGACAACCTGATTCCCCTATGTCTACCCCAGCGCTTAGAACAGTGCTCGGCACATAGTAAGCGCTTAACAAATACCAACATTATTATTATATTAATGTCTGTCTCCCCCTCTAGACTGTAAGCTTCGTTATGGGCAACTCTGTTGTACTGTATTCTCCCAAGTGCTTGGCACAGTGCTCAATACATGCCATTGATTGATCGATTACCCTGTTAAAATATAAACTCCTCAAGGGAAGAGATTGTGTCTCTAACTCTGCTGAACTCTCCTAAGTGCTTATCACAGTGCTCTGCACACAGTGGACACTCAAATACTACTACATGACTCAGTGATTGAAGTAGTTTCTTCTCAAGGAAGTAGTTCTTGGCCCTGTTCCCTGCTTTAGTGAATAAACCCTTCAGCCATATCCCTGGTGACTCATTCTGTAAAAGAAAAGACCTGGGTGTATTGTGTTCTTCACCTTCTTGCAATTTCAACTGCTGGGAATTCCCCAGTTCTAGAACAAACACCAGTGGATCTAGGGATAAATAGGACCAGCTTTCCGATGTCTCCGGCAAAGGCAACTTCCATTCCAGGTCAACCAGTCACTTTTAATTTTTTTAAAAATACGTCATTTCTCATCAACAATCCTGGGAAAACCATCAACTGGAATGCTCAGAACCAGAAGGACACCTGAAGGACTGAGTCCAAGGGCTCCTGGAGAAGTCCAAATGATGACCAAGATAAAGTTTAAGAGAAACAGTGTTGCCCAGTGGAAAGAGCACAGGGCTGGCAGTCAAGAGACTTGGGTTCTCATCCTGGCTTCTCCACTTGTCTGTTGTATGGCCTTGAGTAAAGTTACTTAACTCCCCTGTGCCTCTCTCTCTCTTTCTGTAAAACGGGGATTCAATGTGAGCTAGGGGTGGGACAGAGACTGTGTCCAATCTGTTTATCCCGTACCTATTCCAGTGCTTGGCACATACTGTTTAACGTGGACTATTATTATTAGTAGTAGTAGTACTATTTATTATTGTCATCATCATCATCATCGGCATTGTCATTATCATTAAATATTTCACCTTGAGCAAGTCACAAAATATATTCAAACGCAAAAGAATGAAAATGACAAATAATTTCTGGATCAATAATGTAAATTCAGGTAATAATAATAATGATGATAGTATGTGTTAAGGGCCTACTATGTGCTAAGCACCGTTCTAAGCGCTGGGGTAGATACAAGGTAATCAGGTTGTCCCACGTGGGGCTCACAGTCTTAATCCCTATTTTACAGATGAGGTAACTGAGGCACTGAAACGTTAAGTGACTTGCCCGAAGTCACCCAGCTGACAAGTTGAGGAGCCGGGACTAGAACTCACGACCTCTGACTCCCAAGCCCATGCTCTTCGCACTAAGCCAAGCTGCTTCAGGTCTCATGACAGGCCAAGAGGGCAGAGAAGAAATGAACATAGATTTCTGTGAAACCCCATGACTGTGGGCCACATCAGGTGCATCCTATCTTCTAAAGGATATCCTTCAAAATGTGCCTATTTCCATAATCTTGGCAACTTGGCCACTGACACTGCCATTGCCATTCCTATTCCTAGCCCAATTCTCTCTCTCTATCTCTCCTCCCATTTTCAGTCTATTGCCAAATCCTGAAAGTTCCTCCTCCAAAACACCTTCAAGAACCACCACTTCCTCTCCATCCAAACTGCCACTTTATGTTATACCCTGGCTTCACTTTGGCATCAGCCTCCTCGCTGACCTTCCTGCCTACAGTCTCGACCCTCTCAAGTCCATATTTCGCCCTGCTGCTGCCCAGATCATTTCCATAAAATGTTGTCTGCCCATACCACCCCACTCCTCAAAAACCTCCCATTGGTTACCCATCCCTCTCCGCATTAATCAGGCTTTAAAGCAATCTTCCTACTTAACCACAATCTTCTCCCACCATATCCCAGCTTGCACTCTCCATTCCTCCAAGCTAGCCTACTCCCTGTGCCTCAGAATCAATCATATTTACTGAGCATTTACTATGTGCAGAAGACTGTACCAAGTGCTTGGGAGAGTACAATACAACCAAATTAGCAGACACGTTCCCGGCCCAAAATGGGTTTATTGTCTAAGGGGAGAGATAGAAATTAACATGAATAAATAGATAATTTATAATATATAATTTAAAGATATGTGGTGTTGGGGTGAATATCATGGATTGAAGTGCATAGACGATAGAGAAGGGAGAGTGAGCCGGGGAAAAGAGGACTTACTTGCGGAAGGCCTCTTGGAGGAGATGTGACCTTAGTAATGCTTTGAAGGTGGAGAAAGTGGCAGACTGGTGTATACGGTGGGGGAGGGAGTTCCAGGCTAGAGGGAGGATGTGGGAAAGGGGCTGTTGGCGAGATAGATGAAATCGGGGCACAGTGAGTAAACTGGCACTACAGGAGCAGGGTGCGGGCTGGGCTGTAGAAGAAGATTAGTGAGGTGAGGTAGGATGGGGTGAGCTGATTAAGTGCTTTAAAGCCAACGGTAAGGAGTTTCTGTTTGATGCAGAGGTGGATGGGCAACCACTGGAGGTTCTTGGAGGAGTGGGGAGACATGAACTGAACGTTTTTGATGATAAATGATCTGTTCATCAGAGTGAAATATGGATTGGAGAAATATAGATTATGAGAAGCAGCATGGCTTAGTGGCAAGAGCCCGGGCTTGGGAGTTGGAGGACGTGGGTTCTAATGCAGGCTTCGCCACTTGTCTGTTGTGTGACCCTGGGCAAGTCACTCGACTTCTCCAGTGCTTAGAACAGTGCTCAGCACTTAGAACTTGGCAGTGCTTGGCACATAATAAGCATTTAACAAATATGATTATCATTATTGTTCTCTGTGTCTCAGTTCCCTCATCTGTCAAATGGGGATTAAGACTATGAGCCCCACGTGGGGCAACCTGATTATCTTGTCTCTACCCCAGCGCTTAGAGCAGTACTTGGCACATAGTAAGCACTTAAAAATACCAACATCATCATCGTCATCATTGGAGTGGGGAGAGACAGGAGGCTGGGACACAGCTGCCAAGTGGCAGATCCAGGATTCGAACCCATGACCTCTGACTCCCAAACCCGGGCTCTTCCCGCCTAGCCACGCTGCTTCTTTAGCATAACCACCAATCTTTACAAAGTTTTCTGGAGGCTTTGCACTGCAGGTATTTTTTTCTTTCCCACCCAGGTGATGGAAGGCAGGGTGGGATGGAGCTTCCTCATTCTCATCTCTCCTGTTGCTGACTCCTTGCCCACAACCCTCTGCCTAGAGTTCTGTCCCCTATGCAACGGACAGATCCCAGAGCTCCCCACCTTCAGTCAATCAGTAGCATTTGTTTAGCATCCACTGGGTGCATAACAATGTTTTCAGTGCTTGGAAGAGTACAAAAGAATTAAAAGACCTGATTCCTGCCTTCAAGAGGCTTATAGTCTAGCGGGAGGGACAAACACCAAAATGATTTCAAGATAAGGGGAGTGACAGAGTATATAAGCTCTATTCAGAGGTGCTTCGGGACTTGTGCTAAATTAAGGGCTTAGCCTTCCTGGAATACCATCTCCTTCGAGAGGCCTTTTCCCAGTTAATTTCTACTCTTCCCAGAGTATATCCACATCAGAGCATTTATGAACTCACAATATTCTGTAGCCGCTATGGACATAGCTTACGTACTCTGTTCCTCTAATAAAGTGTATTGGTATCTCTTGCCCCTGCTAGAATATAAACTTCTTGAGAACAGGGACCATGCCTAACCATGCCTAAAGAGTCTAGCGTGCTCTCCTTAGAGGTTAGTACATTGCTATGCACACAAAAAGCACGAATAAATACCACTGATTGATAACCTAGGGGAAGCAGCGTGGTTCAGTGGAAAGAGCACAGGCTTGGGAGTCAGAGGTCATGGGTTCAAATGCCGGATCTGCCACTTGTCAGCTGTGTGACTGTGGGCAAGTCACTTAACTTCTCTGTGCCTCAGTTCCCTCATCTGTAAAATGGAGATTAAGACTGTGAGCCTCACATGGGACAACCTGATTACCCTGTATCTACCCCAGCGCTTAGAACAGTGCTCTGCACATAGTAAGCACTTAACAAATACCAACACTATTAACCTATACCTTTCCAGCACTCTCAGTGATATTTTCTCCAGTGTCTCCATTTTAGGCCATCAGCTTCTCAATACACTTTGCCCACAAGCAGTGGACCTGATTTCTTCAAAGTTGAATTTAATGCTGTTCTTTGGGTCCGCCCTCCATCTTTAACCCCCAGTTGACCTGGGGAAGAAGAGGTAAAGAAGTGACCTCAAAACTGCTTTCTTGTATGGAACTGCAGGTTCAGTTGAGGAGGAAGATGGTTCTTATTAGTTTTGACTACTGAAAATTGTTTTCTTAGTATAGCGCAATGTCTACCGTGGGCTAAAACCCTACCCGGCGCCAGGCTGTGGAAAAGTCGGCCAAGATTAAGTAGGGTTGGCTGCTCCTCCAGCTCCTCAGATTATTTTTCTTCTTATTCAACAACTTCAATTGTGATAACTTTCAAATACTCCTACTGTGATATTTTTAGCAACCCAACAGATTTAGGGTAAGTCTGCGACGACAAATAGCGTATGGCAACTGCTGTTACAGAAGGGAGAAAAGTCTTCCTTTTGCCCCCTGCTTTAAGGCTTGCACTGTCCCCTGGACCAATGCCGATAATGATACTGCTACTACTACTAATAATTGGGATATTTGTTAAGCACTTACTATGTGTCAAGCACTGTACTAAGCTCTGGGGTAGGTATACAATAATCAGGACCCACACAGAGCTCACAGTCTAAGTAGGAGGGAGAACGGGTATTGAATCTTCATTTAGCAGATGAGGGAACTGAGGCCCAGAGAAGTGAAGTGACTTGCTCAAGGTCACATAGCAGACACATGGTGGAACCAGGATTAGAACCCAGGTCCTCGGACTCCCAGGCCTGGGCTCTTTCCACTAGGCCCCCGCTGCTTCTCTAGTGGAGACAGCTGCCACGAGCCGCCACTGCTTTCAAGTCTTGCCAGAGCTTGCTGGGAGAGGATTAAACTCCTACATTCTATGGGAGCCTGCTTAGAACTCCCGTAGATGAGCGGCAAACATTTCTCAACCCAAGTTTCAACTTCAAAGTGCCGAGCGCCACCCTGTCACATGTTCGATGCGATGCTGTGTGGTGAGGGTGAGCTACTTTTATTTTATCTGGAAGTAGACTTTTCACTAACCAAAAGTAGGATTTGGGGCCACTCTTTTTGGGAAAGTCTATTAATCGGATTTTTAAAAACAAAACCGATAAGCCCCAAGTAGCATCACCACTTTTCAGAGAAGCTTGAAAACTAAAATGTCCTCACCTGTAAAAACTTAATTCTGTCTAGCAAAAGGATGACCAGTCTAAATATAAGATTCTCAACGGCCTGCCTTTAGCCAAGAAAAATGAGGAAAATCATTATATGCTGGCAAAGCTCTAGTCAAACATTATAACAGCTGGGGCTTAAATTACAGTATCACAATTCAGTTACCTAATGTACAGTACATAAGATCCAGCACAGGCCTGGAAACAATAGTGGGTGGAGTTTCCTGGAATAGGCTGCTGCAGCTCATGTTCGGGAGGGACAGGGAGAACAACACACCATCTTATCCTAATGTCAGAATCACCGGCTTTGCTCCGCTGAGAGGAACTACACTTAAGCACAGGAAATAAGGAGTGACTCGCTTGTTAGAAGCTGCTATTCAGAGAGTGGAAAGGAAAATCTGTGGCCCAAGGAAAATGATTCAAAATGCACTTCTCTGAAGTTAATCATGTTTCTGTTAGAAAGTCCAAATCGGGGAGAGGAAAAAAAAAAATCCGTTCACTTTTCTCCGTGTGGAATCCTGAACATGACATTTCCTACATTAGTTTGGCATAAAACCAGCCAGAATTATTATAATTATTTTTTATGGCGCATTCTTATTTTATCAAAGGAAGCGGTATGGATTAGTGGATAGAGGACGGGGCTGGGAGTCAGTAGGACCTGGGCTCTAATCCTGGCTCTGCCACGTGTCTGCTGGATAACCTTGGGCAAGTCACTTAACTTCTCTGGGCCTCAGTTACCTCATCTGTAAAATGGGGATTAAGACTGTGAGCTCCATGAGGGACAGGGACTTTGTCTAATTTGATTAACTTGTATCTACCCCAGCACTTAGAATAGTGTTTGGCACATAGTAAGCACTTTACCATAATTATTATTAATTAGTAATATTATTAGAGGACCAGGGGATCATTTTTGTTGGTCATTTCAGGTGTAAGTATGCCATACCACATCTCCAAGGTTCTGTGCTCCCTGCAGAATGTAAAACAGAGGGATTTTTTGTGGTATTTGTTAAGCACTTATGTGCCAGACACTGTACTAAGCATTGGGATAGATAGACGCCAATCAGGTTGGACAAAGCCCATGTCCCACATGGGGGGAGACAGTCAATCTCCATTTTACAGATGAGGTAATTGAGGTTCAGAGAGGTTACATGACTTGTCCAAGGTCACACAGCAATCAAGGGCGGGGCAGGAATTAGAGCCCAGGTCCTTCTGACTCCCAGGCCTTTGCTCTATTCGCTTGTCTGCTGTGTGACCTTGGGCAAGTCACTTCACTGGGCCTCAGTTACTTCATCTGTAAAATAATAATAATGATATTTGTTAAGCACTTACTATGTGCCAGGCATTTTTCTAAGCGCTGGGGTGGATACAAGCAAATCGAGTTGGACACAGTCCCTGTCCCATGTGGGGCTCACAGTCTCAATGCCCATTTTACAGATGAGGTAACTGAGGCCCCGAGAAGTGAAGTGACATGCCCAAGGTCGCACAGCAGACGAGTGGCAGAGCGGGGATTAGAACCCAAGACCTTCTGACTCCCAGGTCAATGCTCTATCCACTACCCCATAATGCTTCTCTATAATGGTGATTGTGACTATGTGACTATGAGCCCCATGTGGGACATGGACTGTGTCCAACCTGATTAGCTTGTATCTACCCCAGTGCTCAGTATAGTGCCTGGCACAAAATAAGCATTTTACAAATAGCATCAAAAAAAAAAATGATAAAAGAAAACCTGGAAGTGGACTTTCCAGGATGACAAAATGCTGCACCTTCTGCAGTCAAGGTATCAACATCTGGTTAAATGGCAACATGGCCACTGCTCCCTTTCGGCTTACCCTTCCCAATGCACCCAGTCCTGTTGCAGCTCTTTTCAGGAGCCAAATATTGGGAAGATTTACTCTCATTTTACAGACTGGACTCCCACTAGTCTAGAAGGTGATCAAACCCCACATTACAAGTCTACGTTCCAAGAGAAATGCTACTGAGGAGAGACGAAGATGGCCCCTCGCTCCAGTCACCAGAAGCCGTGGCGTTTCAGTCTGCCTTTTTCTCAATTTTTTAAAAAATGGTATTTGTTAAGCGCTTCCTCTGCACCAGGCACTGTACTAAGCATTGGGGCAGATACAAGTTAATCAGACTGGACCCACCAGGCCCCGTCCCACATTGGGGCTCACAGTCATAAGCCCGGTTTTATGGATGCGGTAACTGAGGCACAGAGAAGTTAAGGGACTTGCCCAAGGTCACACAACAGACACGTGGCAGAGCTGGGATTAGAACCCAAGTCCTTTGACTCCCAGGCCCGTGCTCTTTCCACTAGGCCATGCTCCTTCTCCATCCCCACATTGATCCTTGGGAACATCAATTTCCATGTGGATTCTCCTGATGACCTTTTTGCTGGCTGCTGTCTTTTGATCGTCAACCCCACTGATCTCCTGCTCCACCCCACTTCACTCACTCACCAAGTTGGATACATGCTTGGTCTCATCATCGCTAGTCACAGTACACTCTAATCTCACCAACTCTGAAATTCCCCTATCCATCAACCTTCTCACCTGCCTTCTCTCCCACACCCCCAGCTCCCACAGATCTGCTCTATACCTCCACGGGGACCTCCGATCGTTTGACCTGCACCTAAACTGCCCTTCTTACTGAACTCAACTTCCTCAATCCCCTATCCCTCTGCCAATCTTGTACCACTAATCCGCAACCCTGGATCACCTCCACAGTTCACTTCCCCTACTCCTGAGCTGGAGCACAGTTGGCAGAATTCCAAACACCAGGTGGACCTCGTTTACGTCAACTTCATCTTTACCTACGTTAATCATGCCCTCTCCTCTGCCCGGCAACATTATTTCTTATTAACTCCCATACCCATTGCCCGCAGCAGCTGTTCTAGATGCTTAAAAACTCCCTTCTCAAACCCCTTGTCCCCATAGCCCCCTGCTGCAATCTCTTGTCCCTAATGACCTGGCCACAGGCTTTACTGATAAAATTGAAGCCATCAGGTGTGATCACCCTAAAATGTCCCCTGCTCCTCTCCAGTCCTTCCTCCTCTTATCCCTTTTTCAATTCTCCCATTATTCCCAGCAGTATCTCAAGAGGAGAGCTTCTGTTTCTTCTCAAAATCTACCCCTCCACCTTCTTGCCTTAACTTGTCCCCCTCTGTCTCCCTCCTTGATGGCAATCTTCAACTGTTCACTCGCCAGTGGCTTCTTCCCCACTGCTTTCCAACATACTCTTGTATCCCTTATCCTAAGAAACACCATTTTGACCACCAGTTAACACCCAATCTCTCTCCTACTATTCCTTTACAAATTCATTGAGTTGTCTACACCCACTGCCTCCACTTCCTCTCCTTGACCCCATCCAATCTGGCTTCCACCCCTATCACTCCACTGAAACTTCCCTCTCTAAGGTCATCAATGGCCTTCTTCTTGCAAAGTCCAATGGCCTCCACTCTCTCCTAATCTTCCTCCTCCTCTCAGCTGCTTTAGACAGTCTGGATCACCTCCTTCTCCTTGAAACATTTATCTAACTGTGGCATAACTGACACAGTCCTCTCCTGGTTCTCTGCCTATCTCTCTAGCTGTTCATTCTCAGTCTCTTTCACAGGCTCCTCCTCTACCTCCCACCCCTAACTGTGGGAGTCCCTCAAGACTCAGTTCTGGGTCCCCTTCTATTCTTCATCTGCACCCACTCACTCAGAGAACACATTTGCTCCCAAGGTTTCAACTACCATCTCTACACAAATGACTTCCAAATCCACATCTCTAGCCCTGATCGCTCCTCTTCTCTGCAGTCTTGCACTTTCATTCATTCATTTCATTCATTTATTGAGCACTTACTGTGTGCAGAGCACTGTACTAAGCACTTGGAAAGTACAATTCAGCAATAAAGAGAGACAATCCCTGCCCACAATGGGCTCACAGTCTAGAAGGGGGGAGACAGGCATCAAAACAAGTAAACAGACATCCTCCTGCCTTCAGGACATCTCTACTTGGATGTCCCGCAGACACCTCAAATTTAACATGTCCAGAAGAGAACTCCTCATCTTCCCGGACAAACCCTATCCTCCCCCATGTCTTTCCCATCACAGTAGACACCACCACTATTCTCCAAGTCTCACAAACCCATGGCATTATCCTAGACTCATCTCTCAGTCAATCCAGGGATTCAATCTGTCACCAAATCTTGCCAGCTCTACTGCCACAACATCACTAAAATCTTTCCTCTCCCTCCAAACTTCTACTTGCTGTTTCAAGCACTCTTCATATCCCGCCTTGACTCCTGCATCAGTCTCCTTTCTGAGAAGCAAAATGGAATAGTGGATAGAGGATGGGTCTGGGAGTCAGATGTAAGCACTCAATGCATATGATTGATTGAGGGGTGGTGAATAAAGGGAGCAAGTCAGGGCGACACAGAAGGGAGTGAGAAAAGAAGAAATGAGGGCTTAGTGAGGGAAGGCCTCTTGGAAGAGATGTGCCTTCAATAAGTAACTGTCTGTCAGATATGAAGAGGGAAGGCGTTCCAGGTCAGTGGCAGGACGTGGGCAAGAGGCTGGCAGTGAGATAGACTAGATTGAGGTACAGTGAGTAGGTTGGCATTAGAGGAGTGAAGTGTGTGGGCTGGGTTGTAGTAGGAGAGTAGCAAGGTGAAGGTGAAGCAAGGGGGAAAGGGGACTGACTGCTTTAAAGCCTATGATAAGGAGTTTCTGTTTGTCATGGAGGTGGATGGGCAACCACTGGAGGTTCTTGAGGATAGGGAAAACATAACCTGGGCAGGGATTGTCTCTGTTGCCAAATTGTACATTCCAAGCACTTAGTACAGTGCTCTGCACATAGTAAGCACTCAATAAATATTATTGAATGAATGAATGAATGACCTGAACATTTTTGTAGAAAAATGATTTATGCAGCTGAGTGAAGTATGGACTGGAGAGGGGAGAGACAGGAGGCAGGGAGGTTAGCAAGGAGGCTGATACAGTAATCAAGGTGGGAGAGGATAAATGCTTGGATTAACGTGGATGGAGAGGAAAGGACAGATTTTAACTATGTTCCCTCTCTCCTTTCTCCATCACCTATGCACTTGGATCTGTACCCTTTAAGTACTTGATATACACCCTCCTTTTAGCCCCATAGCACTCATGTACATACCTGTAATTTATTTTAATGTCTGACTCCCCAGCTAGACAGTAAGCTCCTTATGGGCAGGGAATTTGTCTATCAACTCTGTTATACTGTACCTACTCAAGTGCTCTGCAAATAGTAAATGCTCGATTATAATAGTATTTATAACTGTGGTATTTGCCAGGCACTCTACTAAACACTGGGGTGGATACAAGCAAATCGGGTTGACACAGTCCCTGTGTCACACATGGGGCTCACAGTCTCACCACTGATTTATTTCTTGCCATCTACCAGTTCTTAGCTGTTTGAGTTTTTGGAGGAGGTGTTGTCCTTTTAAAGTCTCTCTTTGTAGTTGAAACAAACGGTCAAAATGAGGTTATGTGTATTGTTACTATGATATACGTTAAGCACTTACTATATGTCAAGCACTGTTCTTAGTGCTGGGGTAGATACAAATTAGTCAAGTTGGACACAGTCCCTGTCCCACTTGGGGCTCAGAGTCTAATTAGGACCCAGTTGTCCAGCGTCAGGGATGTCTGGCTGATCTTGGGCACCTATTGGAAGGAAGTTGTGGGTGATCCCGGGCGTGACCATCCTGCTCTAACCAGGTGTGGGTAGGTGGCTGAAATGGTGCAAGTAAGCAATTTCATGAACTTGCTTCTTCCTGCCCATTTCTATAGGCACCAGCTGGTTTCCCGAAAGAGAAGTGTGGGAGGGGGAAGGGGCAGGGAGGGGAGGGCCCTGTGTTGGAGGGAGTGGGAAGGGAAACCTTTAGGGTCGACAGGAAGAGTGATGAAGGAAAGAGTTTTTTTTTTGCAGGGGCAAAGAGCGGGATGACATTCCCTAGTCAGAGAAAACCAGTCAGAAAGCTCCTCTTGTAAAAAAAATAGCCTCAGTCTATTTTTAGTCCAATCAAGGGTCTCCATCAAAGATCACTGTGAGGAATCACAAGACTTGATGCATAATCCCTGAAAGTATGCAGCTTTGTCTGACTGATTTATTGAGGAGATATTAGATCCCTACTCAAGCAATCAAGTGAAGGGCAGCCTGAATATTGCCAGTATCCAAAACAAACTTGCAAGATACTTATCACAATCATCGGGCCGACGGGGCTCTATTCAGGAAGCCCTGAGTGATGATTTAGAGCCCTTCAAATCTGCAGTCAATGATTAAGACTAGGTCAGAGATCGCACGCTTGGTCCGATAAATCTAAGTCCGCAGATTCGGCAACCAAACGTAATCACGAATTGAGAACAATGATGTCTTTTATCTAAGAAGACCATATTTGGGGGAAGCTCAAGGTAGGATGGGGGCAGGGCTGAAAAGGCAGCAAATACATATAGATGAAGCCAGAGATGTACAGAGTTGGAAAGCAAAAGACAGGGAGAGAAGGATAGAGAAAAAGATCAAGACAAAGAGATTAGTAGGAATAATAGTAGCATCAGCATTTATTGAGTGCTCACCAGTGCTTGGGAAATACAGAATATCGCAGTGACACCTTCCCTGCCCACAAGCAGTGTAATAACAACAACAACAATAATAATGATAATAATAGTATTTGTTAAGCGCTATGTACCAAGCACCGTACTAAGCACTGGGGTAGATACGAGATAATCAGGTCCCATATGAGGCTCACAGTCTAGGTCGGAGGGAGAACAGGTATTGAATCTCCATTTTGCAGATGAGGTAACCGAGGCACAGAGAAGTGAAGTGACCTGCCCGAGAGCACATACAGATGTGCCTCCCAAGTCTGTGCTCTTTCCACTAGACCATGCTGCTTCTCTAACGGCAGAGGCAAACGTAAAAATCTTTACAGGGAGACTGTCAAAGAAACTGAGGGGACATAGACAAGTGAGTGCTAACAAGAGTGTAGATCAGTTCTAAATGCTAATAATAATAATAATGATGATGTTGGTATTTGTTAAGTGCTTACTATGTGCAGGGCCCTGTTCTAAGCGCTGGGGTAGACACAGGGGAATCAGGTTGTCCCACATGGGGCTCACAGTCTTAATCCCCATATTACAGATGAGGTAACTGAGGCACAGAGAAGTTAAGTGACTTGCCCACAGTCACACAGCTGACAAGTGGCAGAGCCAGAATTCGAACCCATGACCTCTGACTCCAAAGCCCGTGCTCTTTCCACTAAGCCACGCTGCTTCTCAAATGCTAGAAATGCTAGAAATGCTAGAAACGGCTGATGGGATGATATGGGTCAAGGTGTTGGGTGATTAATTGGAGAAAGCTTGCTGGAGGAAGCGGGATTTCAGAAGGGATTTCAAGGTAGGGAGAGCTGTGGTCTGTCTGCCATGGGGAGTGAGGCAATTTCAAGCAAGTATAGAAGTGGGGACAAAAGTGGGGCTGAGGGATTGGGGGATGGGGCACGCACCCCCCCCCCCCCCATTCAGACACATCCATGCACAAACAAAAATAGAATACTCACTGCCACCCCGTGAGTCCTGCTCGCAGCACAGCCCGGGCACCCTGTCTACATGGAAGCAGCATGGCTCAGTGGAAAGAGCATGGGCTTAGGAGTCAGAGGTCATGGGTTCAAATCCCGGATTAGCTGCTTGTCAGCTGTGTGACTTTGGGTAAGTCACTTAACTTTTCTGTGCTTCAGTTATCTTATCTGTAAAATGGGGATTAAGACTGTGAGCCCCACGTGGGACAACCTGATCACCTTGTATCCTCCCCAGCGCTTACAACAGTGCTTTGCGCATAGTAAGCGCTTAACAAATGCCATCATTATTATTAAAAAAAATAATAATCATAATAATTGTGGTATTTAAGCACATACTACGTGTCATGCACTGTTCTAAGAGTTGGGGTATATAGAGTCAGAGGATGTGGGTTCTAATCCAGGCTCCACCACCTGTCTGCTGTGTGACCTTGGGCAAGTCATTTCACTTCTCTGTGCCTCAGTTACCTCATCTGTAAAATGGGGATTAAGACTGTGAGCCCCACGTAGGACAACCTGATTAACTTGTATCTACCAGTGCTTAGCATATAGTAAGCATTTAAGTACCATTGTTATTATTATTATTACAAGCTAATCAGATTGGAAACACTTCCTGTCCCACATGGGGTTCACAGTCTTAATCCCCACTTTACAGATGAGGTTACTGAGACGTTAAGCTCATCGTGAGCAGGTAATGTGTCTATTTATTGTTATATTGTACTCACCCAAGCACTTAGTTCAGTGCTCTACACACAGGAGGCGCTCAATAAATACGATTGACTAAGTGACTGAGGCCCAGAGAAGTAAGATGCCCTGGCCGGGGTCACACAGCAGGCAAGTGGCAGAGCCGAGATTAGCACCTAGGTCCTTCTGACTCTCAGGCCCGTGCCCTTTCCACTGGGCCACACTGCTTCTCAACTGCCACAGCCACTTGACCGCTCCAGAATCGGTCTTTCTGGGCCAGTGAGGCAAGTGCCCAACTATGACGAAAACTCCCATCCCCACCTGGGAAGGTACCGTTCAGCTACAGTGGCGATGACTGCTTTTGCCCCCATTTGAGAAAAGGGGAAGGTGAGCTGCTCATCCTCCTTTTCTTAACAGCAGGAACATTCATCTATTCATTCACTCATTCCTCAGTAGTATTGAGTACCTACTGTATGCAGAGCACTGTAGTGGGTGCTTTTTATGGTATTCATTAAGAGCTTACTATGTGTCAGATACTGTTCTAAGCGCTGGGGTAGATACAAGCTCCCCTCTTGGGGTCCCACCTGAAGAGTTTCCAGTACTGTACCAGTCTCGGCTACAGGAGTGAGAGTCAAGCAGAGGCCTATCCATTCCATTCCTAGCTTGGCCAGAGGCTAGCGAGAAAAGGCAGTCTGCTACAAGTCAAAACTCACCCATGCTGGCAACAGCGGCATGGGAGAGAGTCGAGGGCAGAGACCCAAGTTTACAGTGCGGAAGGAGACAATGGTAAACCACTGCCATATTTTTACCAAGAAAACTCTATAGATACACTACAGGAACGATTGCAGATGGAGAGCGGGATGTTCTGGGAAAGGTGTGTCCGTGGTGTCGCTATGGGTCGGAAACTACTCAACGGCATAAGACACGATACAAGCTAATCAGGTTGGACACAGTTCATGTCTCCGTTTCACAGATGAGGTAACTCAGGCACAGAGAAGTTAAGTGACTTGCCTGAGGTCACACAGCAGACAAGTGGCAGAGCCGGGATTAGAAACCAAGTCCTTTAGACGCCAAGGCCCATGCTCTATCCACTAGGCCATACTGCTAGGCCACGGTGCCATGGCTTCTCCCCTTGAGGAGCTTACACTCTAATAGGGAAGAGCGAGGGACACAAATGGCATACAGAGAATGGGAACGTAAGTAGAACACAATACAAATGGTAACAACCAAAGAGATAATGGAATGTCCAGATGTACACATTAGTGCTAAGGATGGCTAATGGCATGACATTATTGGAGAGGTAGAGATAAGTCAGAGAAAGCTTCCTGGAGGAAGTGGCATTTTAGGAGGTCTTGGTGGGTGGGGAAGGGCCTGGTCGGGTGGATGTGAGGAGGGAGGGCGTGTGCAATGGGTACACGGCCGCCACTGCTATCACCACCATGGCCGAGGGCTTCTCCCCACCACTCCAGGCAAAAGCAGGACCCAGAATGGGTCCTGCTTTACTTTAGTCATGCTGTGCGGTGGGACAGAGCCCAAAAAGTGTGTGCCCACCCTGCCCAAACCAGGATGTCTGGTTCCATTACTTGGCCCTCCAAGGCAGCCATTTACTATTTCTAATCGAAAGCCTTTCGGAATATGCTGCCAACCTGTTGTCCATATCGCTCCCTTCCCCCCACCCCAACCCCTGCCCTTCTGGAAAATTCAGCTCTCTTCCTGTCGGTCAGTGTAATGAAAGAAATGAAACTTTTTGCCATCGACCCCCTCATGAATCCGCAATGAATCAAACCCATTATTCCTGGTTTCATCAATAGTCAGTGAGAAGAGAGACAAGCAGAATTTGTTAGGGAGGAGGGAGAATTTACTAGATTGGCTTCTTCCCTTACCCTGGCTGCTCACTCTAACCAGAAAAACCAAGTTGAGAGTGGTCTAGTCACAAAATGAAGT
Organism: Ornithorhynchus anatinus; assembly: GCF_004115215.2. Lineage (NCBI taxonomy): Eukaryota > Metazoa > Chordata > Mammalia > Monotremata > Ornithorhynchidae > Ornithorhynchus > Ornithorhynchus anatinus. The sequence goes on from NC_041749.1 coordinate 102,515,748, forward strand.
CCAGCTGGCACCCAGCCAGGACAGCATTTAACTGGGCCTCCTTCCTTTCAGAAGGGGCCTGAGGCAGAAAGGGAGCCCTCCTCCCCTGTCATATCCTCTCGCCAATCTCCAAGGAAGGTTTTAAGAGTCCTCATTCATTTGGCTTTACCCTGTCTCCCCTCTTACCCCTCCCAGATGAAGAGTTAACATTTCATAATCCGGGAGAAAGTGTGTGCTTCCTAGCGTGTCTCTCTCATCCTCGAAACAAAAGTCTGAGGACCAGCTACACCCAGACACAGTGACGACATCACTGGGGATGAAGAGCCTTTCCTTTCATCTCTCCCTTTCTTCAGCCTTCTGACCGGGACCCTACCTGGCACCTGGATTCCACCGGGGCATCTCGTCCGGAGAAACTTCAGAAAAGCGAGGCGGGCCATGGCAAGTTTCAAACACAACCCTTAAGAAGCTGTCCCAGAATCTAATTCAGGCCGAAGCCAAACATAGAATCCCAAACCTCAAATCGACTGATGAAAATAGCCTTCGTTAAGCAATGAGGAGAATCTTTCCATGCCAAACGATGCAGGGAATTTTATTCCAGAAAATATGAAATAACCAGCAAATTGGATGAACAAAATGACCACGGAAGCACCTCGCAAACAAGAAGAAAAACTATCTTCTGATGATTAAGTTTTCCCTTTGTTTGAAGAGCTGAAAGAAAAACAGGAGGAAGAATTTTTAAAGTGAAGGGGTGAAGTGCTGGAGGGGCCTCTCTGTTTATAGGGTCCAATTTCACCAGAGTGGGCGATGCTCACAGCAGAGGGCTTTCACCACAAATTATGCAAACCTGATGAAACAGCCAAAAACTTGTACCAGATGTATTCGTGGATGTGGAGTACAATGGGGGCAACTGAGGGAGGTGTGATGAGAAGAAAACAACATCTAGGAGAAGAAGCAAAAATAAGGGCTTCTGGCTAGTGGTTTTTTTGTTTTTGTTTTTTATTTAAAAATCAACAACGTGTCCAAGCAGACCATGGTGATCTTAGCTCTGCACAGAGAAGTAGTTTGTGCTCAATGGGAAATTCTGATCCTTTCGATGAGTGGCTCGCCCATTCACACGCTGTTTTGCCGCTAGGTTAAAAAGAGGAGGCTTGTCAGCACAGACCTGTCAGAAAAGATCACATTCTGGCCTGGACTCCATAGGTCAGCTGTAAGAGTGTGAAAGTCATGTGATGTGAAGGGCTGTGGGGGGGAGAAAGGGGCCTACTCATGGAAGCCAAGGCCTGTGCCGACCCCTGTGAGCTCCCCTCTGTAGCTCCAGAGCCCGTCTTGGCTACGAGACTGAGGTCTGCTGCCTTGTACCCACACGATCAGGACTTCCCATCAGTCCATACTCTGCTCCACCATGGCAGGGAGGAGCAGCACTACTGGGAGACCCTTCCAACAACAAAAACAATGAGAACAAAAGAATAATAATTATAATTGTGGCATTTGTTAAGCACTTATTACGTGCCAAGCACTGTCCTAAGAGCAGGAGTAAATACAAGACAATCAGAACTGGCATTGTCCCTGTCCCACATGGAGCTCACAGTCTGAGGAGGAAGAACATGTATTGAATCTCCATTTTGCAGATGAAGGAACTGAGGCACAGAGAAGTGAAGTGACTTGCCCAAAGTCACACAACAGGCAACTGGCAGAACTGGGATTAGAATCCAGATCTCCTGACTCCCAATCTTGTGTTCTTTATCATAATAATAATAGTAATAACGGTATTTGTTAAGGCCTTGCTATGTGCCAAGCACTGTTCTAAGCACTGGGGTAAATACAGGGTAATGAGGTTGTCCCATGTGTGGCTCACAGTCTTAATCTCCATTTTACAGATGAGGGAACTGAGGCACAGAGAAGTTAAGGGACTTGCCCAAAGTCACACAGCTGATAAGTGGCAGAGACGAGATTAGAACCCAAGACCTCTGACGTCCTGCTGCTTTCCAATGGGTCAGGCTGCTGCTGCAATTGTTGTGACTGTTGGACTCTGAGCTGTGATGAGCCTGAAACTCTGCTCCTCTATCCACAGTTCCCTATCGCTTTTATGTATTTATCAAGATCCTTGTCTTTTTTGTAGTTTTTGTGTTTGTATTGTTTTGTCTTTCCTTAAATATCTGTCACCAGTCCCCTTGCCTCCCCTTCTTCTTAGATTGTGAGCCTCTTGGGGTTCAAGGACCATATCTAATTCTCAAACTTGCATTTTTTCCCAGAGCTTAGTACCAGCTTTGCTCAAAGTAGGTGTTTAATAAATACTATTACTGCTACTCAAACCCATATCAGGAAATAATGATAATAATATTAATAATAATAACAGTATTTGTTAAGCACTTATTATATGCCAAGCACTGTATTCAACGTTGGGGTAGACACGAGATAATCAGGTCCCAACTGGGTCCCATAGTCTCAACAGGAGGGAGAACAGGTATTCAATTCCCATTGTGCAGCTGAGGGAACTGAGGCACAGAGAAGCTGTGACTTGCCCAAGGTCACACAACAGTAAGTGGCAGACCCGGAATTAGAACCCAGGTCCTCTGATAGGAATCAGAGGCCACGCTGCTTTCCCTAGATTTCATTGGTTTATGCTCAAAAATGCATAGGCATTTCTTCCCCAGGTTCTTTGACAGTACTCTTCACAAATTAGATGTTCGGTAAATAGTAATGAGTGTTCTCCAGTGTACTGGATATGGTTATTCTATTCAGAGACGAAAAAGCCACTTCAATCTAAACTTCTGTGGAGATAAAAGCGTCCTTTCTCAGTTTAGACTACCTGAAAACCTCAAGGTTAGATGATAATGAGAAACTTTGAAATATAACTTTGAATATAATATATAAATATAACAAATATAACTTTGAATGTTTTTAATTAATTAGTTGAGAGCTTCTTGAGGGCAGGGATTGTGCCTACCAATTCTCTTGTATTGTGGTTTCCCAAGCATTTACTATGGTGCTCTGTGCATAGTAAGCACTCAATAAATGCTACCTGACATTCTTCCTATAAATAAGCCAGGGTGCTCTTTTTAGTTATTCTTCCAGATTTTAATTTTTCCTCAGCTGGAATCTGAAAGGGCTGTTGTAACATCAGCTCTCCCAAGCAAGATCATTTGAGAGTCAGGTGACAGCCACATTCTTTTGGGGTGGAGACAGGTGACAGTTTCAATTGGAGTAATCGTGGCTGTGCCCAGCACCCCAAAATCTAACTAAAGGTAGTATATCAAACAAACATATTTACTGAGCATTCGCTGTGTGCACAGCACTGCGCTAAGCACTTGGGAGAACACAACAGAGTTGGAAGACATGTTCCCTGCCCAGAAGGAGCTTACAGTCTAGTAAATGGGAGGGTTGTTCCTAAAATCAGCATTTCATTAATTATCTCTTCATAGTTCCTCATTGTTGAAGCATAGAGACCCTCAAAGACCCCTTCAATACCTTCAATACCTCCATCACCCAAGGTAATCAACAAGAGCTGCCTAAGAATGGTGAAAAGAGAAATGACTGAAATGTCACACCCAAAGTCACCCATTCCACTCCACCCACTTCCTTAAATCATCTGTCCTGAAATTTCACCCAACTCCTGCCATAGACTCACAGACAACCTGCTTACTTTTGCATAAAAGGTACAACATGATTCAGATTCCTCTTTTCCTGTGTTGGACCTTCCTGGGGGAACACGATTAACAGCAAGGTGAGACTGGCTCAGGAGCAAATGGGAGACAAGTTATCCAACACACAGAAGCTCAGTGGCCTAGTGGATAGAGTACGGGCCTGGAAGCCAAAAGGACCTGGGTTCTAATTCTGACTCCGCCACTTGTCTGCTGGGTGACCTCGGGCAGGTCACTTAACTTCTCTGTGCCTCAGTAACAACAACTGTAAAATGGGGATTAAGATTGAGCCCCATGTGGGACAGGGTCTGTGTCCAACCTGATCATCTACCCTGGCACTTAGAACAGTGCTTGACAAAGCATAAGCACTTAACAAATACCATTATTATTACTATTATCATTATTATTATTACCTCTTTCTTGACCAGGAATACCATCTCCTGGGCCCACTGGGTTCACTGTGTAATAAAGTACCCTTCTGCTGTCTCTTCTAGGCCCAAGGAAAGCTGATGCAGAGAAGTCTTTAGTGTGTCCAAGAGGCTGGCTTTTGAAAAATTTCCCTGTCAGAGGCAGGGAAAATGTAGGTCAGCTTTTAGGAAAAGGGAATTGTTCTAAATGGTTCCCTTTCTAGGTGGCTCAAATAGTGAGTGTGTTTAATTCACCAACCTGGCAGGATCTGGTTCTCTCTCTCTAGGTATCATATATCTATCTATCTATATAGTTATATATAATGGATATCTATATCTTTATGGAGAGAGAGCTCTAGATCCTGCCAGGTGAGTATATATCTATATCTATATAGAGAGAAAGACATAGCTGGGAAGCTGAGCCAGCCCAAGGTCAATTATGCTTCATAGCAGACTTGGCAGATTGCTGTTCTAGAACTTTTTGTTTCCACTGAGCCAACTGGAATCCCTATAAATTCTGCCCAGAGATCTTGTAAGCTTAGCAAATAAGTACCTAACTCAAAAGGGAAAACCAAAACAGGCAACTGATTTGAGTTTCGCAGAAAAATAAAATGACGGAACAGTTTCACCAAGAAAGGCTCTGCATGGAGACCAGAGGGCACTGATTCTTTCATTCAATAGTATTTACTGAATGCTTACTGTGTGCGGAGCACTTTACTAAGCACTGATGATCGTAGCTTAAGTGGTTATTTAATGAAAATTCACAGACTGCTTTAAGGATGTGCAATATAAGTTGCATCAGTGAAATATGCTCTAAACTTAAAGCAAGTCATTAGTTCATTGATAATACAACTTGCAATTGTAAATCTGAACATACACCCAACACGTGTTAATACTGGCTTGGCTTTCTGGTGAACTAAGGTTAGCTGGGTGTTGTGCAGTGACATTTCAACAACGGAATACAAGCCAAAATTTCAGATATGAATGATTCTAAGAAAACTAACATTTTTTTAAGAGAGTACACTGTCAGAACTTCACATCCCCAAGCCATGGCATAGGCAAAAGGGGTTACAGGAGGGCAGATCCTATTTCTTTTACTTTTAGTGTTCTCTCCTAAGAGTTTAGCACAGTGTTCTACAAATACCAGGTACTCATTAGATGCTGTTGATGATGAGTAGGAAGAGCAAATCAAAGGAGTTTGTAAAACTCCGTGGAAAGGAAGCCATCTAAATGCATCAGCCACAAGGGAAAAAGCACATGCTCGGCAAATATCTGCTGATCTTTGGTCACCTGGAAAATGGGGTGCCAGGAGGCTCCCCACCCAACCCTTCCTAATGATGAACACAGAAGGAGTCAGGCAGTTGGGTGAAGAACACTGTGGAAAGTCCCCAGGTGAGAAAATGAAACCCATCAGGAAAGCTGACAGAACAACAACAACAAAAATCCTTCTTGGCGGGACACTTCAGATGACAAATATGTCCAGGGATTTTTTATTTTTTTTTGCCATGAGGGAATGTGGGGAAATGAAGTCCTGAACTTTTATTTATTTATTTTATTTTTTTACTTTAAGACCACTGCCTCACCAGGCTGAGAACAGGGGGCTGAACTGAGAGGGAAAAGGGAGAAGCTGACAGGGAGGGAGAGGGGTGCGCTTCCGCCCAGCTAGGAGTGCATGGCAGCCCCGTGGGAAGAAGGTCAGAGGTTCCCCTGGCTGACTGGGTGCCTGCTTGTTCTAAGAGGGGTGCTCTCCCAACATTGAGAAACAAAGGCATTGGATCAGTTAGTGCTAGGGCTGGGGTTGGTTCAGCGAGGATTACATCCTTGATGGCAGGGACTGTGTCCTTTAACCTTTATTGTACTCTCTCAAGTGGTTAATAGAGCGCCCTATAAGCACTGGAAGCACTTAGTAAATACCACTATTATGGCATTTGTTAAGTGCTTACTATGTGCCAAGCACTGTTCTAAGCACTGGGAGGGGTATGAGGTAATCAGGTTGTCCCACATGGGGCTCACAGACTTAATCCCCATTTTACAGATGAGGTAACTGAGGCACAGAGAAATTAAGGAACTTGCCCAAAGTCCCACAGCTGACAAGTGGCGGAGTCGGGATTAGAACCCATGACCTCTGACTCCGAAGCCCGGTCTCCTTCCACTGAGCCACGCTGCTTATCATTATTTCTCACTCAACTCACATATTCAGTGTCACCTAATCCTGTCAGTTCTACTTTCACAGTATCACTAAAATCCTCCTTTTCCTCTCCGTCCAAACTGCTAGCAAGTTAATTCAAGCACTTATCCTACCTCACCTTGATTACTGCATCAGCCTCCTCGCTCACCTCCCTGACTCCTGCCTTTCCCCACTCCAGTCCTTACTTCACTCTCCTGCTCGGATCATTTTTCTACAAAAGATGTTCAGTCCTTGTTTCTCCACTCTCAAGAACCTCTAGTGGTTGCCCATCTACAGAATCGTTGCCCATCAAACAGAAACTCCTTACCATTGGCTTTAAAGCACTCAGTCAGCTCGCCCCCTCCTATCTTTCCTTGCTGCTTTCCTACCACAACCCAGCCTGCACGCTTCACTCCTCCAATGCCAACCTACTCACTGGAACTTGATCTCATCTATCCCCTTATTAAAATCTTGTCTCCTCCAAGAGGCCTTCTCCGACTAACCCTCGTTTCCCCTACTCCTTCTCCTTTCTGCGTCACCCTTGTGCTTGGATTTGGACCCTTTATTCTCTCACCCTCAGCCTCACAAGTAATGTCTATCTCCCCCTCTAGACTGTAAGCTCATCGTGGGCAGGGAACGTGTCTACCAACTCTGCTGTACTGCACTCTCCCAATAAGTACGGTGCACTCTGGTTCCAGGGGCAAGAGATCCCAAGTTGTCAGGTGGAGCGGCCCCCTCTGTGTTTGCGAAGTCCGGTGGGTCTGGGGAATCAGATGGCTAGGTCTTGGTGCCAAGGACCCTTAAAAGGCCAGCAAACAACAAACCCATTAGACAGCCAGAGTTGTTTTGCTTCCGCAGCTGTCCCTGGAGCAGGGCCAAGGGGCCCAGAGGCCAGTCATTTCCTTTACACACAACAGCAGCATGTTCATAATGTGAAGTTTCAAGTTCAAAGGCAGGGACGACAGAATGGGAGGTAGAAAGTCGTGGGAGGGAAAGGCAACGGCGCAGAGAGCACCCCGACAGTCTCCACCGCTTTACTTAGCTGGGTTCCTGTGAGCATCGGAAGACCTCCAACATCTTCCTTAGCTACCGCAGAACCAGTTTGTGCCAGAGAGGCTGACATTTTCTTTTTTTTAAGCACATGCACTTGGGGCAGGGAGAGGACAGGGTGATGGGGGCGAATTGGGAGGGAATAGGGCTAGAGGGGAGAACATAAGGAGAAGGAAAAGGGGTAGGGAGAGGAGGGAGGGAGAGAAGGAATGAAGGACAAGGAGGGAAGGAAAGGAAAGAGGGGTTAAGGGAGAGGAAGGTAAGACAGCACCCCAGAGCAGCGACTGCATCTTTCATTTTCAGGCTTCCAAGTGCCTAATAGAGCGTCGTGCACACAACAGACACTCAAAAAACATGATTTAATGAATCAGCCCTGCCTGCCTTATGGTCTCCTCCTCTACCACTGCCACTTATCTTGGTCTCATTGGGTTCAGGGGCCAGGCCTGAGGCTCTTCGCAGCCCCACCCTTGGAGGCTATGAGGATGAGCCCTCCTGAACTACTGCAGAGGCTGTTGAAACTCGGTGGTGCCAGACAGGCTCCACACCCCCTTCCCGGCTCAGTGCCTCCACCGCCTGCCCGCTGCCATCGTCCTCAGTCAATGGGTGGTGGTGGTGCCAGCTCAGCTGGCCCGCCCTGGGCTGATGGACTTTCTGGCTCCACTTCTGATGATTTCTTCCTGGCTCTAAGTGGTGGGCTAGCTACAGCTGCCCAACCTGCCTGATACGGTTCTACCATTTTTGGGGGTTCAGGTTAGACTCGGAAGAACCTGGGTTTGAATCCCAGCTCTGCCACTTGTCTGCTGTGTGACCTTCGGCAAGTCACTTCACTTCTCTGCACCTCAGTTACCTCAACTGGAAAATGGGGATTAAGACTGTGAGCCCCATATGGGACTGTGTCCAACCTGATTAGCTTGCAACTGCCCGGCACTTAGTACAGAGCCTGGCCCATAGTAAGCGCTTGACAAATACCATAAAAACAAACAAACCCCCCCCAAAACTCAGCTTCTACCTTCCAATTGCTGACAGTCTAGTGAGAAGCAAGACAAACCAAATGTGCTACATATACACGCACAGTTCACGCAAATCGCACAGCTCACCGCTAGGACCCAAAGACAGCAGTATACAAGTTAACAGTAAATATGTACACAGAAGACAAGCTTCTCTGCCTGCAATGGTGATATTGGTTAACTAGAGAAGGCTTGCCAGTGAAAATAGATTTGGAGCTAAGCCCTAAAGAACAGGAAGGATATGAATTAGTGGAGGGAAGGGAATATGCCATTTAAGGTTAGCAGGGCAGGAGATGAAGGACTGGCCATGGATACTGACAAGATTGTCAGTGGTGGAGAGGGCTATAGTAATCTATCAATCAATGGTATTTATTGACTACTTGCTTTTGGGGTGGGGGGGGGGGGCATTTGTTAAGTGCTTGCTATGTGTCAGGCACCGTACTGAGCACTAGTGTAGATACAAGATAGGTTGGACTCAGGCCCTGTCCGACAGGGGGGATCACAGCCTTAATCCCCATTTTACAGACAAGCTAATTGAAGCACAGAGAAGTGAAGTGAGTTGCCCAAGGTCACACAGCAGATAAGTGGCAGAGCAGGGATTAGAACGCAAGTCCTCTGACTCCCGGGTTCATGCTCTATCCATTAGGCCATGCTGCTTCTCAGGTTACTTTATATGAAGCCCCATACTAAACGCTTAGGAGAGTAAAGTATCAGAGAGTTGGGAGACATGATCCCTGCCCTCAAGGAGTTTACAATCCTAGTGGGCTACAATCTAGTAGCAGAACATTAGGGTGGTTGGAAAGACACAGGAAAAGATGTGGAAGTGACCCAAACACCTATGTGGCAGGAATGGATCTCCTACTACAGTCCAGCCCTCACACTTCACTCTGCTAATGCCGCCTTACTCACTGGGGCCTGTTCTCGTCTATCTAACGGCCGATACCTTTCCCACGTCTTAGCCTTTCCCTAGCCTGGAACTGTCATCCCCTCCATATTTGCCAGACCACCACTCTCCCCACCTTCGAAGCATTATTAAGGTCACATCTCCTCCAAGAGGCCTTCCCTGATTAAGCCCTCTTTTCCTCTTCTCCCTCTCCCTTTTGCATCATCTAGGCACTTGGATCTATGACCTTTGGGTATTCGATATTCACCCCACCTCAAACCCACAGCACTTATGTACTGTTTAAGTTATAACTTATTTAAGTTATATATTATAAATTATTTATTTATATTAATGTCTATCTTTCCACTCTAAAATGTGAGTTCGTTGTGGGCAGGGAATGTGCCTGCCAACTCTGTTGTCCGGTCCTCTCCCAAGCGCTTAGTTCAGTGCTCTGCATATAGTAAGCGCTCAATAAATACCATTGAGTGGAAAAATGGCCCCATGTGGCACACATGTGCCAACCAGCTAGCAGATGGCATCCTTTTTCTTCTGAGAATTGCCTAGAATCAGATCAAACCAGCCTCCATGAGTTCTTAGGGTGAAAGAATCCGGGAAGAATTAGTCCCATCTGAAACTAGGCTCCCTGGATTCTCCTCCTCGCAGATCCATGGACTACATGTCCGATAGGATGCTTTTGAAGCCGTCTGGAATAGCATCCCTGATACGCACAATAGTCTTGGACTTCTACAATCAGCTTAATAGGATGGCCATAATGGCAAGTGAAATTCAGAACAGATTAGGCAACAGAGTGGGGAGGTAGGGCAAGGGAGAGGAGAATTAAACACAAGGCAGAGAGATGCGGAGTGATGGGAAGGGCGAGGGCTGGATTTATAAAACTGGGAGAACGTTTCAAATAATTCTGACAAACACAAAGAAGCCCAGCCGGCCATCTGGACCGAGGGGCTGAGTGAGTATCTGCTGAGCAGCTGGTTCCAGCACCACCGCCTTCTTCAGAGATGTACTTTACAGTTTTTCCCTTTTAGATAGAGACTTGGTTTCCTTCCATTGTTTCCTCTATCACAGAGTTTTGCAGAATATATTAAAAAAATCCTAAGTATGATCCCTTTGTATAGTAATTATCTGTCATTAGTCTCACGTGCTCTCACAAACTCACAGGTGTTTCCCCCCTCGCCTCCCTCCAATGGAGGTTATGCATTAAGGATTTTGTGGTTTATGGCAAGACTTATTCCCAAGGGGATCAACCAAGGCTCTGTTTACGTTCAAGTTGAAACTGTTCGCAAGAATGGCTCCATTTAATGAGTTTCTGCAATATAAAAAATGAATCATTAAAACCTTTCAGAGTGGTCACAGGGGGCCTGCTCCTCAGCATGGAAGTGTGAGGGGAATGTACGTTCCAGAATGGTGAATTCTGGGATCGAGTTACCCTGCTGCCAAATATCCTGCTCTGGCCAAGGGCATCGTGGTATTTGGGAAATGCTGAGCTGCCTGCCTGTATAGATCAACAGGGCAGCAGTCCTCGAACTCTGAGAAGCAGTGTATCTTAGTGGATAGAGCACAGGCCTGGGAGTCAGAAGAACCTGGGTTCTAATTCCTGCTCCACCACTGGAAGTGACTTGAGGCACATCACTTCACTTCTCTGTGCCTCAGTTACCTCATCTGTAAAATGGGGATTAAGACTGTGAGTCCCATGTGGGAGGGGGACTGTGTCCAACCGGATTATCTCATATCTACCCCAGCGGTTAGAACAGTGGCTGGCACATAGTAAGCGCTTAAGAAACACCATCATTATTATCATTATTTGCTTGGCACACAGTAAGCGCTTAACTAATACCATTATTATTATTATTATTACTGCAATTTCTGGGTTACCCCATTCTTCACGGCTTCAGCCACACACAATCAATCAATCAACGGCATTTACTGAGCGGTAACGGTGTGCAGCACACTGTACCGAGCACCTGGGAAAGTACAACAGAGTTGGTAGACACCACCCTTGCCCATAAGGTGCTTGCTATCTAAATCCCCAACAGCTCCCTCCCCTTGCTAAGAGGGGCACGATGAACCTGCCAGCAATGTGCAGCATTCAGGGGAAAGGTGCAGAATATGGCTACTCCTCTCAGAAAGGTGTACAATCCTCGCCTGATTTTCAATAAGGGGACGGTATTAGTCTTGCCACTAGAGGAGCAGCATGGCCTAGTGGAGGGAGCCCAGGCGTGGGAGTCAGAGGCCCTGGGTTCTAATCCTGGCTCTGCCACTTACCTGCTGTGTGAACTTGGACCCAGCTGGCCACTTCACTTCTCTGGGCCTTCGTTACCTCACCTGTAAAATGGGGATTCAGTTCCCATTCTCTCTCCTACTTAGACTGCAAGCCCTGTGTGGGGCAGGAACTGTGTCTGACCCGATTACCCTGGTATCTTCCCCAGTGCTTAGAACAGTGCTCGGTACATAGTAAGCACTGAACAAATACCACAGTTATTACAAAACCTGGTCCTGGTTCAGTACCAGCTGTGGCGCAAAGGCCCTGACCTCACTTCCAGAAATGCTGTGTGTGGGGGTTCCCAAAAGCCCACGGGGTAACTGCCATATACCGAAGAATTGGGGGCCACTTCTTATTTGGTCTGATTCACTTCAGATTGGGCAGTCCCAAACAGGAGGCCGAGAGGGTGGGCGGGTTCCTGTCCCTGGTTCAAGGCCAGCTGGGTCCAGTAGTCTCCTGATTCAACCTGGGCTTGGATCCTTTGGGCCGTTCCAAGCCCTTGTGAGGCGACACCCCCATTTCCCCCAACCAACCAACACATCAGTGCTGAATGTCACCACGGTCTTGTCCCCTCCTCCTTTCCTTGGCTCAAGCACTGCTGCTGCTGCTGCTAGAGGAGACTTATTTTGATTATTTTACACGAATTACAACAGTTATACAACAGCTTGAACTTTCCTTCCTGGAGCACTGCATCCTATGCATCCGACTCAGGGAACAAAACATCAAGGGGCCGAGACTCGTTCTGTAAGGCACCCTGAGGAGAAGGTGTTGACGTTCTAACTGACTGAAACTTGGAATGGTAACCTGCTGTGCCCCGGGAGAGGGGACGGATAAATATCTGGGCTTTAAGAGCGACTCTGTGATATTTGGATTCTGTGCTGGCATCAGATGCTACACCATATGCCGTGTTATCATATGGGGTTGTGTTTTTCCAAGAAAAGCTGCACAAAATGAAAATACTGTACTGTATTTCACTACCATGCACCCGCACTTCTTGAGATTCACGTAGATACCGTAATCCCCTGCAACACTTTAATTCTTTGAAAAGGGAGTTTACTTAAAAGAAAAGACTATTTCTCAACCTGATCGTTTCACTTTAAAAAGTATAAATCTCGCCTCTGGTGTCGGTGCTGGGCTTGCCAATGTACAAAGCTGTTATTTTACATATGAGAAAAGAAAATCGGCACCAGATCCACACAAAATAAACCATCGGCAAAAGCAACAATGAAGCTTGCCATTGAGAAGATTAGATTTTCAAAAGAGTCCTTCTATACTTTCAAATATCTACAGACTAAAAAGGAATACATACGTACATATTCACAGAAAATGAGGGTTTATATATATATATATATATTATATACACACACACACACACACACACACACACATATGCTGGTTAATGTTGGTATTTGTTAAGCGCTTACTATGTGCCAAGCACTGTTCTAAGCGCTGGGGTAGACATAGGGGAATCAGGTTGTCTCACGTGGGGTTCACAGTCTTAATCCCCATTTTACAGATGAGGGAACTGAGGCACAGAGAAGTTAAGTGACTTGCCCACAGTCACACAGCCGACAAGTGGCAGAGCTGGGATTCGAACTCATGAGCCCTGACTCCAAAGCCCATGCTCTTTCCAATGAGCCACGCTGCTGGTTCTACTGCATTGCATTCATCAAACTAATTCTAAGAATCTAACATCTTAGCTCTTCATATATATATACACACACACTCTCTGAACAAGTCATTTCAGTACTGATTAAAATGAAAAGCAGGAAACCAGGAATTATCATTTTTATTCAAGTGAGCGCTTGCATATTACAATTTTCTTCCTTATTTGCTTTAATGAGACAATTCAGCATTTCACCTTAAGGTAGTTTGATGAGATTACTTATGATTTTCATTCATTTTAAAATGATTTCGGACTATTTGAGGCAATCGGTTTTGTTCTGCATTTGAACCAGCCATTCAAGTACAGTTGGTTCTCCCATCAGGCGGGAGCAGTATGCTCAAAAGAACCCTACTTTAAGGAAAACTTGCATTATGATATTTGCGGCCTAGTAGAAAGAGCTCAGGACTGGGAATCAGGATATGTGGGTTCTAATCCTGGTTCTACCACTTGCCTGCCATATGATCTTGGGCAAGTCACTTGACTTCCCCGTGTCAGTTTCCTCATCTGTTAAATGGAGATTTAATGCCTGTTCTCCCTTTCCCCTTAGACCGTGAGCCCCACTTGGGATGGAGACTGTGTCTAATCTGACCATCTCGTACCTATCCCCGTGTTTAACACTGTGCTTGGCATGTAGTAAGTGCTTAACGATCACCACAATCATTATCATCATCAGCTCTGTGTCCGATATGGCGCAAACCCATTTCTTCAAACACTAAACTGCATTCCATCCAGATTCAGGTTGTTGGAAAAACTGTCCCTAATTTCAGGTTTTATGCAAAATAAGATATGAGAACACACATATGTTACAGCAGAACTCACTGATGTCAAAGTGACCAGATTTTCTGGAGTCCACAGTGGGGAGGGAGTGTGGGAGGAGAGAAAAAGGCCCAGTGATGTTGGGGGGGAGGGTGGGAATGGAATAAAAGCCAGGAGAGGGAGACAGACAAGCAAGAGTGACAGATCTACACAGTCACACTGATAGATCCACATGTATTCATCCAGACACAGAATGATCCCGAGTAGCAGTCGTAATAACCTGCATTAATAATAATAATGATAATAACGATAATAATTGTGGTATTTGTTAAGCGCTTACTATTAGGTCAGGCACTGTATTAAGTGCTGGGGTAGACACAAGCTCATTGGGTTGGACACAGTCTCTTGTCCCACATGTTACCATTTTACACTTGAGGTAACTGAGGCACAGAGAAGTAAAGCGACTTGCCCATGGTCACACAGCAGAAAAGTGGCAGAGCCAGGATTAGAACCCAGGTCCTTCTGACTCCCAGGCCTTGACCTATCCACCAGGCCTCACTCCCCCTTACTGTGTGCAGAGCACTGTACTAAGCGCTGGGAGAGAAAACACAGGTGGGAATTGAACATGGTCTGACTGAGCAACAGCAACAGGAAGGAGTCAAAGCAGCTGTCGCTTTCATTGTTCTTGCTGTGAGTTGCTTGGAGCAGCAGAGACCCCTAAGCAGCCCTTCTTCCCTAGAGTTGGTAACTCTGGGAAACTGGCAGGTGCCTGAGCACAGCTCCTGCTTAAACTTTCCCTTCCCTTCCTTGCTGCTCTTCCACTTTGCGGCACTAACTGGCGCCCTGGCCACCACCGCCATGCCAGAAAGCCCCTGCTTCCAGTTGGGCCGCAACTGGAGGGCGATGGTGCCTCCAAAGGCGGGACGGAGAGCAAGGGCTTGGGAGTCAGAGGTCATCGGTTCTGCCACCTGTCCGCTGTGTGACTTTGGGCAAGTCACTTAACTTCTCTGGACCTCAGCTACCTCATCTCGAAAATGGGGATTAAGACTCTGCGCCCCATGTGGGATAACCTAATTACCTTGCATCTACCCCAGAGTTTAGAACAATGCTCGGCACATAGTAAGCGTTTAACAAATATCATTATTATTATTATTTCTATTTGTTCAGTTAAAGAGGAAAACCATTTGACAGCACTTCAATACTATATAGAGTGGTCCTTCATAGTCACAGGAGACACCACTGAAGATGAAATTCACCTCTGGGTGTCTGTGTTTGTGTGGCTGAGATGGCCAATGCGGGACCTAGAGACCGGATCACGTTGGGCATATGGAAATCCAACACTTTACGAGACTTCATTTGTAACCTGTTCAGTGCCTACTAAAACGTTTTGAACAAAGTAAGTCCCTCAGAAAATGCCGGCAATGGCGATGATGCTCCCAGAAAGCACAATCAGTTCTGTGATGTGGTAGTTGAGCTCTAGAAGAAGCACAGGAAATGGAAAACTTGCACTGGAGTACTTTGGTCTCGACTGACGGCCACCGGCACACACGCCGTGCCTACTTGTGGCGACTTGTGGACCGTGTCCTCCGAAGAATGACGCGTGTTGTGGGAAGAAATTACTTAATTCTCCGATCGTGTTCTATCCGACTTGCATCACAAAGACACGAGTTACAGCAGGACAGACTGTACTGACATTTGGAAGAAAAATGGAAACTAGTTAAGGGCCAAATTTAGAAGACAGTCTTCGAATTGTATTTGGAAGTGCTGTCTACTCACGGGGTTATAACTAGGGAGTTACTTGTCCTTTATTTCAACTTAGTTTTAATGGCATTCTATGGTTTTAATTAATGCCACATAGGACAGATTTAAAACTGAAATGTATAAATTAAGGGGGGGGGGCAGAGGGAAGCACCCATGTGCTTTTGTTTAAAAGCCAAGTGTTATACACTTGATTCAGATGTGCTACATTTTGTAATGAGAGAAATAGGATGCTCACACTCAATCTGGGACTCTAAGCGCTGAATTTACCACTTGCTCTTATCTCTACTTTCCTACCACACCATGGCTGTGGAGCACAGGAAGATCTAAGAAGACTGGGAAAGATTAAATGCCAACATTCCCATAAACGCTTAATTCTTGCTGCCCGTACTTTCCATTTAGCCATCCAAACCAAAAAATTTCAAAGATCCTGACAGGTAGGAACATGCTCCCTTTTAATTACACTACTGAATTGCTGCAATAACCAATTGCCAGTTTCAGCAAATAATTACAATCAAGAGCCCATTGTAACTAATAATCATTTAATGGCTGCTGTCCTAAAGTGCTGTAATAAAGAGAGCTTTAATGAAGAAAACTGGAAATCAGCCAGGGTTTTATGGCAGCATGCTTAAAAAGAAAGAGCCATAATCTGTATTTAAGATTAAGAAAAGCCTTTAATCCAGATGCTCAAAATGAAACAAGAGAGTGCAGTCATGTTTTGATCAAAAGTTAGTGCAAGCATGAAAGAAAGCAAAGTAAATGCTTTCTAAAAACAACAGTAAATTATATTAAGCAAGTGTTTGCAACCATTTGCTTTGGAAAAAATGGAAAGAAAAACATCTGATTTTCATTTTGGACAAGAATATTCAGGGAAAATGGAGTATATAAGAATAGCATTTTACTGGGATGATAAAATATCATTGAAACCATATCATTAGCTACCATTTGATCCATGGTATTCAATTCATTGCCTTTTCCTGGGATTTTATTTTCCAGGTCAGAAGACTTGGCCTGTCTCTGGAAAGTGTAATTAAAATCTAATACAAAGTCCTAATTGAAATGATTTGGATGATCTCAGCTCTAGCGAACAGTAGTTCTCATCAGGAAAACACCACATAAAACGCAAATCAACTGGCAGGTTTTGCCATTGTTTGTCCAAGGAGCATTTGGCTAGCAAATTGAGAGCTCTGCAATTCCTAGAATTGCTGCCGTTTTCAGTGAACAAACGTGCCCGCTCGCCAGACAAACATGGGCCTCCAAATTCTGCCTGAAGAGAACTGGAGGTGCGGAGTTTGTTTCCTCCCCACAGCGCTGGTCCTTAGGGACAGGCTCGGGTCCCCAGTTTTGAATCAATGTGGCCTTCGCTGAGGGTTTACTATTTGCAGAGCTCTGCACCAAATGCCTGAGAGAGTACTCTACAACACAGTATGTAGAGAAGCAGTGTGGCCTAATGGGAAGAACCCGGGCCTGGGAGTCAGAGGACCTGAGTTCTAGTTCTGGCCCCGCCACACATCTGCTGTGGGAGCTTGGGCACGTCACTTAACTCCCCTGTGCCTCGGTTCCCCTGTCTGCAAAATGGGGAAGCAATACCTGTTCTCCCTCCTACTTAGATTGTGAGCCCCATGTGGGATCTAATGATCTTGCATCCATTTACCCCAGTGCTTAGTACAGTGCTTGCCACACTGTATGCTCTTACAATTATTATTCTGTTTCCCGCCCTCTAGGAGCTCATAATCTGGAGGGGACTTTCTCAGGCCTCAGCAGCGCAGCCTGGGAAGGGAGGTCTGGTGTTCCCTTCAAGCTGGGTTGTCCAGGACAGGACATCTCAATCCTAGGCTCTGCTTGGGTGCCAGCTGGAGTCACATCTGGCAGGGTCGCTGTGGGCAGGGAAGGTGTCTGTTTATTGTTATATTGTACCTAGTACATAGCTCTGCACACAGTAAGCGCTCAATAAATACCACTGAATGAATGAAGGGTCACCATTACATGGCTCACACGGGATTCCAGAATGCTGTGACTTTTCCTAGAGATCTGTGCCATGGCTCTCCCTGCTATAGTATTAATAGTAATAATAATGACAATAATAATTATGGTATTTGTTAAGCACTTACTATGTGCCAGGCACTGTATTAAGTGCTGGGGTGGTGCATCAGCATCCTTTCTGATCTCCCAACCTCCTGTCTCTCCCCACTTCAGTCTGTATTTCACTCTGCTGCCTGGATTATCTTTCTACAAAAACATTCTGGGCATGTCACCCCCCTCCTCAAAAATCTCCAGTGGTTGCCTATCAACCTCCGTATCCAGCAAAAACTCCTCACTGTTGGCTTCAAAGCTTTCTATCACCTTGCCCCTTCCTACCTCACCTCCCTTCTCTCCTTCTACAGCCCAGCCCACACACTCCGCTCCGCTGGTGTTAACCTTCTCACTGTACCTCACTCTTGCCTGTCCCGCCATTGACTGCTGGCCCACATCCTACCTCTGGCCTGGAACGCCCTCCTTCCTCAAATCCACCAAACAATCACACTTCCCCCCTTCAAATCCCTACTGAAGGGTCACCTCCTCCAGGATGCCTTCCCAGACTAAGCCCCCTTTTTCATCAGCTCCCCCTCCCTCCCCATCGCCCCAACTCACTCCCTTTGCTCTACCCCCCTTCCTGCCCCACAGCACTTGTGTATATATGTACATATCTATAATTCTATTTATATTAATGCCTGTTTTACTTGTTCTGATGTGTGTATATCTATCTATCTATCTATCTATCTATCTATCTATCTATCTATCTATCTATCTATCTATCTATCTATCTATCTAATTCTATCTAATTACATTGATGCTACTCATGCCTGTTTACTTGTTTAGATGTCTGTCTCCCCCGCTCTAGATTGTGAGCCTGTTGTGGGCAGGGACTGTCTCTGTTGCTGAACTGTACTGACCAAGCACTTAGTTACAGTGCTCTGCACACAATAAGCACTCAATAAATGATTGAACGAATGAATGAATGAAATACAAGTTAATCAGGTTGGACACAGTCCCTGTCCCATGAGGGGCTCACAGTTTTAATCCCCATTTTACAGATGAGGTAACTGCAGCACAGAGAAGTGAAGTGACTTGCCCAAGGTCAGATAGCAAGCAAGTGGCAGAGCCTGGATCAGAACCCAGGTCCTTCCGACTCCGGGGCCTGTGCTCTATCTACTTCGCTATGCTGAACCCCGCAGGTGAAGAGCTCCCTGGAAGTGTTGCATATTTTCCTGATGTTTGTGGCAAAAACGATGGGTGAGCCATTCGGTGAAAACTAGAGAAATGCGACACGCCATTATCACTGTCCATCGAACCCAAAGGATTCTGGAGCTAATTCACCATTATAGTGCCAGTGCTAGATGGCTCTGGGCTACAGGTTCCATTTCTTCAAAGACAGAGTCCAGTATTCTGTCCATCAGTGGTACCTAGTGAGCACTGTCTTTGTGCAGAACACTCTACTAAGCGCAAAAGTGCTGAGGTGGTACTTGGTGGGGATATAGAGTGGGTAGGTGAGAGATGAATCCGGGAGGGCCACCTGGAGGAAGTGTGATTTCAGAAGGGCCCTGAAGATGGGGAGAGCCATGACGTATCTGATGTGAAAGGGGAATGAGTTCCATGCATGAGGGAGGGTGTGAGCAAGATGAGGGCAGCCAGAGAGAGGAAAACCAGACCAGTGAGTAGGTTGGCTTGAGAAGAACGAAGAGTGTGAGCTGGGGTATAGTAGGAGTTGGGGAGGGAGTGATGGAGTGTCTTAAAGCCAATGGTCAGGAGTTTAGGCTTCTTGGGGAGAGGAATGGTTCACTCCTTTCAGTAGCCCCAAAGGGCCAATTCAGCGGCAGCAGCAATGGCAGAAGGTGTTGTTGCCAAGCTTATAGGGATGAAGAACTTGCCCAGATGCCTCCCACTGCCCTGTTACCAATGCAGAGGGCTTCTCTCCTAGCCACCCTCAAAAGTGGGATCATCCCACTGGAGCTCTGGGCCCCAAAGCAGGGCTCCACCCATCCGTGTTGACCACTACGTTAGCCACGTTTCAAAAAGGACGGTCTTGGCGGAGATCTGAAGGATCTTACTGCTCACATGATACACCTAACACACACAGAAGGAGGAATCGAATGTCTCTCTTCCTAGACCCAAAAGGCAACCAGAGAAGTGGGACCTATGTGAAACCGATGTTATTATTTGAAATGCTCCAAATCAAACTGAGGGCATCACCCAAAACAAAAATTTACAAAGATGGTAGGTGAGTTCATGAACAGAACCACTAAAATGCCCTGGAATCAGACAATCAATCAATCGTTTGTGTGTGCAGAGCACTGTATTAAGCTCTTGAAAAAGTACGATATAATAGTTGATGGACACATTCCCTGTCCACAACGAGTTTACAGTCTAGAGAGGAAGACAGACATTAGTACAAAAAAAATAAATTATGGATATGTACACATAAGTACTACGAAGCTAAGGGAGGGGTGAATAAAGGGTGCAAATCCTAGTGCAACTGTGACACAGAAGCGAGTGGGAGAAGAGGAAAAGGAGGGCTTAGTCAGGGAAGGCCTCTTGGAGGAGATGTATTTCTAAGAAGGCTTTGAAGTTGGGGAGCGGGAATGTCTGTCAGATATGAAGAGGGAAGGAGCACTAAGCAACGTGGCTTGGTGGAAAGAGCCCAGGCTTGGGAGTCAGAGGACGTGGGTTCCAATCCCGGCTCTGCCACTGATCAGCTGGGTGATGTTGAACAACTCACTTGACTTCTCTGTGCCTCAGCTACCTCATCTGTAAAATGGGGATTAAGACTGTGAGCCCCACGTGGGATAACCGGATTACCATGTAACTACACCAGCACTTAGAACGGTGAAAGCGCTTAACAAATATCATCGTTATTATTATCATTATTAGGTCCAGGCCAGAGGCGGGACGTGGACAAGAGGTCGGTGGCGAGAGAGATGAGATTGAGCTACACTGAATAGACTGGCAGAGGAAATAGGTATGTGGGCTGGGTTGTAGTAGGAAATCAGAGAGGGAAGGAAGGAGGGGGCAAGGTGATTAAGTGCTTTAAAGCCTATGGCAAGGAGTTTCTGTTTGATGCGGAGGCGGAGGAGCAACCATTGGAGGTTTCTGAGGAGTGGGGAAACATGGACTGAATGGTTCTGTAGAAAAGTGATCCAGGCAGCAGAGAGAAGTATGGACTGAAGTGGAGAGAGACAGGAGGCAGGGAGGTCAGAAAGTAGACTGAGGCAGTAATCAAAGCAGGAAAGGATAAGTGCTCAGATTAAAGAGGTATCAGTTTGGATGGAGAGGAAAGGGGAGATTTTAGTGATGTTTTGAGGGCAAACTAGACTGTAAACTCGTTGTGGGCAGGGAACGTGTCAACCAACTCTGCCGTAGTGTACTCTCCCACGTGCTTAGTACAGTGCTCTGCACACAGTAAGTGTTCAAAGAATACGATTGCTAGATAAGATAGAACCGATGGGATTCAGTGACAGTTTGAATATGCGGGTTGAATGAGAGAGATGAGTCAAGGACAATGTCAACGTTACAGGCCTGTGAGACAGGAAGGATGGTGGTGCTCTCTACAGTGATGGGAGAGTCTGAGGGAGGACAGGCTTTGGATGGGAATATGGAGTTCTACTTTGGACTTGTTAAATTTGAGGTGTTGGTGGGACATTCAAGTAGAGATGTCCTGAATCAGAAACTCAACTTCAAAAAACACCAGGCCTGCAAATTAAATACATTCCACTCTAACCTTTTTGGAATGTTAATACATTTGCACTGTAAGACCATTACAAAGAAGCAGCGTAGCCTAGTGAAAAGAGCTCAGGCCTGGGAGTCAGAGGACCTGGATTCTAATCCCAGCTCAGCCACTTGGACAAGACACTTAATTTCTCTGTGCCTCAGTTTCCTCATCTGTAAAATGGGGATTCAATGCCTGTTCTCCTTTCCCCTTTGACTGTGAGCTCCATGTGGGAGAGGAACTGTGTCTGACCTAAGCCTTTTATATCTACCCCAGCATTCAGTGCAGTGCTTGGCACACAGTAATTGCTTAACAAATGCCACAGTCCTGCTTCTTTTTATTATCATTATCATGGCTCGAAGTGAAATGCCCTGCAGTGGTCTGGGAGACTAAAGTTATCAAATCCAAACCTCATGTCTCTGACAAAGGACATCTGTGGCTAGCCAGACACTCTGTCAGACAGCTGCACACTTGTATACAGCACATGCTCTCACACCCCAGAAGTGGCCCTTGGTTTGCTTGTTGTCCAGTGTTCCTCACAACGTGGCTCCCTCATCAAGCCCAGAAGCTCTAAAAATAACCTGCCCGATGTCACTGGGTATACAAGAGAAGCAGTCACAATTCAATACCCAGGGTGCAGTGTGACAGAAAGACTACCACAGGCCCAGCCAGTCACCTAGGCCCCGAGAGGTATGAGGCAAGCCCTACAAGAAATACAGCACTGGGTCTTCCGGTATATGAAAAGTTTAGAATAGAGGAGCAACCCTGACATCGTCGAGTACAGAAATGGCTGAGGAAAACATTTTGGCACTGGGATTTTAAATTTTTTTTTTGACGAGGAGTGCCAGACTGTTTTTGTTTGGGGGCTTTGCAGTTCCCATTCACCCGAGCCATCTCTCAGTGCCATTCCATCAGGGCCTGGTTGCCTGACCTCTGAATTACCCATGACAGCTCACAAAATAAGGCAGGGGCAGATCAAGAGCAGCGTGGCCTAGGGGAAGGAGCACAGAACTGGGAGCCAGAAGACCTGGGTTTTAATCCCGGCTCCACCGCTTACTTGCTGAGTAACCTGGGGCAAGCCACTTAACTTTTCTGGGCCTCAGTTTCCTTCCTCTGTAAAATGGGGATGAAATGTGGTTCTCCCTCCTACTTTGGCAGTGAGCCCCACGTGGGAGAGGGACTGTGTCTGACCTGATTAACTTGCATCTATCCCAGACCTCAGAACAGTGCTCAACGCATAGTACGTGCTTCAAGAATATCACAGACAACATCAGCAGCAGCAGTGCTGCGGTTCCGCCTACTCTGTGAGTTCAGGAGCTTCAGGCTTTGAGTTGCAAATCACCGGAGGCTGCAAAAATATCAAAAGATCCAGGATTCTTTCAAAGCATTAGCTACCACTGGGGGAGAAAGACCCAGTGATCGTGAATCTGCCAGCGAAACTGAGCAGAGAACCAGCAGCTCCCGTTTTAGAGCTAAGATATATAGTTCTTTCAGGCCTCCGTCCCACCCCCGCTCTAACTAATACCCAGTGGCCTGAAAGGCAATACATGTGCCAAAGGATTTTGACTTTCCTGCTCGCCTCCCTGGCAGGACCGGGCCTGCCGTTCCTTGCTCGAGCAAGGGGCCTCTTCTGATTCCCTCTGTGATCTTGTAATAAATCCAAAAGGTTAAAAATAATTTGCTAAGAACCCTTTAGACTTACTGAAACCCAAGAGCTTTTTGAGCCCTGTCCAGCCATACCTCCAAGGCCAACAGGACTTGAAAGTCAAGTTCTTTCCTCACTGAATTCCTGAGTCACACTACTGACCTAGAATCTAATGCCCCACTGAGCCAGTTCTTGCCATTAAAAGCTTAGTAAGCAATGGCCCCATCCTTGGTAAATAGAAATGTAATAGTAAGAGCAAAGGTATTTCCAAGCTCTGACATCCCCGACAGCCTTTGCCAATTTCTCTTTCAGCTGCTGCACAGTAAATTTAGCAGAGCCATCAGGGGCGGGAGGAGGTGGGGCGGGAAGAGAGGGGAGACGGGAGGGGGTGGGTGCTTTGTCTGGTGTAGGACGGGAGCATAAAAGGCCAAACGCAGGAGCGGGAAAGAGGAGTTTTTGCCAGCCGAGAAATGGCGACGTCCAGAAAAAAGACTGAATCTCAATCCCCATCCAAAGGGAGGAAAATGCCTGAGCATCTGCGTACTGCCCACATCACTGGCCCCAAGACAGGACCGCAGAGCTAGTTGGTTTTCCGTGACTCCCTGGCAAGCCGGATCAGTTCTCTCCCTAGAGCTCGAGCCGTCTTGTAACTGACTCCGCACGGCCGGAAACGAACCACTCTGCTGCTTCTGACAAATGCCTCCTTGTGCCTCGGTCAACCCAACTCACCCACAAAGTGAAATTCTTCTTCAGCAGCTCACCCTTCTGGAGCCCACCACAAGCCTTTTTCTCCGCATCTCAATTGGGTTGGAGAAGTTAAGTGGCGACGTCATATTTATGTCTCACCCAGAGCAGCAAGAGTCATAAATCCTTCAAGTCCTTGGCAAGTTCTTTAATCCACAGTAATCATGTTTCCTTGTATAACAAGTCTTGTGATGTCTGAAACAGCGTTTCCCTATAGTCACAACAATCTCAATGTTACAGTTCTTCTTTACGTGCCTGGAGTATCATTCAGTATTCCACATTAGCTATGAAATCTGAGCACTTCAGGTCCTCCATCCAAGCCAGACACACTGGCTAGAATTCAGACTCCCTATTTATCAATGTAGATGAATTTTCTGGCCCTTTATGATGCATAAAATTGCATAGCATGTTCCAGGAATTCTCGCCTACGGAGCGAATTGGAATAAGGCACCATGTTTTCTAGACGATCACTGCTTACATTGTTTCACAAAGAAGGGGACTTC
This sequence comes from Ornithorhynchus anatinus, assembly GCF_004115215.2. Lineage (NCBI taxonomy): Eukaryota > Metazoa > Chordata > Mammalia > Monotremata > Ornithorhynchidae > Ornithorhynchus > Ornithorhynchus anatinus. The sequence goes on from NC_041749.1 coordinate 102,539,975, forward strand.
TCAAATTACCTTTCAAACCCCCGGGTAAGAAACAAAAGCAGCCTGAGGATGGGGAAATCAATTTCTGACTTCAGAATGAAGGACCATTTCTTGCCATTCCAGGATGCACTGAGCATGACTTAGTGGAAAGAGCAAGGGTTTAGAAGTCAGAGGACGTGTGTTCTAATCCCTGCTCTGCCGCTTGTCTGCCGTGTGGCCTTGGGCAAGCCATTTCACTTCTCTGTGCCTCAGTGACCTCATCTGTAAAATGGGGATTAAGACTGTGAGCCCCATGTGGGACAACCCAATTACTCTGTATCTACTCCAGCGCTTAGAACAGTGCTTGGCACAGGGTAAGCGCTTAACAAATACCATAATTATCATTATCTATTTCTTGATTCATGAATATTGGGACGTTTGTAAGGGGCTCTACCAATACTTGGAAATGGTTGTTCTCTTACACATACAAATCATTTCCCGCTCTCTTCCCCGCAAACCCTATCTATTAATGATAACCAAGAGGCGTTGCCCTCCTTTCACGTCCTCAAATCCAAGAACGAAAATGTTGACTGCATTTACCGCATAGCATTATATTTGTATCATTAGAAATGGAACCATTTCTAGTTCAAAGTCCATCAGAATTCAGCTCGTTTCTGGTTCCAAGCACCTCTTGACGTCAGTAACTCCAAATGCGTCAGCAATTAAAAAAAATAATAATCCTAAAACTATCATAGATGGATCGCTCCCTCACGTGAAGTTTCTTCACTATATAAAAATGAGGCAAAAAACCAAAAGGCTGCAGTGGGGCTTCCAAGCATTTCAGAGGGGGCAAATGCCCAACCCAGAATGAGCTCTCATTCTGGTAACGAACACTCTTCCCCTTGTCACAAGCCAGGAGAAATGTGGGGGAAGACGGATGGATATGGATGGATATGTGCTCCCCATTTGCTTCTCCCCGGATTTCAAGCATTCTCAACCAGGATCACCATCATCAGTACCGAGCCCATACTGGGTGCTGAGCACTGTACCAGGTGCCTGGGAGCACCCAATAAAAGTAGAGGCCACAGTTCTCATCCTCAAAATGTGCACGATATAATGGGAAAGACACACGCTCTGTTTTGCCAGAACACATGTTTTCACTCTGCATTTTGGCTAGAATGCAATAGCGGTATTAGGAGCCCTTCTTCCCACAACCCAACCCTGTATGGATAAAGCATGATGAGGTGTTGGAAGAAACGTACGTACGTACGTGTGTATGGGGGTGGGGGTGCATGTGTGCTCGTGCATGCGCATGCAGCACTGGGCTCGGTGAGTACACGCCACAGGTTCTCCTCAACCCAGGATTCTGCAAGAATACCATCCCGGCCTTCTAAGGCCGTACAATGGGAACAAACGTAAAACACATACAACTGGCAATAACAAAATCAAGGAACAACAAGCGCTTAGTACAGTGCTTTGCACGCTGTAAATGCTCAATAAATATGACTGACTGGATGAATGAATAAATATGGGTAATATATACAATCTGGTATATACATGAGTGCTAGGGGGTGGCTGTTGGGATGACTTGACCAAGAAGGAGGGGATTATTTGGGAAATCAGTCAGGTAGCAACAAAAATCTTCAGTCCACGTTTCCCGACTGCTCAAGAACTTCCAGTGGCTGCCTAGCCAACTCCACGTCAAACAGAAACTCCTTACCGCTGGCTTTAAAGCACTCATTCAGCTTGTCTCACCTTATCTCACCTCACTGATCTCTTACTACAGACCAGTCCGCAAACTCCATTTCTCTAGCTCCAGCTTACCCGCTGTGCCCCGATCTCATCGATCTCATCACCGACCTCTTTCCCATGTCCTTCCCCTAGCCCAGAACTCCCTCCCTCTACCTTCGAAGCATTATTAAGGTCACATCTCCCCCAAGAGGCCTTCTGCGATCAAGTCCTCTTTTCCCCGACTCGCTCTCCCTTCCGCGTCGTCTACGCACTTGGACCTGTGACCTCTGAACGTTTGTCAGCCGCCCCGCCCCCACCTCACAGCACTTATGTACCTATCTTTAAATTATATATTATAAATTATTTGTTCATATTAATGTCTGTCTCCCCCCATACTGTAAGCTCGTTGTGGGCAGGGAACGTGTCCATGAATTCTGTTGTACTGTACTCTCCCAAGTGCTTAGTACAGTCCTTTGCACATAGTAAGTGCTCAATAAATACCACTGACTGATTGCAATGGCTCCTGAAGGCAGTGGTCTTTTACTTTGAGGAGGGCTTTGGTTTGGTGGATTTGAAGGGGGAAGGGTTTGAGCAAAAGGTGAGAGATGGCTGAGTCAAAAGTGAGGTACAATAAGGAACTTAGCTTCAACCCTCCTTCCCCTCAGCCTTCAAACATGCTCAAGGATTTCCTCTATTAAGAAAGTCTTCTCTGGAAGGCTTCTCATTCCACACTCCCGCTGCTTCAGCTACTACCTCCAAATCTACCTCACTCCTCCCGCCCCGCAGATCTCCCCTGCTTTACAATCTCACATTTCCTCTTGCCTCCGACACTGTGGAGTGTAGCACCAGGTCCTGACCACACTCTACAAAGCTGAAGGGCCATCTGACCGTTTCTCCAACTGTGAAACCTGGAAGCTTCCACAGATGCTGCATCCAATTCTTCAAGCAGTTCCATCAGCAGCGAGTAGACAAGCTATTCTCAACATCAAATGGCAAGAGCAGGGATCCTGTCTTCAGATCGGATAGACTTCTCCCAAGCACTTAGTGTCTTAGCATTGAAGCTCTGCTCAGCTCAACGTAGCTGAGCTGGGAGGGCCATGTGAGGAGAATGGATGCCAGCTGGTGAATGGGGAGATGAAACTGGGAAACTGAAAGCAAGGGCAGAGGAAAAATTTGAAGGATTTAGTAAAACAAAGCCTCAGGCAGTCCTGCGTCCCACTTGAAAACTGAGAATCAACTGCTGAAGTTAGACTAGCAGCTTGGCACACTGAAATGGCAGAAGTAGCAGCTCTTTTCAAAGAGAAGCTTCAGAAAGATTGTGAAACAGGGAGGCAAAACAGAAAACAGCACCAGTCGTCGGAATCAGAACAAGAATTATAAGAAGGGGTGTGGCCTGGTGGAAAGATCCCGGGCCGAGGGTCCGTCAACCTGGGCTCTACTCCTGGCTCTACCACTTCCCCGCTGGGTGACCTTGGGCAAGTCACTTACTTACTTTCTCTGTGTTTCAGTTTCCTCATCTGTAAAATGGGGATTCAAGGCTTGTTCTTCTTCCTACTTAGACTGTGCGCCCCATGTGGGACAGGAACTGTGTCCGACGTGATGATCCTGTATCTACCCCCAACATTTAGTACAGTGCTTGGCACACAGTAAATGCTTACCAAATGCCACAATTATTATTATTTAATTACCAAACGTGACATCAAAGACTCCTTGCAGGACTGTGGGTGCCACACTGACCTTCTTGGCTACAGAGGCACCCGTAGGTGAATTTCACCGTTCATTGGTATTGCCTTTGACAGAAAGAAGAACAGCTATGTAACAGTGTGTGCAAATGTAGCTGATGACACCAATGTGTGACTAAAAATCCCCAGGGATCACAAACAGGTAAAGATTGCCTCTTGTTGCTGGTGTATTTTGGGGGCCTACTGCTATCTTTTCTTCCTGTTGGAGTCACGATCGTTCCAGTACTTTGGCTCTGAGACTGTTATCCCACATCTGATTGCTACGTGCCATGGCGATCTCTCTTCTACAGCTGTCTCCCAACCGCCCACTGCTCCACTGCTACATCCCAGTTGGAGGTTTAGCTTTTGCTGTGTTTTTCATTTTCTCCCTCCACTTTTTCAACCATAACCCAATTTCAGCTCACCATAAAGCAGTTGCTTGAGTATGCTGGTGTCGTCTATTCACCTCACATGTCAATCGATCTTTAATTTTTTTTAATGGTATTTGTTAAGCACTTACTATGTGTCAGTCACTGTTCTAAGCGCTGGGGTAGACACAAGGTCATCAGGTTGGACCCAGTCCATGTCCCACATGGGGCTCACAGTTCTAATCCCCAATTTACAGATGACGTAACTGAGGCACAGAGAAGTTAAGTTACTTGCCCAAGGTCACACAAGAGACACATGGCAGGGCCAGGACTAGAACCCAGGTCCTTCTGCCCCCCAGGCCCATGCTCTATTGACTAGGTCATGCTGCTTCATATTTATTGAGCGCTTACTGTATGCAGAACACTGTACTAAGCATTTGGGAGAGCACAATATAACAGAGTTGGTTGCCACGTTTCCTGCCCACAAGGAGTTTACAGTCCCTCCCAGAAAGGTGTGATGCAAAGAGCTTTAATGCTGGTGCTCTGACGGTGTCAAAAGGTTCTATACAACGTGCAATCTAGCTCACTGTGGGCAGGGATCAGGTCTACCACCTCTATTATATTGTACTCTCCCAAACGCTTAGTATAGTGCTCTGCACACAGCAAGCACTCAATAAATACAATTGACAGATTGATTTTCTTTCTGACCATATCCCATCTTCCGGCGGTGTTCATCCAGTGCCCCTCATGTAGTGTGATTTAGTGGAAAGAGCAGGGGCCTGGGAGTTGGCAGCTCTGGGCTCTAATCCTGGCTCCGCCACTTGCCTGTTGTGTGATCTTGGGCAAGTCACTTAACTTCCCCAGGCCTCAGTTTCATCATCTGTAAAATGAGGATTTTAAATATCTGTTCTCTTTCCCTCCTAGACTGTGAGCCCCAGGTGGGACAGGGACTGTGTCCCACCTGATTATCCTGTACCTACTCCAGCTCTTAGTGCCACATGTGCATAGTATGAGCACTTAAAAGTTCCATTGTTATTGTCATCATCATTAATTAGTAGAAAATAGATCATTTTTCTTTCAGTGTAGTCAATAAATATTTACTGACAGTTTTCTCACAGGGAGCACAATGCTGCTTTAGGTGCATGTGCGTTCATTTTCTCAGTCTATTATATCAAATGCCATCCAATATAAACATTCAGAGGTTTGATGCTTGCTTTTGTTGGGATGGGTGTTTTTCTTTCTTTCTTTCTAGAAAACAATGAAACTGTAAATTGAAAAAAAGACCCAGAGTGACAGCTTCAGAGAGGCATACACCCAGATGAGGACTCTGATAATGGAGCCCCACCACCAAACTGAGCTATGTTTCCCATGCAATTTCCTTTTAGATTACAAAGCAGGGCTCTCCTTCTCTTGTCTGTAATCACCCACACATTTTCCCATCTGTTTGGGCATCAAAAGCCAGTGCTGCAGTATCTCTTAGTTCAAAGAATATTTCAGGACTGCTTATCATAGCCAATGATTTATTGACAAAGATAAAACAGTCCCTGCCAATGCTTCCTGTTGTGGCTCACCCCATCAGCAAGGGTCAGGAAAAATAAAATACTGAACACATCAACAGAGCAGCCAGAGAAAGACTGCTGGGCCTCCTTTCCTCTCATTAGTCCAAAGCCCCTTCCTGCAGATACAATCAAGAGAGAATAGGCAGGAAGAAGATTGGCAGAGGGGAAGAAAGGGCTGATTGAATCTGCTATTTTACATTTCTGTTACAATTACAACATTGCCGATCTTTCCTCAACAACGCACATCGGTATGTGCATAGTCTCCAAGACGGCACGCCAGACCGTGGCATCAAGAGTTCTTCCTATCAGCATGGCATCATAACCCGAGTACCCTGTTGATGCGTTCTGCTGCTGTGTATCAGTCATTTTTGGCCATTTTTTTCTCCCCAAATCAATAAAGCTTCAACCCAGGGAAAGCAAGACTTTTCAATTGCCTAAACCATGACCCTTCCTTCCTTCAGAGTCTTCTTTTATTAATCCCCCATCTTCATGGTCAGGCTATCCCTTCTGCCACTTCGCTACTCATGTAATAATGATAATTGTGGCATTTGTTAAGCACTTACTATGTGCCCCACACTGTACTAAGCGCTGGGATAGACACATGCTAATCAGGTTGGGCGCAGTCCCTGTCTCACTCGGGGGTTCACAAGTACTGATGTACTGATCTCTTTATCAATCAATTAATGGTATTTGAGTCCCTAAAATCTCCCCTTCTCCTCTCCAGCCCCTCCCTCCTCCTTCCCCCTCTTTGACAATCACATCTTTCCCTGCAGTACTTCTAGAGGAGATCTCCCCCCTCCTCTCAAAACATCCCCCTCCAACTGCACCTCTGACTCCAGCCCTTCGCACCTTATTGAAACACTTGCCCCCTCCCTTCTCCTCTCCCTGACCACCATCTTCAACCCTTCACTTTCCAATGGCTTCTTCCCCACTGCTTTCAAACTTGCTCACATAACCCCTTCCTAAAAAAACCCCTCCCTTGACCCCATGGCTCCCTCCAGATATCACCCCATCTCACTCCTACCATTCCTCTCCAAATTCCTCAACTGAGTTGTCTTCACCCACTGTCTCCACTTCCTCTTCCCCAATTCTCTACTTGACCACCTCTGATCTGGCTTCTACTCTCATCACTCCACAAAAGCTGTCCTCTCAAAGGCCCAATAACCTTCTTTGTGTCAAATCTGACAGCTTTTACTCTCTTCTAATCCTCTACCTCTCAGCTGCCTCTGACACCGGTTGACCACCCCCTTCTCCCGGAAACATTATCCAACCTCAGCTTCAAAGACACTGTCTGATCCTGGTTCTCCTCCTATCTCTCTGGCCTCTCCCTCTCGGTCTCTTTCACAGGCTCCTTCTCTGCCTCTCATCCTCTAACTCTAGGTGTCCCTTAAGGCTCAGTTCTGGGTCTCCATCTAATCTCTGTCTACCTTCACTCCCCTGGAGAACTCATTCGCTCCCATGGCTTCAACTACCATCTCCACATGGATGATTCCCAAATCTACCTCTCCAGCCCTGATCTCTCTCCTCTACAGTCTTGCGTTTCTTCTTGCCTTTAGGACATTTCTTTCTGGATGTCTCACCGACTCCTCAAATTTAACATATCCAAAGCAGAACTCCTCATCTTCCCACCCAAACCCTCTCTTTCCCATCACTGAAAACAACACCCTGTCTCACAAGTTGTAACCTTGGCAGTATCCTCATTCAACCCACATATTCAATCGGTCACCAAATCCTGTCAGTTACAACATCGGTAAAATCCTTCCTTTTCCTCTCCATCTAAACTACTACTATGCTGATCCAAGCACTCATCATGTCCTGCCTTGACTATTGCATCAGCCACCTTGCTGACCGCCCTGCCTCCTGTCTCTCCCCATTTCAATCCATACTTCACTCTGCTGCCTGGCTCATTTTTCTGTAAAACCATTCAGTTCATATTTCCCCACACCTCAAGAACCTCAAGAGTGGTTACCCTTCCACTGCCGCATCAAACAGAAACTCCCTACCATTGGCTTTTAAGCACTCAACCGCCTTGCCCCCTCCTGCCTTCCTCTCTGATTTCCTACTCAACCCAGGCCACATACTTCGTTCCTTCAATGTCAATTTACTCACCGTACCTTGATCGCATTTATCTTGCTACCAACCCCCTTGCCCATGTCCTGCTTCTGGCCTGGAACACCCTCCCTCTTCATATCAAACAGATGATCACTCTCCCCGCCTTCAAAGCCTTATTAAAATCACATCTTCTACAAGAAGCCTTCCCCAATTGAGTCATTTCCCCTATTACCTCTCCCTCCTGCATCAGTCATACACTTGGACCTTTAATGATAATAATAATACTGATGATGATGATAATGACAATAATAATAACCTGTAGCTTTTAAGCACTCACTATTCATCCCACTCTCAGTCCCACAGTGCTTAAGTACACATCCACAATTTATTTATTTTGATGTCTGTCTCCCCCTCTAGACCATAAGCTTCCTCTGGGTAGGGAATGTTTCTACCTACTTTATTGTACTGTACTCTCCCGAGTGGTTAGTACAGTGCTCTGTACACAGTCAGTGCTTAATAAATACCATAGGTTGATCAGAAAATCGAGATGAAAAGTGCATTAATTATTTTTTATATTAACCTCTGTCTCCCTCTCTATACTGTGAGCTTGTTGTGGGCAGGGAATGTATCGCCCAACTCTGTTATATTGTACCTTCCCAAGTGCTTAGTACAGTGCTCTGCTCAAATAAGACTGATTGATTGAAGCCCTCCCCCAAAAAGGAATTCACCCTACCGGAGAGCCTGAGGGTGTGTGTGTGTGGTGGGGGGGAGGCAGAAGGATGGGGTGAAAAGGCAGTGGTGGCGATCTACAGGTGGCCACGATGGGTAGGAAAGGGAAGATATTTCTTCCCAGCCTTGCATTACCACACTTTGGGGGCAGGATTCACATTGGCATCGGGGTCTGACTGGCCTTCTAAAGTTGGCAAAAATCATTCCACCTAGCTTTGCCTTTCTCTCTTCTTCACCATTTCCATTCCCTTCCCCCTGCCCTTTCTTCCCCAAAAGGCTTAGCGATTCCAGGATAACATATGCAGCTCTCTGGACCCAGAGGGGAGACAAAGGACAGGGAGAGCACATAGTTCTTTGCCTGGTGGATCCATGACCTGACAATCCTAATTCATAGTTGTGGATATATTTGTTAAGCACTTACCATGGGCCAAGCACTGTATTAAGTGCTGGGGTAGATAGAAGATAATCAAGTCCCATGTGGGGCTCACAGTCTAAGCAAGAGAGAGAACAGATATCGAATCCTGATTGTGCAGATGAGGGAATTGACACATAGGGAAGCTAAGTGACTTGCCCAAGGTCAGGCAGCAGACGAGTAGTGGAGCCGGGATTAGAACCCAGGTCGTCTGACTCCCAGGCCCGGGCTTTTGCCACTAGGCCACCTGATTTCTGAGCGTCCCTGGGTCTGCGCTCCCAGTGCTTATTTTCACGATCGGCTTTGTTGGATGAATGGTAGAGGTTTTCTCTGATTAACCCCTCCTCTCTCCAAGTTAATGTTAATGTTGGTATTTGTTAAGCGCTTACTATGTGCCGAGCACTGTTCTAAGCGCTGGGGTAGACACAGGGGAATCAGGTTGTCCCACGTGGGGCTCACAGTCTTCATCCCCATTTTACAGATGAGGGAACTGAGGCCCAGAGAAGTTAAGTGACTTGCCCACAGTCACACAGCTGACAAGTGGCAGAGCTGGGATTCGAACTCATGAGCCCTGACTCCAAAGTCCGTGCTCTTTCCACTGAGCCACGCTGCTTCAAGTTGCCTCAGTCTTCCCCGCTCAGCTTCCCCTTTAGGCATTCATCTGCCAGGAGGCAGAGGGCTGGACCCTATGAACTTTGGCCATTTCTTCCAGTTCCAGGATTCAATGGAGGACTGGCAATGGGTGCGCCAAGTGAGGAAGGGAGTCATGCCCACCCCCCACCTTTACCCAATTATCCAGGCCAGGTCCCTTTGGGGAATCCCAAGTGCCTCTCCAGCCCCACCAGGCATCCCACTGTGGGGAGAAAGGATCTGCTGAATCGCCTCTCAGCAGGAAGAGCCAGAAACTCTCACAAATCGGCCAAACAGACCCTTCTCTCATAACCAACCTAACGAGCGATACAATTCATTGAGGACACGCTGAGTGCAAAGTAACGTACTAAGCACGGGATAGTACAACAGAAGCCAAATCCAAGTTCCCCACCTACAAGGGGCTAACATGTCTTTCAAAAAACCCCCAACAAAAACTGCTTAGGCTTTTCCCCCCTTTTCTATGTGAGGGGCTGGCTAATCCCTTCTAAACCACACCGGCCCAGTGGATCTGGGCTATAAATAGCTGCCGGGGGGCGGCCGGGGACTAGTCAAGAGCGCAAAGACGGACAGAAACTGTAAAATGTCAGGCAACAGAAGAGTAAATAGCAGGGGCTTGAGGAGGTGGGTCCAGGCTCCTCCCCAGGAGAACGGGCACAAAATAGAAAGGCTGAACGAGCAGACGTAACACAAAAACATTCAGTGAGGGTCGTTGGGTTTTGTTACAGATGCCTTAAGATTTTTAATAAAGGCACCCAGCTAGACTAAGGGGGAAGGGAGGGAAATGACTGAAAGTCAAACCAACACAGCTGGGCTTTTCAAGCCTCCCCGAAAAACCTTCTGTTCTTTCCACAGAACACAAAGCAGCCCACCATGCCAAGATGTGATTGCACTAGCACATCAGTCTGCTGGGCTTCAAGGAATGCCAGGTCATATAGGCTAGACTGTCTGAGGGTCAGGAACAGACCGGGGTGCCAAATATACTGAATATGAGGAAGATAGAGGCCTGAATAAGTAAGATGACACCTCCCCCGGCCCCAACACCAGAATAAACTACCAAACTGGATGTTTTGAGATTGTGCTTCCTCTGAGGCCCTTTTCCCTTACTCCCCCCCTTTCTACCCCATCCCCTTTTTCTTCCTTTCATTCATTAATTCATTCAATAGTATTTATTGAGCGCTTACTATGTGCAGAGCACTGTACTAAGAGCTTGGAATGTACAAATCGGCAAGATACAGTCCCTGCCCACTGACGGGCTTACAGTCTAATTGGGGGAGACAGACGGACAAAAACAATACTAACAGTATTAACATGTGTGGAGCTAATGATAATGATAATAGTGTTAGCAGCTAATAATGATAATAATAATGATAATAATAACGACAATAGAATGGTTCCTCGGGGAGCCATTGAGAAGAAGAAGGTCTCCTGTCTCCCATGTCCCTCCCCCATATTCTGGCATCACCCCTGCTCCGCCTGCACACTTTCCCCTCATCCATCTCTTCTCCAGGTTGAGTCCCCTCATTCTTACTCCCAGGCCCGAGCATCCCGCTGGATCATCACCATCATCAATCATAATTATTGAGCACTTACTATGTGCACAGCACTGTACTAAGTATTTGGGAGAGTACAGAACAACTGAGTTGGGAGACACGTTCCCTGCCCACATTGAGTTTACAATCTAGAGGAGTTTACAGTGTAGAAGGTTATCAAGAAACGAACACACATATGCCTCCGAACACCACTCTAAGCTTTAGGCAATCTTCCTTCCTCTCATTCTGAGCCTGGGAGAAGGAGAGAGTGGAGTTCAAATCCTTGAGCAGCCTGGAACCTACTTTGTGCTACCTTACTTCTAAGTCCCAGAACGCTGTGGGACTTCTACTGTCCAGAGACGGGGTCCACATGGCAGTACTAAGCAAGACCAGACCATGGGGAAGCAGGGTGGCCTAGGGGAAAGGGCATGGGCCTGGGAGTCAGAGGCCCTGGGTTCTAATCCCTGTTCTGCCACATGTTTGCTGTGTGACCTTGGGCAAGTCACTTCACTTCTCTGTGCCTCGGTTTCCTCATCTGTAAAATGGGGATTAAGAGTCTGAGTCCCATGTGGGACAGGGACCGTGACCAACTTGATTCGCTTGTATCTACCCCAGTGCTCAGTACAGTGCCCGGCATGTAATAAGCACTTAACAAATAACATTTAAAAAAAATCTGGCCAGAAATTTGTGTGTCTTTCTGATGATGCTAAGCCTGCTCTTGAAACAAAAAGGCTTGGTACAAATGCCCACTACAACAATGGACTGCAATAGAGGAAAAAAGTCTATTTATGGATTTCGACAAACTTATCAGACGAGTGCCAATATAAAGCCAAACTCATTACAATGGGCCATTTTAATGTTAAAGTTGGCAGTGATGCCCACACATCACGGAAACTCATCGGCTGCAATGGGATAAGCAAACTCGATGATGATGATATCTATTAAGTGCTTATTCCATACTAAGCACTATGCTAAGTGCTGGGCGTGATACAGCTCTGACACAGTACCTTATCCTAACCCGGGCCCACAGTCTCAGAGGGAAAAAGAACAAGTATTTTCATTTGCATTTTTACACAGGAGGAAACGGGCCCAGAGAAGTGAAGTGTCTTGCCCAAGGCCAGAGCAGGCAAATGGTGGAGTCTGGACTAGAATCGGGGGTCTCCTGACTCCTGGCTCGTCCTCTCCCCACCAGGGCATGCTGCCTCCTGTTGTTGAGTGAGTGTGCCAAACGCCATCTTGTGATCATAAACACCATCCTTTTCCTGCCAAACTCCATCTTGCGATCACAAACATCATCCTTTTCCTGCCAAACCAAAGAAGGAGACTTTGGATGCGGCCCCAGTCTAGACAGAGGCCCCTCGTCGATGACATCGATCGATCAACGGTATTTATTGAGGGCTTATTCAGAAGGCAGCAGCGGGTCCTTAAGGATAGACAGATCACAGCCACCGTGCCCAGAGTAGAATCAGTATTTCTCTGTGACGCCGTCTACGGGGCAGCCTTCAAGACTTTGGGCGTGGCCATATGTAGTCACCGAGATCGGTTCAATACGATGAGTGACTTGGAGATAAAACATCTATTTGCAGCAAAACAATAACTGATTCGACGACACCTTGCAGCACCTTGGGACTTTGACAAAAGTGAGGCTAATGAAACCTATATGTAACATGCAAAACAAGTTGGGAAACATGGACAGGTGTTGGGATACCGTAGTGGAAGAGCTGCAAGACCGCCAAGAAACCGAGCAGAGCCCAGGGACTTTAAACACCTAACACACTACGCCCATGAGGCACACTCTCAGAATCCACGGATGTCCTGAAATTACTGCTACTCATCCGTTGTGAATCGACAGCTGTTTTCGACAGCCACCCAACTTTCTACCATCACCCAGTTCTTGGGGACAAGATGCCTCCTCTTAGTAGTTTGGAACAGATTTCATCTTAGGACTTCCATTGTCTAAGCCCTTGTGTGGGCACAGGCTGAGCCAACGACACATCGCCCACCCAGAAAAGTAGGGAGGAGGTCAGTGCCCACTGGTACAATAAATGTGAAATGGCTGTTGTCATATGTGCTACTCCAAGCGAGGTTATTTTGGGGAAGAATGACTCGTGAGAGTCAAATGAATCTACCCCACCTAGAAGACAAAGAGTTTGGGTATTCACTGAAATGAGAAACTGAACAAAACCAGCTGTAACATTTTAACATCTTTTAAATAGACCCTTTCTGCCTCCCCACGCGGCAATTATTGCTGGTGTTGGCTCCCAAGGATAGCAGGCACTAGAGAAAATAATCTTCTGAATTACAGTGGCCTCACTGCCACAGTATGTTTGCTCCTCTAGGTTAGTTAAGCATATCGGCGGTGCCATCGATGGTCAAATCAATGGTCGAGCCGTCCCGGGATTCTGTTCCTCAAAGTGGCAAGGTCGGAGAGACTGTGCAACAATTGCTCTTTTCAAAAGGCCATTCTAATGTTTGGGGGTTTGTGTGTACATGTACACGCCAATGTTTAGTGGTGCAGTGTGACCTAATAATACTTATGGCATCGGCTAAGCACTTACCATGTGTCAAGCACTCTTCTAAGCACAGGGGTAAGTACAAGTTAATCAGGTCCGACACGGTCCCTAGCCCACATGGAGCTCTAGAGAGGAAAGCACATGGATTTGGGAGTCACAAGACGTAGGTTTCGATCCCGGCACAGCTACTTAATAATAATAATAATGCTGGTATTTGTTAAGCGCTTACAATGTACAAAGCACTGTTCTAAGCACTGGGGGATACAAGGTGATCAGGTTGTCCCACGTGGGGCTCACAGTCTTCATCCCCATTTGACAGATGAGGGAACTGAGGCACAGAGAAGTGAAGTGACTTGCCCAAAGTCACACAGCTGCCAAGTGTCAGAGCTGGGATTCGAACCCAGGACCTCTGACTCCCAAGCCAGGCCTCTTTCCATCGAGCCATGCTGCTTCCCCCGTTTCCTCATCTGAAAAATGGGGATTCAGTACCAATTGTCACCTACTTATACTGTGAGCCTCATGTGGGATAAGGACTTTACCCAAACTGGTTAACCCGCATCTACCCCAGCACTCAGAACAGCGCTTGACACATAATAAGCGCTTACCAAATACCGTAATCATCATCACCTCCATTTACACACACACACACACCTCCCATCTGCTAATTGTGGGTGTCCTTCAAGGCTCTGTTCTGAGTCCCCTTCTCTTCTCATTTTACACTCACTCCCATGACTTCAATTAACACTTTCTGTAGATGGATTCCCAAATCCACCTCACCAACTCCATCCTCTCTCCCTCTCTGTAACCCTAGATTTCCTCCTGAATCCAGGACATCTCTATTTAAAAGCCCCACCGGGGCCTCAAGTTCACAAAGTGTTCAAAACTGAACTCTTCTTACCTCCCAAATCCTCGCCACTTAATTTTCCCATCACAGCTGACAACATCACCATCCTCCCATCTCTGAGGCCTTGGCATTTTCTTGCACTCTTTCCTCTTTTAACCCCTATAATCAGTCTGTTACCAAATCTTGATCTTTCCTCCACAACATTTCCAGAATCTGCTCCTTCCTCTCTATCCAATCAATCGATTAATAATCAATCATATTCATTGAGCACTTAATGTACTGAGTACAACAGAGGTGGTAGACATGTTGGCTGCTCATAAGGAGCTTACAGCCTAGAGGAGGCACTTACAGTCTACCGGAGCTGCTTACAGTCTGCAGGAGTCTCACAGTCTAGAAGACCATCACGCTGGTCCAGGCATTTGTCAGATCTCTCCTAGACTACTGTATCAGCCTCCTCGCTGATATCCCTGCTTTCATTCTCTTCCCATTCCAGTCCATGCTTCACTCTGCTTCCTGGATCATTTTTCTCAAACATCACTCTGCACACATCTCTCCATTCCTCGAAAACCTTCCAATGGCTGCCCATGCCTCACCACATGAGAAGCAGCAAGGCCTAGAAGGACCTGGGTTCTAATCCCGGCTCCACACTTACCTGGTGTGTGAGCTTGGGCAAGTCACTTCACTTCTCTGTGCCTCAGTTACCTCATCTGTAAAATGGGGATTGAGACTGTGAGCCCCATGTAGGACAGGGACTGTGTCCAAATCTGATTGTTTTCTATCTACCTCAGCTCTTAGTACAGTGCCTGGCACATAGTAAGCACTTAACAAATACCATAAAAAAAAAATATCAAGCAGAAACTTGTGACCTCTGGTTTTAAGACACTCCAGCAGCTCTCTCCCTTTTACTAATCCACTCTCTTCTCCCACTACACCCCAACTCAATCAATCAATCACATTTATTGTGCATTTACAGGGTGCAGAGTGCCTTACGAAGCACTCGGGAGAGTGCAATATAACAGAGTTGATAGACACATTCTCTGCCCTCAGTGAGCTCACAGCCTAGAGGGGAGCTCACGGTCTCTCAAGTTAATGCTCACTGCCTCGTTCTCATCACTCCCACCCTGACTTCTTGCTCTAAGTGCTTAGCACAGTGCTCTGCGCACAGTAAGTGCTCAAATACGATTGATTGATATGGCCAGTTACTGTGGCCCAATCTTTAAGGCTGGAGTAGACAGATTCATTTTGCTCAAGGTTGGCTACCTGGTCGGTAGTAGGTCAGTAGCACCGAGAGTGCATTCACTCCCTTAGCTGCCAGTCAATCAATCATATTTATTTATTGAGTGCTTACTGTGTACAGAGCACTGTACTGGCTCTTGGGAGAGTACATTACACCAGAGTTGGTAAACGAGTTCCCTGCCCACAAGGAGCTTCCAGTCTACCCCGCTGCTGCATCTACCCCTGTACTAGGGGGCTGTATCATGGCTAAGGGGTATCCTGCTCAAGAATGGAGAGTCCGTGGACCAAATTTTCATTCCAATTTACTAAGCAGTGCTCTTCCGGGCACTGCTTACCAGGCTGTTGATCAACAAGAGTGCCACCTCCACCCGGCATTTCCCCAGGAACAGAAACCCGTTGCCTTTGCAGACTCCTGCTTCATTTCAATGTACCAGTCCCCAAAGCTTGATGGTGTCCAGTTGCTGAGACACTCTAGGTGGCTTCTGGTGGGTGCTCAAGTCCTTCTAGATATAATGTGGACAAGTTACGGAGCCTGCGTTTGCTCCCAGAGGTATGTCTACCTCGCTTTCTCTCGGAGAAGTAAGGCAGATTGTACGTGAGCGGGTGTCCATCTCAGCGGCACCAGGGCCCAGCCGCATCACAACTCCCCCATAATAGGTCGTAGGAGGCTTCTCGGTCATTCTCGGTCCTTACAGAACAGGTAAAGTGCACTGTCAGCTCAAGCAAGAAGCAGCAGTGCGGCCTAGTGGATAGAGTCCGGGCCTGGGATTCAGAAGGACCTGGGTTCCAGTCCCGGCTCCCCCACTTTTCTGCTGGGTGACCTTGGGTGAATCACTTTACTTTTCTGGGCCTCAGTACCTGAAAAATGGGGATTAAGATTGTGAGCCCCACGTGGGACAGGTACTGTGTCAAATGTGACTAGCGTGTATCTATCCTGGGGCTTAGTATAGTACCTGACACATAATGAGTGCTTAATACTATGGAAAAAAAAAAAGCTCATTAAGCCAAGGGAAAAAACAATCGTTGAAACTCCCTTTCTACAGAACATGAACTTTCACTCAAAAGTAGCCACAAAACCTTTCCATTTTTAGAAGCGGATAAGTTTTTGCTGCAAGCATGCAAACTCTAGATTCCTAATGATGCCATGCTCTTCTAGACAGTGCTGCGAACTAAAATAGTCAGAAATGCTAAGAAGAGAAAGGAGAAGTCTGTACTTAGCCACTGGGATCCAGAGAAACAACCCACGACTGATTCCAAACTGTCTCGAGAAAGTCACAAGCACCTTTGGGCAAGGGAACAACATTATGTGTTTATTGACATCTACATCTGGTAGCAATTTGTTCAGCAGCAACCAACTTTTTCGTTTTTCCAATCAAATCATCTGCAGGGGCCCATCTACCCTCCAACTGTTCTTGTACACTCAGACCTGCATTGTATAATTTATGTTTTTAATTACGGGACAGAGTTTATCAACATGTTTCTACGTGCTGGGTAATTCCTTATGCTGCACAGGAGAATAAAGGAATGCGTCTCAGACGACGTCCTCAGCAGAACTGCACTGTTGTTGGCCGTTGTTCTTGAAAACAACCCAATTGGGCCGCATCCTCTCATTCTGAGTCAGCATAAACAGCCTAGTGCATTCTTTCTCCACCTGTAGATGTCTATCTTCAATGGTTTGGAGGTTTCAGGGCACAGGAAAGTCAATCAGTCAACCGAGTAGCTACTGTGGGCTGCGAACTCAAGTAATCGCTAGGGACAACCCAATCAGAGGAAGTAACATGATTCCTGCCCTGAAGGAGCTTACAGTCTAAAAGGACAGACAGTAGTAGAAGTATTTATTAAGAAGTAGTAATAGTATTCATTAAGCATTTACTGGCGGGAATCAGTCAGGGGCCCTGTCTCTCGGAGGGCTCACAATCTAAGAACTAAATTATGTGTTTTCCTTGAGGCAGATATGTAGTCAACCAAACGTGTGGGGGAACTTACACTTTACCTATATAATCCAGCACCCACCAGTGCATCCCTCTGCCATAGGCTTGATGGGCCAGTAAGAAATAGTAGACAGAATCATTTTTGCAAAGAGTGTCATCCTACTAACTGATCCCTGGCCTTTCACACCACCAAAATGAAACATCTCACTTGTATGCAATTGTCACCATTAGAAGTCAGCATCTTGAGAAGCAGCATGGTGTACTGGCTAGAGCATGGGCCTGGGAGTCATGAGGGCATGGGTTCTAATTCCAGTTTCGCCACTTGTCTGCTGTGTGACCTTGGGCAAGTCACTTCACTTCCCTGGGCCTCAGTTCCCTCATCTGTAAAATGGGGACTGAGACTGTGAGCCCCTGTGGGACAGGGACCATGCCCAACTCTTAATGAGGTGTATATCTCCTTGATTCTATTTATCTTGATAATGTTGTCTTGTTTTGGTTTTGTTCTGTTTTGCTTTGCTGTCTCCCCCATTTAGACTGTGAGCCCATCATCGGGCAGGGATTGTCTCTATTTGTTGCCGAATTGTACGTTCCAAGCATTTAGTACAGTGCTCTGCACATAGGAAGCGCTCAATACATACTATTGAATGAATGAATGAACCCGATTTACTCGCATCCAACCAGCGCTTCGTACAGTGTCTGGTACACAGTAAGCGCTTAATACCATATTATCAATATTACATTTTAGTTGTGCAGTAGATCACATGAGATAAATGTAATTATCTGGACATTACCAATAGGAGGATTGGTAGGTTGAGGACGGGACCATGCCTACTACTTTTATTGTATTATACCAAGCACTTACTACAGTGCTCTGCATGCAGTAAGTACTCAATAAATACCAATGATTGACTGAACTGGAAGGAAAGAGAGAATGGAAAGATGGATAGGTGAAAAAATGAGTGCTTAATAGCAGAGTGCTATACAGAAGTGTGGAAGGGCGGAGGAGGAGTTGGGAGGGTGTGAACCGGGAGGAGAAAAGTAATAAGTGATGTGGCAGACTTGAAGGAGGGAGGGAGTTCCAGCAGGAGGAAGGGCTTGAGCAAGGGAGTGGAGGCACAGTGAGGAGGTTAGCTTGAGAAGAATAGAAAGTGCAAGCTGGGGTATATTGGGAGAATAGAGCTGATGAGAAAGGAAAGAGTTGGTAAAACATCTGCAAGCCAACATTCAGACGCTTTTCCCACCATGGAGGAACCCTGCTCCTGGCAAACTCCATGCAAGCCGGGCCACGGGTGAAAGCTGCTGCTGCCTGCCCTCGGTAACCCCCCCAACCCGACAGCTAGCCACACTGCCTCCCCTGGAAGTGGCACCGGCTCTCCTCCACCCCATCGAGGAGACTCCAACCCATCTTGCCTTCCGCCATCCCGGCGGGAAAGAGAAAAGCACCCGCGGCGCGAGGCCTCCACAAAACCTAGGGAAGACTGGTGGCTGCTGGAGCGGTGGCTGTGGCTATGGGTGTGTCCTGAACTCTGAACCCAGAGAAGCTTGAAATTCTTCTCATTTAGCCACAGCATCCTGTTGACTTGTGTTTCGAGACTGTGTATTTGTCTGTGTCGTGTTTTAATGTCTCATGTAAGTTCATTATGGGCAGGGAACAGGTCTGCTAATTCTGCTGTATTGTACTCTCCTAGGTGCTCAGTACAGTGTTCTGCACAGAGTAAGCCCTCAATAACTACCATTGACTGCCTGATCATTCTGGATGTGTCTATGTCCAGTAGTAGTGGTAATGTTATTTATTAAGCACTTCGTAGAGAGCATCGTTCGAAGCTCCAGCCCCTTCCAGCCCATACTCTCCAATTGTGAGTACTCCGAGGGACAGGGATTGTACCTAATTCTCACCTGCATATTCTCTCACAGGGGTTAGTACAGTACTCTGCACATAGTAAGCGCTTCATAAATACTATTACTACTGCTCTGCTCTCTTTGGAGAAGAATGGGTAACCACTGGGGGCATTGGGGAGTGAAAAGACATTTGTAGAAAGGTGTTTGTTTTTTGTTTCTTTTTAAAAAAAGGTCTGATTAGCAGAGGGAAACATGGACTGGAGGGGGGCCAGTGAGGAAGCTTTCCACCAGTTGTGCTTGCTGGTTGCAGAACACTGCACTAAGTGCTTGAGAGAGTACGATACAATAGAGTTGATAGACTCTAGAGAAGGAGCAAGGTTTAGTGGAAAGAGCACAGGCTTGGGAGTCAGAGGTAATGGGTTCTAATCCCGGCTCCACCGCTTGGCTGCTGTGTGACCTTGGGCAAGCCACTTAACTTCTCTGAGTCTCAGTTCCCTCATCTGTAAAATGGGGATTAAGACTATGAGCCCCACGTGGGTCAACCTGTTTACCTTGTATCTATTCCAGTGCTTAGAACAGTGCTTGGCACAGAGTAAGTGCTCAACAAATACCATAATTATAATAATAATTATTATTATTAGACACGATCCCTGCCCACAAGGAGCTTATAGTCTTCAAGGGGAGCGAGATATTAAAATAAATTACAGATAGGGAAAATAGTAGAACATAAGGTTATTTCCACAAGTGCTCAAGGGGTACACAGCAAAGTACATGGGTGACCAAGAGGGGAGGACAGGTAGGGGAAATGAGAGGTTAGTCAGGGAAGGCTCCTGGAGGAGATGTGATTTTAGAAGGGCTACGCAGGTGGGGAGAGTGGCGGGGGGGCTCTCGGGTATGAAAGGGGAAGGAGTTCCAGGTGCTGTACTCCCTGAGCCTCACTCTTGACTCTCCCAGCTCCAATGTCTCAAACATGCTCATCGTGGTCTGGGAACATGTCTACCAACTCTGTTATATCGTACTTTCCTAAGCACTTAGTACAGTGTTCTGCGCACGCTCAATAAATACAATTGATTGATTGATGCTGTCCTCCAGCCTAGAAGTCCCCACTACCCCAAATCTGCCAGGCCACAGCTCTCTTCATCATCAAAACTCTCCTATAAAGCGAAATAGGGTGGCTTAATGGAGAGAGCACAGGCCCGGGAGTTCAAGGACCTGGGCTCTAATCCATGTCTGCCACTTGCCTGCTGTGTGACTTTATGCAAGTCACTTAACTTCTCTGTGCCTCAGTCTCCTCAGCTGTAAAATGGGGAAATTAGACTAATTAGACTGAGAGCCCCCTTTTGGACAGGCATTGAGTCCAACCTGGTTATCTTGTATCTATCCCAGTGCTTGCTACAGTGCTTGGCACATTGTAATGCTTAAAACATATGATTATTATTATTATTATTATTATTCATATTCTTAATAAAATCCCACCCCAAGGAATCATCCCCATTTAATTCACATCAGCCCAACGCCCATCCTTATAACTTGTGTCTTGTGTATTTTATTCCTACCTTCAGTGTTTAGGTCTACATGAAAGCTCTTATTTTTACATTTCATTTTTGTAGTTAGCTATGACAAAATATGATAAAAGTTGTTTGGCTACGATATGACAAGCACCTGGACCACGGTCGTGGCCATCTGGATGGAGAGAAAGGGATGAATCCAGGAGATCTAGAAGCAGGATTTAGAAAGATCAAATGGGTGTCAACTGTGACGACCGATGGTAAGCCCCTCCTCTAGCCTGTAAGGTCGTTGTGGTCAGGGAATGTGTCTGTTTAATGTTACATTGTACTCTCCCAAGCGCTTAGTACAGTGCTCTGCACACAGTAAGCACTCAATAAATGGGATTAAATCTCTCCCAGGCACTTAGTACAATGTTGTGCTCACAATAAGTGTTCAATAAATCCCACTGTTGATTGATTGATGAGAAAGGGGGGTGGAGAAGAGAATTTGGGAGTGAAGATGAAGAGTTCGGTTTCAGATGTATCGACTTGAGGACAAGCATCTGGAGATGTCTGAGAGTCAAGGGGAAATGTAGGACTGTAAATTAGGAGAGAGGTTAGGGCTAAAGAGATAGATTTGGTAGCCACCTGCATAGTTAAAGCCATGGGAGTGGATGAACTCGGCGAGGGAGTGAGTGTAAAGTAAGAGAAGAGAAAGAGACCCAGAACAGAGCCATGAGGGACACCCACAGAGGGGAATAGATGAGTCAGTCAAAGAGGCCAAGTAGGATCAACCAATCAATCGTGTTTATTGAGCACTTACTGTGTGCACAGCACTGTACTAAGCGCTCAGGAGAGTACCATTATTATTATTACAATGCAACATAGTCAGTAGACACGCTCCCCACCCACGATGAGTTCACAGTCCAGGGGAGGAACTTACCATCAGTCAGCCCAGTTGACAACACTTACGGTCTTGCTAAATCTGACGTCTGGACAGAAAAGTAAGGAGAGAACTGTATCGGCAAAACCAAGGTTTGAAAAGTCTCCAGAAGAAAACGGTCAGTGTCGCTCAAACCATCTGGGAGTTAAGGACGATTAGGATAGAGTACGGTCCATTTAATTTGGCAAGGAGGAGGTCACTGTTGGCCTCGGAGAGTGCGATCTAGAGGAGCGAAGAGAGCAGAAACCAGACTGTAATGGATCACGAACGGAGTTAGAAGAGAGGAAGTGAAGGCAGCTGCTCCTTTTGCTCCTCTAGACCGCACTCTCCAAGGCCAACAATGACCTCCTCCTTGCCAAATTAAATGGGCCGTACTCTATCCTTCCTTGACTTCCAGCTGCCTTTAACTATACTAAAGAAGTCTTTCTTGGATCCCACTGTACCCTTCGGCTCTATTGCACCATTCTAGGATTTGGGACAGTAAGGGGAGCAAGGAGATAATAATAGTAACAATAATAATAATAATAATGGTATTTTCTGATCACTTACCATGTGCCTGGCAATGTACTCAGTGCTGGGGTAAATACAAGCAAATTGGGTTGGACAGAGGCCCTGTCCCACGTGGGACTGACATTCTTAATCCCCATTTTACAGATGAGGTAACTGAGGCCCAGAGAAGTGAAGTAACTTGCCCAAGGTCACAAAGTGGACAAGTGGTGGAGCTGGGATTAGAACCCATGACCTTCTGGCTCCCAGGCCTGGGCTCTATCCACTATGCCATGCTGCTTCTCTACAGCATCTAAGGAGATGGAGTCATAGAACTGAAGGGCACAGTGGGATCCAGGAAAACTCTCTTTAGTGGAGGAATGACTTGAAAGCAGAAGGGAAGGAGCCATCAGAGAGCGAGCGGATGAAAATAGTGATTAGGGAGGGAAGAAGGTGGGAACAAGTGAAGAGGTGAGAGGGATGGGAACAGAGGCAAAGGTGCTACACCTCAAAAGCAGGAGGAAAATCCCCTCGAGACAGGGTTGGGCAGATGGAGAGGTGATGTAGAGGGCGGACGGAGTTGGGCGAGCGAAGGGACTTTGGGGCGCTCCCTCCCGATGGTTTTCGTTAGGCTGCCCACAACCCCTGTCCTGGAATACAGAGACCACTGTGAGGAGAGCTCGGAATGGCAGGGAAAGGAGTAGGAGAAGAGTGAGGGAAAGTATAATCCTCTATCTGGAAACTCCACGATCTCCTTTCGTCTTTAAATACATTTACTCTAGTGTACTAGTCTGGAGTTAGGGAAGGGAAAGACGATGGACAGATTGGAACATAAACATTTTACAGTTCAAGTTGGGGAGGCCTGGTGGAGGGATAGGAAATGCCATGCAATTGCTTAAATTGCACCCCTTCGCTCCTCCTCCAGTGGGGAAACTAATGACAGTACGCATCTGGGCTCAATCCCTAAAGAAAGTGGGTCAGAGGAAGTAGGGAGGCCTGCATGGATGGCCCCAACCTGCAGCTCCCTGCATCTGACCAGTCCCAAAAGAGCCCATCCAAAAAAAAAAAAAAAAAACCAGGCTGGATCTGGACGCAGATGTCCCTCCCATCCTGATTTAGGGCCAGTTAGAAGCTCCAATGGTTGCCCATCCACCGCCACATCAAACAAAAATTCCTCACCATTGGCTTTGAAGAACTCAATCACCTTGTCCCTCCTACCTCATCTCACTACTCTCCTACTACAACCCTGCCCGCCAACTTCGCTCCTTTAGTGCTATCCTTCTCGCTGTACCTTGATCTTGTCTATCTCGCTGCCGATCCCTCACCCACGTTCTCCCTCTGGCCTGGAACACCCTCCTTCCTCAAATCCGACAATTACTCTTCCTTCCTTCTAAGCCTTGTTGAAAGCACATCTCCTCCAAGTGGCCTTTCCTAAGCCCCCCTTTCCTTTTCTCCCACTTCCTTCTGCATCGCCCTGACTTGCTCCCTTTATTCGTCCCCCCTCCGAGTCTCAAAGCACTTATGTACATATCTGTAATTTATGCATTTATATTACTGTCTGTCTCCCCCTCTAGATGGTAAGCTCACTGTGGGAAGGGAATGTGTCTGTTTACTGTTATATTGTACTCTCCCAACCACTTAGTACAGTGCTCTGCACACAATAAGTGCTCAAAAAATACAACTGAATGAATGAATGAATGAAGGGGCAGGGCAAAGTGTGACATGTTGACTGAGACACTGCCACACATTCTTAAGTGCCAACTCCGTGGGGGCGATGGGCACAACTGCCCCCTCAGCCTTCTGAATTAGACTCCCAACCTCGCTCATTTGAGGATTCTGACAAGACCAGAGAGTTTGCAGTCTGGGCTGAAAATCTTAAGCTCTCTGAAGCCAGTCCCCTCCCAAATCTCACGGGCCCCTAAAATTCCTGCTCCCTTCTCACCCCCACCCTCATTATCAATCAATCAATCAATCAATCAATCATAGTTATTGAGCACTTATCGGGTGCAGAGCACCACACCAGGTGCTTGGGAGAGCACAACCTGACAGAGATGAAGAGTTAGCACCTATGCTTATAGCGGACTAGCCTGAATTCCCTTCTGGTTCCAAATGCAACCAGGCTTAACTAGATGGTGGGTTCTCGGGGCTCTCAGGGGAAGGACTTGGGGTGAGGATACCAGTTGAGTGGCTTTTCCCCTGTCCTACATTTGGTAAATGCTCCCAACGAGCTAATCATGATGACTTATATTTCATGGTCTCTCCTTGGGAGGCAATCAGGTCAGAAATGGTGGGAGAAATAAAATCAGGGGAATAGCACTTAGCCTGATTGCCGGGACAGAAATGATTGCTGGAAACTCATTTGGAAAGAAAGTTTCTTGTTAATTTGGGTCTTTTCTTGAAAAGAAAGGCTAGTTTTAGAAAAATCTTTCTCCCAGTAGAACACCCGGCCATATGGAATGAATACTTCGTTAGTGCTGAGGATCCCTTCGCCTTCAATAGCAGGGCAAGAGAAACTTGTAGAGTTACAGAAAAGCAAGAAAAAATGTTTGGATGAATGAGAAACATTCTGTGGAACGGATGAAAAAATGGAGGTTATTTACAATCCTCTGAAAATCCCACTGCACTGACTAACCACTGGTTTGCTATTGGTCAAGGTAAAGGAATTCATTCATAGGTCATGTTCGAATGAATACTTTCAAATCCCACCCCATGCGCCCACCAAATCAGGGGTCGGCAAGTGACGACTGTTAAAGAAAGGATGGTAAATCTCAATGTCTTGGCCAGATTCCAAGGTGGGTGATTAGCTACAACTAGCTTGATTTTTCTAGTTTCATTCTTCAGTCTCTGCTGGGGCTGACTTGCCATTATTTAACCAAAAAAAGCCAGTGGCCCTGAAAAAAGTCATGCCCCTTTTACAAGTTCCACTGGTCAGTGCATTTCCAAGTACTGAAGCAGACTCTGTTAAAGCACAGAGTTGATTAATGCCAGTTGGTTTTCAGTCCACGTTGCAATGCTCTGGGTACTGTAATTGGTACCAGGGTGCATTGGTGTTTAGTACATTATGCCTCGTTACATTTAGTAGGCAAATCTCGCAAACCCTCGACTCGCTTTCAGGCCCCACATTACATCCTCCCAGCTTTCTCAGGATGGCCTTTTTCTCCTGTGAAGTTCCAGATTTTAAAATAATCCGCTCCCCTCCCCCCAAAGATAATTCTAGCACCACCTACGAGGGAGCCTTCCTCCGTCCACAGAAATTCTGGAACAATCTATTCAAACACCCCCATGCTCTTGGGCACAAATGGATGCATCCATTTTTGATGAAGCCCATGGCTGGATTCACAGTTATGGTGAATTTGACAGAGTAAGTGTCCCATGTCCAACTAAGCTGTTATTTATTTATTTTCTTAAGTCTCCAAGCTTGCAGAGTAAGGCTGGAATTGCGTTACATGGGCTGTCTTTGCTGCAGCCTATTTTCAGTTTCTTAATATTCCCCTTTGATGTGTATATATTTTGTCACGGTGGATAACTGAAGTAATAAAATTTTATTACTACTGAAAGTAAATTAGCTACAGAACCACATTTTGAATGTTTACTCCCAAGTTTCCTCTGTGGATTAAATTATGAAGTTTCCTTTTTTATAACAACATTACAAAAATAGATGTTGTTTCTATAAAACGTAGCACCCAGACATAGTAAATCCAGGCTGAGAGCAATAAAGCTAATGCTCTGATTGTTTGATTTTCTCAGTCTGCATCCCACAGACGCTCCAAATGTTACTCCTTAATATCTAGGATAACTCATTTGGAGATTTCCTTTTTAAAAGGACAAAACCATCTGTGATTTTCATGGTTCGTCTGAGCTCCACTTGACTCAAAAGAACCAACCCCACCGATTCCAGGAAATGCCAACTTCAGTAACCATGCTGACCGCTTAAAATGAGGTTTCTATACTGGGAACCCGCTCAGCTTTGAATCGGCTCAAAAACAGAGTGCGTGTTGAGTATGAGATGCTTATCTACAAGCAAACATTGTCGGGGGCATCATCTCTGATACAAAGAATAACTTTACATAAGGGACGAAAATGGCAGCTGGCCTCTTCATGAAGTATGTCCTGTCATTTTCAACCCTGCCTTATTAGAGTGTAGACATATTGTCTACGTTAACAACTGAATCATCATCATCATTGGTCATCAACGGCATTTAATAATCCCTTACTATGTGCGGAACACTGTACTAAGTGCTCGGAGAGCACAGCATAACAGAGTTGGTAGACACGTTCCTTGCCCACAACCAGCTTACCGTCTAGAGGAGGAGACATTAATATAAATAATATAAGATTTAAAGATATGGACAGAAGTGCTGTGTGGTTGAGGGTGGGGTGAATATCAAATGTCCAAAGTTCACAAATCCAAATGCATAGCCGTCGCAGAAGCGAGAGGGAGCCGCGGAAAAGAGGGCTCAAGGAGATGTGACCTGGACAATGCTTTGAAGGTGGACAGAGTGGCAGTCTGGTGTATATGGAGGGGGAGGGTGTTCCAGGCTAGAGGGAGGATGTGGGAAAAGGGTCGGCGGGGAGATAGACGAGAGAGGGGAACAGTGAGCAGACTTGCGCTGGAGGAGCCAAGTGTGGGGGCTGGGTTGAAGGGGCTGGGTTGAAGCAGAAGATTAGTGAGGCGAGGTAGGAGGGCGCGAGCTGATTGAGTGCTTTAAAGCCAGTGGTTAGGAGTTTCTATTTGATGCAGAGGTGGACCGGAGGTTCTTGAGGAATTGGGCGACTTGGGCTGAACATTTTTTTTTAGAAAAATGATCTGGGCAGCAGAGTGAAGTATGGACTGGAGTGGGGAGAGGCAGGAGGCAAGGAGGACAACAAAGTGGCAGATGCAATAATCACGGCAGATTGGGAGAGATAATAATAATAATGGTATTTGTTAAGTGCTCACTATGTGCCAAGCACTGTTCTAAGTGCTGGGGGGTGATTCGATGTAATCAGGTTGTCCCATGTGGGGCTCACAGTCTTAATCCCCATTTTACAGATGAGGTAACTGAGGCCCAGAGAAGTGAAGTGACTTGCCCAAAGTCACACAACGGACAAATGGCGGAGCCCGGAATAGGACCCATGATCTCTTACTCCCAAGCCCATGCTCTTTCCACTGAGCCACGCTGAGTCAAGGTCAATGCCAAGGTGCCCTTCATTGCTGAAGAAGATGCCACTGATGGTGAAGTTCACTCGTGGGTGAGTGTGTAACTGAAATGCCTGAACTGGTTGCCCATGCACCACCGCATCAAACAGTATCAGCTTTAAACTTCTCAATCAGCTTGCTCCCTCCTACCTTACTCATGAATTTCCTATTACAACCCAGCACGCTCTCTTCGCTCCTCTAACACTAACCTACTCACTGGACCTCGATCTTGTCTATCTCGCCACCGACCTCTTGCCCCACATCCTCCCTCTGGCCTGGAACTCCCTCCCCCTTCATATCTGACACCATGCTCTCGTCCTTCGAAGCCTTATTAAAATCACATCTTCTTGAAGAGGCCTTCCCCCGATTAAACCCACTTTTCCTCTACTCTCTCTCCCTTCTGCATCACCCTCGCACTTGGATCTGTACCCATTAAGCACCCCACCCTCAGTCCCACAGCATTTAGTACATATCTGTAATTTTTTTAATGTTTATCTCCCCCTCTAGCTGTAACCTCCTTGTGGGCATGGAACGCTTCTACCTGCTCGGTTATACTGTACTTTTACAAGCGCTTAGTACAGTGCTCTGCACAGGCCAAGCACTCAGTAAATACCATAGATTGATGGATAGCTGAAAAGCAAAAGCTCCTTGTGGGCAAGGAACTTGTCTCGTGATTCTGCTGAACTTTCCCAAGTGTTCAGCCCAGTTGATTGTGTTCTGCAGGCAATTGATCAATACCTTTCTGATTACTACTAAAAGTGGGTTTCACACTAATGTCATTTTGGCTTCTCAAGGGGTTTGCCAACTAAACATAGGGAGGGTTTCCCCTTGGGCCTCTGCTCACATGCCCAGACCCAGTAGTACATAATGCTGACTTTATGTTATTCTTTGTGCAAACCAGGCGTAGTCTAGATGGGGGTGGTAAAGCATTTCGGTCTGTCTTTTGCTACTGTATGCAAGGCTCGAGGCTCTATCTATTGAAGCCGCCACCCCCAGATTGACTTAAATTCACTCGAAGTGTGGAATTTTCTGCTCTATTTGCAGTCTGAAGAGAAGCTGAGGAATGATTTAATCATGGTAACAAAGTAATAAAGAGAAGCAGCATGGCCTAGTGGAAAGAGCATGGGCCTAGGAGTCAGAGGACCTGGGTTCTAATCCCAGCTCCACCACTTTTTTGGTGGCATTCATTAAGCATTTACTACGTGTCGAGCACTGTTGTAGATACAAATCAATCAGGTTGGACAAAGTCCCTCTCCCCTACGCTGGACTCACAGTCTAAGTGCCTGCTGTGTACCATTTACCTGCTGTGTGACCTCGGGCAAGTCACTTACCTCTCTGTGCCTCAATTTCGTTTTTAGCCAAATTGGGGATTCGATACCTGTTTTGCTCCCTGCTTAAACTGCGGACCCCCATCTGGTTATCTTGTAACCACCTCAGTGCTCAGTACAGTGGATGGCAAAGAGCAAGCACTTAACAAGTATCACAATTGTTATTAGAAAGTAGATGAGAAATGATCGATCACTAGTATTTACTGAGCACCTAACTGTGGGCAGAGCGATCAATCAATCCATCACTGGTATGCGTTCAGCACGGTAGTAAGCACTAGGGAGAGTATGACAAAAGTTAGAGATACAGCTCCTGCCCTAAAGGAGATTACAGTCGAATGGGGAAGACAGGCAGACACAAATCAGGCAAGATAAAGATCAGTGTTACAATTTAAGGAGAGCTGTGTACAAACAAAGTGCTCCAAACAAGTGTGTACAAAGTGTCAAAGACAGCTGTTAGAACAACCCGACCCAGGAAAGTAGAACCGAATTGGGCAAACCCAACTGGAGGAGGTGGATTTTCAGTGGAATTTAGAAGATGGAGAGAGCTGTGGACTGGCACATTTGAGGGGAGGGAGTTCCAGGAAGGAGAAAGGAAGGGAGGGGTATGAGCAAGGGGTGGGAAGAGAAAGAGTTGCAAGCAAGGCATGATGGTGATGAGTAGTTCTTCCCCTCAACTGAGGCTAAGCAAGAAGTGGGATGAAAATATTCTATGAGGAAACTATCTATCAATCAATCAATGGTAATTATCGAGTACTTACTGTGTGCAGAGCACTGTACTAAGCACCTGGGAAAGTACAATACGATAGAGTGGGTAGACAAGATCGCTGCCCCAAAGGAGCTTATGGTTATAGGGGGAGACAGGTATTAAAATAAATTACACTTAGGGGAAAGAGCAGTGTATAAGGATATTTACATAAGTAAGGTAGGGCTGGGGTGAGTACACAAGTGCTTAAGGGGTACACAGTCAAGTGCATAGTCGACAGAGAGAGGTGGGTAGATAGGGGAAATAAGGGCTTAGGGAAGGCTATCCTGGAGATCAATTGATCAATCGTGCTTAATGAGCACTTACTGGGTGAGGAGCACTGTTCTGAGTGTTTGGGAGAGTACAACACAAGAATATAACAGACACATCCCCTGCCCGCAATGAATTTACAGTCTAGAGGGGGAGACAGACATTACTATTAATAAATAAATTACAGCTCTGTACATAAATGCTGTGGGGCTGAGGAAGGGGTGAATAAAGGGAGCAAATCCAAGCACTAGGGACACAGAAGGGAGTGGGAGAAGAGGAAATGAGGACTTATTCAGGGAAGGCCCCTTAGTGGATATTTGCCTTCAATAATGTTTTGAAGGTGGGGAGAGTGGAGATGTGATTTTAGGAGGGTTCTAAAGGTGGGGAGAGTGGCAGAATGTCCAAAATGAAAAGGGAGGAAGTTCCAGGCCGAAGGGAGGACATGGGCAAGGAGTTGGTGGCGAGAAAGATAAAATCGAGGTACAAAGAGTAGACTGGCATTAGAGAAGCAGAGTGTGAGGATTGGGGTTGTAGTAAGAAATAAATAAGGTAAGGTTACGGGGGACAGAGCTGATTGAGTGACTAAAAATTCCTGGTAAGAGTTGTTAAAGCACTTAAATGGAATCCTGAGGGAAAATATGTACTCTTCTTATTTAAAGGCTTGTAAAATATGGGTGATTTATCATCTTTGTGTCATGGGATACAGACAGCTGGGTGGGGGATGGGGCAGACAATATGACCTCTTTGGGTCCTTTGCAGCTGGAAGGATGTGTGACTCTTAAAGGCAACGTGTTAACTTGGAAGGCTTGTTGACTACTGGCCCAATCAACCACGTCAGAGGCAGTAGAGTAAGAGAAGTCACTGAAATTGAAGAGAAAGCTACATGTTTAAAGAGAAAAAGGATAATGAGAGATTCCCTCAAACCTGAAAGTCCCTCCAAGACTGTCTTGGCAGAAATAAAATCTCCCAAAAGCCTCCTCAGGGGTGCAACCCTGGCACCCATGAGCAGCAGTACGGTTCCTCAGACCAACCCAGAAGCCAACGTAACCCACACATAGATAGACACTCCTCCACTAACCACGTGACAACCTGCCCTACACGACCCAAAATGATCAATCTCACATGAGGGACAGAATACTCAGCCCCATGCCAATTCCGAATGGAACCACTGTGAATCTGCAAAAATTGTCTTTCAGTCAATCATTTTTGTTGAGCTCTTACTGTGTGCGGAGCACTGTACTAAGTACTTGGGGGAGTACAATATAACATAGTTGGTAGACATATTCGCTGCCCACAGTGAGCTTAGCAGGGGAGACAGACATTAATATAAATACACGAATTACATGTATTTACAAAAGTGCTGAGGGAGGGGTTAATAAAGGGACCAAATCTGAGTGCAAGGCCAACACAGAAGGGAGTGGGAGAAGAGGAAGTAAGGGCTTAGTCAGGTTAGGCCTCTTGAGAAGCAGCATGGCCTGGGCTCTAATCCCAGCTCCATCACATGTTTGCTGTGTGAACTTAAGGCAAGCCACTTCACTTCTCTGTGCCTCAGTTCTCTCACCTATAAAATGGGGAGTAAGACTGTAAACTCCATGTGTGAAAAGAACTTTGTCCAGCCTGATGAGCTTGTATCTACCCCAGTGCTTTATACAGGGCCTGGCATTCATTCAATCGTATTTACTGAGCACTTACTGTGTGCACAGCACTGTATTAAGTGCTTGGAAAGTACAATTCGGCAACAAATAGACATAATCCCTACCCAACAACAGGCTCACAGTCTAGAAGGGGGGAGACTACAAAATGAAACAAGTAGACAAGCATCAGTAGCATCAATATAAATAAATAAAATTATAGATATATATACATCATTCATAAAATAAATAGAATAATAAGTATGTACATTTATACACAAGTGCTGTGGGGCAGGGAGGGGGGTAGAGCAGAGGGACAGAGTCTGGCACATAGTAAGCACTTAAACACCATAAAAAAAAAAGGAACTGGGCCTTCAATAAGGCTTTGAAGGTGGGGAGAGTGATCGTCTGTCGGATATGAAGTGGGAGAGTGTTCCAGACCAGAGGCAGGATGGGGGCGAGAGGCTGGTGGAGAGATAGACGAGACTGAGGTACAGTGACATTAGAAGAGCGAAGTGTGAGGGCTGGGTTGTAGTAGGAGAACAGCGAGGTGAGGTAGGAGGGGACAAGGTTATTGAGTGCTTTAGAGCTTCTGTTTGATGCGAAGATGGATGGACAACCACTGGAGGTTTTTGAGGAGTGGGGAAACACGGGGAACGTTTTTGTAAAAAAATGATCCAGGCAGTAGAATGAAGAATGGACTGGAGTGAGGAGAGACAGGAGACAGGGAGGTCAGCAAGGAGACAGAGTAATCAAGGCGGGATAGGATAAATGTTTAGGTTAACATGGTAACAGTCTGGATGAAGAGGAAGGGGCAGATTTTAGTGATACGGTGAAGGTTGCTCTGACAGGACTAAGAGCCAGACTGTATACGTGGGTTGAAGGAGATGGGCGAGTCAAGGATAAAACAAGGGAAAGGATAACCCTTTGTGGCTGGGACCAATAAATTGCCATTCAAATCATTATTGTTTTGAACTCCTTCATAAAATAATAATCAAAGTAATAATAATAGTGGCACTTAAGTGCTATGCGCCAGTCACTGTACTAAGCGCTGGGATCGATACAAGCCAATCGGGTTGGACACAGTCCCTGACTCATATGGAGCTCACAGTCTTAATCCCCATTTGACAGAAGAGGTAACTGAGGCCACAGAGAAGTGAAGGACTTGCCCAAGGTCACACAGCAGACAAGCGGTGGAGCCAGGATTAGAACCCAGGTCCTTCAGCCTCCCAGGCCCGTGCTCAATCCAATGCGCTTCTTGATTAATGGGAACTACAAAGAAGAGGACATTTTCAGACATGTCCCTTTGCTCATCAACCCTGAATAAAAGTCCCTCCATCTGAAACTTCTCCCCAACCTGGCAGCCTCTTATCCTCCCCTGCCCGAATCGTGATCCTACTTTGTGAACACAGTCCTAAGCGAGGGAACATATTTTTCCACGGTCCAACTGTTAGTTAGAGGTATAACTCTTGTCATTGGTGCTGGGGGCTAGTTAGGTAATGCTACAACTAGCTCTGGAGAAGGAAGTCGATTCAAAAGGAAAACAAGGAAGGAGGTGGGGCCAGGGCCTGGACTGGAGCCGGTAGTGTTTGGTAACACCCCACAGAGGTCTGGGTAGGGTTAATCCAGCTGGAAAACAAGGTGTTCAAACTCCGTCAGCTTCCACTGTTACTTTGTTTCAAGGGACCAGATTTCTGGGACTAGAACCCGCAAATGACATCATGTCTGATGTTCTCAAAGGTGCCCATGACTCATTCTCTGGGTTACACAGGTGCACTTTTTTAATCCCCTGCTCTTGAAGCCTGAGGTTATCGGCTTAAATCGCCTGTCGACCTATCCCGAGAGAATAGTTTACAGATGAGCAGACAGATAAAGCAACCTTGGGATAAAGGAACTTGCCCACGACCGCAGAGTCGGGGGATCCGGGAAAAGAACCCAGGTGCTCTGGCTTCTTCTTCTTCTTCTTCTTCTTCTTTTTTTTTCATGCTATTTGCTTCCAGTCCACTATCCCATGCACTAGAAAAATGCCTTAATTCTGTTTTGAGGCAAGGGAGCAGACTCCTGGGGGAAGCTCAAATGAAAGTCAAAGGAGGCCAGGACTCTCCCCATGAAATGGGTTTAAACTGTAGCACGAGGGATTTAGGTTAGAAGAGGAAAAATTTCCTGAAAGACTGGGTTATTAATCATTGGGACAGATAATAGAGGTGGTTTGAATCTCCTTCTCTGGAGGTTTTTAAAATCAGGGAAAATTCTCATCTGTCTGAAATGAGGTAAGAGAAATCTTGCCTGAAGCCAGAGGGGTTAGGCTAGAGGACTACTCGAAGCCCTTTCCAGGCCAAGGATTCTCTCCCTCCCCTATGAGTCATCTAGGCACTTGGGTCCATCATCCCTAAGCATTTTGATACTCACACCACCCTCCAACCCCATAGCACTTATGTTCAATCACTCCATCAATCACATTTATTGAGCATTTACTGTGTGCAGGGCGCTGTACTAAGCGTTAGGGGAGAGGACGATGCAACAGAGTTCATAAACGGCCTGCTATTCTTGTTGCTTTCCCTATTTGTAATTTAAATTCTCTCTCCCCCATTAGATTGCAAACTCCTTGAAGGCGGGGATCATGTCTCTTAACTCTATCGTACTCTCCCAAGCGCACTTAGTACAGTGCTGTGCATAAAGTAAGTGCTCGATAAATACAATTGACTGACTCCTAGAGAAGCAGCACGGCTTAGCGGAAAGAGCACGGGCTTTGGAGTCAGAGGTCGTGGGTTCTAATCCCGGCTCTGCAACTTATCAGCTGTGTGACTCTGGGCAAGTCACTTCACTTCTCTGCCTCAGTTACCTCATCTGTCAAATGGGGATTAAGACTGTGAACCTCACGTGGGACAACTGGACTACCTTGTATCTACCCCAGCGCTTAGAGCAGTGCTTGGCACATAGTAAGCGCTTAACAAACACCATCATTATTATTATTACTATTACTTAGTACAGTGCTCCGCACACAGTAAGAGCTCAATACCATTGATTGATGGAGTGAAGAGCAGCCCATTTTATCATATTATATCTGAGTATAAAGCAATGATTTTTACATGTGACAGTGGAGCAGTCGAATGCAGACCCAGAGAAACATGGGCAGAGACTGAGTTTTTTGTTTTTTTAAATGCCATGATACATTACCGGTTACTGCCTGTGTTTTCAATATCATCTTAATTTTTCAAAGATACAATCATATAAACGATGGACTTTATTAAGCATTAACTATGTGCTAAGTGGTGGGGTGGAACCAAGATTATCAGATCAAGCACAATCTCCTTATTACCAGCCCCTAGCTCTTTCCCTAGGTCACTCTGTTCCCCACAAACACCAATGAGTCACTCTGCTCTTTGGTCAAGTTGCTGAAAACTTCAAGGAAGGGTGGGATGAGCTATGGGGGATAAAAGGCTAGGGGGAAAGGGGGAAGGAAGAAAAAGGCAGAGGGTAAAAGAAAATCACTTGTTTGGTAGGAGCTTGAAAATGGTTATCTTAAACGGTAGGGCTTTTTATGGTATTTGTTGAGTGCTTACTATGTGGAGAACACTGTTCTAAGCAGTGGAGTAGGTACAAGTAATCGGGTGGGACACAGTCCCTGCCCCGCATGGGGCTCACAGTTTAAGTAGGAGGGAGAACAGGTATTTAACCCCCATTCTACAGTTCAGTTGAGGGAACTGAGGCTCAGGAAAGTTGTGACTTGCCCTAGGTCACACAGCAAGCAGTCGCCAGAGCCGGGATTAGAACCCAGGTCCTCTGACTCCCAGGCCCGTGCTCCTTCCACTAGGTCATGCTGCTTCTCCAGGTTAAAAAAAATCAGCTGGATATTGGAGCTGGAGGCCGATGGAAGCAACTTGAAGCACATTCTTTAGCGTTTTTGAGTAACAATTTAAACATTTAAATAGAGCTATATTTTATGCCGAATTTCTTTCCTTTTCATAAAATGTCAAAGAGAATTAGGTATGGCCCTTGGCGAGGGGAATACGTGGTATAAAAATAAAACCTGAATAGCATAAGCTGTGTCATGCAAGGAATGACTGGCCTGTTTAAGCCTGTTCCTTAAAATGTACCCCAAAAACCTCTCCAAACTTGAAAAAATGCCCTTACCTATTCTAGGCATTAATTATGTTGGCCACAGCTAGTAATACTAGGGTACCAGAATACTGTTTGTCACCTGAGTTTTTCTCGAGTCACCTGAGTGACGAAGGTGGGTGATTAAGCCCTCACTTTCCCTATTTGCCATCTGTACCCCTTAAGCATTGATTTTCACCCCAGCCCCAAAGCATTTTTGGACATCCCCATCTGTAATTTATTTTAATGCCCGTCTCCCCCTCTGGACTGTAAGCTCCTTGTGGGAGGGAATATCTATACTTAGTCTATTGCACTGTATTCTTCCAAGCGCTTAGGCCAGTGGTCTACACACAGCAAGAGCTCAATAAAAACCAGTTCCCGTAAAGCCATTTTATAGGTGAAGTAATGGGGCGACCAACAGAGGGGAGAACGAACGTGTCCATTCATTCAATCGTATTTATTGAGCGTTTACTCCGTGTGCAGAACACTGTGCTAAGCATGTCCTCCTAAAAGTCAAGCATGGAGAGGGCTACAGAGTTCTGGACTCTTCCAAGTGCTTAGTCCAGTGCTCTGCAAAGAAAGTGCTCAATAAATACCAGTTCTCGTAAAGCCATTTTATAAGTAAAGGAAAGGGGTGACCAACAGAGAGGAGAAAGAACGTGCCCATGTCTTCCTAAAAGTCAAGCACGGAGAGGGGAACAGAGTTCTTGACATCGGACCCAGCCCACATTCATCGCTCTTTCTCCCTCCCTCGCTCCTTTTCCTTTCTCTTTCTTGCTCCCTGCCACACCACCACCCTCACAGAGTGGGCCTAGGGTATCTCTCCTGCTAAGGGCACAAGCACAGGGATCCTAGTTGCCAGAAAGTGATGGAACAATAAGAGAATGAAGGCGTCCTTCAACTATGGATTGAAGGAAGATGGAAAATGAGGCAGATTGCCTTTGGAAGCACCTCTGCCTGGAAATGACTGTGGTCTGCGGGCTGGTGTGGTTAAAAAGTCCAATGCGTGACCTATAATCCTTTCCATACTGCGTGCACGTAAAGATCATCTTTTGCAGGTCTGGTGTGCGTGCCACTTGTAGCTCCTGCCGCTGTTTCCAAATCAAAGCGGGATCTGAACGTACCAAATTGCAGGGGGGTTTTTCAATTAATTGTCCCAGTGTCTCAGCTTCATCGCAAATAGCGTCCGGGCCTGCACGTTCCCAAGCTATTTGAAACGCTAGAAACGCTATGCATTATCCTGCGCTGTAACTGGGAAATCAGTCAGGCAGACATTCAATTGAGGATTTCGGAACCCAGCAACCCATTCGCAGTTTTGACTTTTTTGCAGGAGAGATGAGGAAAAAAAAATCAAAATTGAAAAAAAAAACACCAAACACACACTGAAAACCCCAAACCCATCACAAAACACCAGCTCTATCCATGAGGGAGAAAGGACAGCTGTGAAAACAGTGTGAGAGTAGTGGCCCCAGGGTGGACCTTAGGAAAGCATTGCAGGAAATTGTACTGCAATTGTGTGAAGTCTCAAAGTCAATGTCTCTAACACCCAGAGTTGTATGGGTTCAGCTGAAGCTCAATTTGAACTTACCTACCTCTTTTTACCCAAGTGGAAAAATGGAAAAATCATACTGGGTATAGGAAAATGGAAAAAATAAAACAGGGAGGGATGGGGGAAGAGTAGGAGGGTTTCTCAACTCCCAGTGAGATTTCTCCCTTCTTCCCTGTTTTAGAGATGAGGAAACTGAGACAAAGTGTTTTCATAACAACAACAACAATAATAATAATAATAATAATAACAGTGGTATTTGTTAGGTGCTTACTATGTGTCAGACTAACCCAGTACTAAGCACTGGGTTAAATACAAAACAATCAGATCAGACTTAGTCCCTGCCCAACATGGAACTCGCAGTCTAAGGCCAAGCCCCTGTCCTGAGTGAGGGTCACTAATGGGAGAAAAATGAAAGACCACCGAACCACAGAACCATACTCTATCATTCAATCAATCAATCAATGGTATTCATTGAGTGCTTACTGTGAGACAGTGTACATCAAATTCTTGGATGCGCTTTGCAGTGGGCCGCGTCCCCGCCCACCTACTTGCTTAGAACAAATAGCACCATAATAAAATCCACTCTTTCATGACCTCCCCAAACTTCAAAACGTTTTCTATCCATTAGGATGAATGCCACGCTCGCCATGAAAAAATGGACTATGATTCAAGTCAGAGGGTCTTGCCCTGACCAGATTCTGCTTCATGCTCTCGGTCTCCCAAGATGGGAAAGGCAGGGGCTATTTGTCAGTCACAATGGTCCTGTCTGGACCCAGCTGTGATGTGGCTGACTGATGGAACATCTCTTTTGGTCACCTGGGATCTATGTAGGGTTGGGTTGTTTTGCCAAACAGACCATTTGTCCATCTTGGTGATCTTCGGATTGGGAGATGGACCTCAGAGGGGGAGAAAAAAAATGGGATTGTGCTGGATTCCCACGACAATGAAAATCCACTATAACAAAATGAATAGAGCAGCCGGTACATGATTACAATGATGACTTCCTGTGGTTCTTTGCAAACGTGAAACCACCTATGATGAGACTGAAGTTACAATCCAACAGTGGGGGTAGAGAGGAAATGCTTTTCAGATCTTTTTTGGTAAAGGGAAAAAGGGAAAGAAAGATTTTAAATAAGAATGAAGATTTACAACTTGGAAACATCCAGGTTGGGTCAACCTAAGCAGATGAACTGACACCTTTTTCTCTCATGATTTTTAAATAAAAGCACTTCCTGACCGGTGTAGGCAAAGGAGACAGCCAGGCGGGGTATGCTACATTTTTCTGTTAAGTCTTTCCACTCAGCTATATCATTTTTAAGATAGCTCAAGTGCTCAGGGCTCAGGAACAGCCTGCATGAGAAGAGGGTTACAATAGCACTATTGAGAGAAAGTTGGGTCAGGTTACAAAACACCTCAGAAGAAACCATTTTTCATGAGTATATTAAGGAGACTTTTCCCAGAAAGAATATGCATAAAGGGGAGCACTTGAAAGAAAAAAACAAAACAAAAAAGACTGATGCTAACCCTGAGGCTGTCAGTTCCCCAGGGTATATAAAATAACATATAAAATAACTGAAGGTTCAGAAGACAGAAATTGGGGTTGGTGCTAATTTGGGGGAAACAGCAGCATGCACTGCCCTGATACCCAGAAGGTACTGAGAGGTTTGCACTGGGAAGGCAAACACACTCTACTTGGATAAATGACTTGCGTCTTGGTCAGTTTTGCCAGGACTCTGAATCCCATGTCTATTAGGAAAGTGAAAACCAAAGATGCATAAAAGGAAAAAGGAAAGGGTCCAATTCTTTTTAAACATTGCAGAGAGAAATTGGATAACAATTCTAAGGGTGTGGAAACATTAGTTTTATGGGGTATCAGTGAAAATCGGACTTTTAAAATGGAAATGGAGAGGCTGACCTAGAAGAACAGTGAAGGAAATTGCTTTATTAGCAAAAACAGATTGCAGGATTTTATTATGAGAACCTATTACTGTGCTGGGAGGAGAAAAAGAAGATTTGTTTTCACAAATTAAGAACAAAATTGTGCCATATTAACATTAACAAAGGACAAACCTCAAGAGTTTGGAAAGTCTAAAACCTCTTGTGTCTGAAAATCAGGCAATTCCAGCTCCACTGGGCATTTCTGGCAGTTCCTGATTTGGGGCTGACTAAAAATACTATGAGATGATGTCATTTCAAATGGTGTTTGGGTACCTGTATTTCTGGCCTTGGCAGAGTCCAGCACAGCCAGAAAAAACATGAAAATATGAAACAATCAGGCAGAGAAAATGAACCCATGTGTTTTAAGTCCTATATATAGTTGTCCTTCATAACACGTCACTGAGGGTGAGGGTGAAGTTCACCTACGAATTACAGTATCTTCTAGACTGTAAGCTCATCGTGGGCAGGGAATGCATCTACTAACTCTGTTATACTGTACTCTCCCAAGCCCTTAGTACAGTGATCCACACACAGTAAGTGCCCAATAAATACCACTGATTAACTGAGTGCATGTGTGGCTGAAAAGGTCAATGCCGGATCCACAATCTTGGGCCTATTGGAGCCACAAAAAGCTCGCCCCTTGTTCTGTTGTTGTAAAACCAAACACTTCTTGAATATGCACACCTGGAGGAGTCAATCCAAAGCACCTCTTTTGCTGTCAATAAGATAGAATAATAAAAGTTTGGAGCAAAGTGGAAATTCTTGCCGGCTAGTCTCGTCATATCAGAGTCCACTACAAAGGGAGAATGATGAAATTCAACCTCAAAACATTGGCATTCCTTCACCATCATCCACTGGCTTGATTTTTTAAATTTTTTTTACCATAAATGTAAAAATGAAATGTGAATTTTGAAGCACAGTAAATTCACCACTACATGCAGAATCTGTATGGTATTAACCTGTAGTAAAAGACCTTCATTCCTCCCAAAATGCCTCGGTCTGTGAGACACAGCACCTGTTGTCTTCTACTTGCCAACTGGCACTAACATCAGATTTTCTTCTCTTGATTCAACCTTCCAGCCTCCCGAGTTCTGTCCCTGCCCTCTCACTAATGTGCCAAAGTACTGTGCTTAGTGCTACACTACATGGGTCCCTGCCTTTAGAACCCATCCATAAGGTGACATGCACACACATCACTTACATGGGTCATTCATCACGAATGAAAAACACATCTGAACACACACACATTCCTTTTTGGCTTAGCTTTTGCTTTGAGATTTCCTGTCTGTATTGTCCATTTCCCACTTTGGAGATGTAAAGTAAAACACACTGAGGATTAATCCCCACCTCCCTGATCTGGTCATTCTGTTAGCCATTCTTAACACTCATGTGTATATTGAGAAGCAGCATGGCCTAGTGGATAGAGCACGGACCTGGGAGTCAGAAGGACCTGGGTTCTAATCCAGGCTCAGCCACTTGTCTGCTTGTACAAGTCACTTCACTTCTCTGTGGCTCGATTACCTCATCTGTGAAACGGAGATGACGACTGTGAGCCCCAAGAGGGACAGGGATTGTGTCCAACCCGATTTGCTTTTATCCACCCTGGTGCTTAGTACAGTGCCTGACACATAGAAAGCACTTAACAAATACCACAATTATTATTATTGGCTTATTTTTCCAATTCAGTATACAATTTTATAGTTTTATTTTATTCATGCTTCCCCTTTAATTCCCACTCTACATATAATAGAAATGCCTGTGTGTTTTCCCCATTAGAGGCATACCTCAAGACAGATTGGTAATGTGTCCCTTGAAAATGTGGACAGATTGCAAATGGTCATATCACGGAGTATGTTCCTCTATAGACTTACATGCAATCAGTTAGGTCCCATTCCAGAACCAGCCCTGACAAACGACAACTGAGCCCTAGGGGTAGTTGAAAATGATATTGTGGATCACTCCTTACCGCCCCCTCCCCTCATTCTTAATATGAATAATAACAATAATGATTATGGCATTTGTTAGGCACTTACCGTGTGCCAAGCACTGTTCTAAACACTGGGGTAGATACGAGGTAATCAGGTTGTCCCACATGGGGCACATAATCTTAATCACCATTTTACAGATGAGGTAATTGAGGCACAGAGAAGTAAAGTGACTTGCCCAAGGTCACACAGCAGACAAATGGCAGAGCCGGCATTAGAACACATGTCCTCTGACTCCTGCCACTAGGCCATGCTGCTTTACTATTCTTAAGAACTCATATGACCCCCGTATACTCTAAAAATGGCCCCTCTTCCAACGCATGCCTAGGCCCCAACCAGTCCCTTTTTTTTGGAAACCCAGGACTTGTGTGACTCTGGCTTAAGCCGTGTGCCTATCTGCTTTCTTTGTCATAGAGGTCAGGCATCACTTCAACCCAGAAGAGACATTTCCAGTTGCGGAGGTAAGCCAGGGAGCTGTCAGAGGAAGGGATGGCAAGGTCCCTTCCCAAGACGCTTGGCGGCAGTTAAGAAATGGGAAGGGGGATCTCATTTGTTGAGCGTTTACTTGTGCAGGCACTGTATTAAATGCTTGGGAGAGTACAATATAACAGAGTTGGTAAAGACATTCCCTGCCCTCAGTGAACTTCAGCCCAAGGCAATGTAGGATCAGGGCTCGGTTTCAAGTTTGTGCTGGGGTTAAGGACAGTGAGG
This sequence comes from Ornithorhynchus anatinus, assembly GCF_004115215.2. NCBI lineage: Eukaryota > Metazoa > Chordata > Mammalia > Monotremata > Ornithorhynchidae > Ornithorhynchus > Ornithorhynchus anatinus. The sequence continues at coordinate 102,581,395 of NC_041749.1, forward strand.
AGTCGGGCAGCATCCCGAGGGAGGAGCAGCTGCTCAGGGCTATCACAGCTTCCCCAACACAAAGTCGAAGCCCAGCTTTTCCTCTTCGGCCACGTACTCAGGAAGATGGCAGCAAGGGATTGTATATGGGAGGCTTAGATTGTCCACCCAGCCCCCTCTGTGCTGCCTTCCTCCCGAGATCCTGGCTGAAGTGGAGAAGTTGGGTTTCAAGTCTGTGATCAGGAAGTGGCAGGGCAGAAGGCTGGGCGGGTGCAGGAAGGAGAGAAGAGGGAACCTATTCCCCTGCAGTAATTGAATGCAACGTTGGACGGGGCTTAGGGATTCTGGGCCACATCAGCAATTAGTGCATAACACTACTCTGGACTTTCCACATTGTGATCGCTCGGAACAGTGTGTACGCGTGGACTCTGCCAAGTGCCTAGTACTCTGCTCTGAACATAGTGGAGGTGCTCAATAAATACTGGTGACGAAGATGAGGGCTCTTTGCCCAGCAGACAGGGCGGCCCGTCTGACCAGACTGCTGTCTAGGCCTTTGATTTCTCCCCAGCTGTATGCTGAACACTGGGGCCCTCATACAAGTTCCTGTCACCTTCGCAGCAGATGGGTTCGCCCCCCACCCCCACCACCCGACCAAAATAGAGCCGAACAATCTCCCAGGCTAAACAACAGCAGCCCCTTTTCCCGGAAGATGTTCTGAATGGCGCTGCAAGCTCTAGAATGGAATGGGCAAGACACTCTGAAGCATCATTTAGAAGATGGAGAATGAGTCCTTGACCTGGGAATTAATCAAGGGACCTCCCGCCTGCTAGCTCTCCCTTCCTTTTCCACTTAATGAACTGAAATGGCCGTGGCTCGGAGTTCGGGGGCTGCTCATTAAGCCCAGACTCATGTTCCAGGGCTGCTCTCATGCCAGGCAAGTCCGGGTTGGACGCAGCTGGCAGATGGCTTTGGGAACTGGTCCGAGGAAAAAGAAATGGACTTCATAAGCAGGCTTGGGCCATTCCCAAAGTGATCTGTCTCTAGTGGAAACGGCCTCTAAGTGCTGATGTGGGAGCTTCCCACAGCTTCCATTGGCCTCCAAAGCCATATTTGTCATCAGAGGCTCTTGATGAAGCTGTACATAAATATCTGCCTGTTGGTAAAAAACAAAAAAAGTTCCACAGGATCCAAATGAAAACCAGCTGCAGAGAGCGGAGGCCAAAAACTCAGTGGAATTTCAAAAGGCCCAGCAGAAACACTTGTTAATTGTGTTATTTACTTTGCTGAACAGTAAATTGCAATGCCAATGAAGTCATATCACATGACTATAATGCTTTTCATATGTCTTTTATGCTATTACAGAAACAGGCATTTTATTTTCTAGAATCCCAAAGCTCATAGTGGATGAGTCAAATTCTGAAATATTGCTTAGAACCAGACGGTTCAAAACCCTGCTCATCTGCGTGATGTAGTTCAGATGGCTGTGCATCCTGGTCTACAGCTGATGTTACGTACTTTTCCTTCTTTTTTCCTTTAAAAAAAACAAAAAAACCTTGCAGGGCAAAAATCCACACATTCCTGAGAAAAGAATTTCAGCTAGACTATGAGTGAATGCGGTCAGTGAAAATATAGATGTGTGGTGCCATTCCAGGTCCACGAGCCACACGTGGTCAGTGAGACCTCCATGGTGTCCCTCCCTTAACTGTGCAGCTCTAGATCTGGGCTGAGAATGGGTGAGGGGCCCACCGGATGGCTGAATATCCCCCCTCCCAGCCCCTTCCCCAAGGGAACATGCCTCTGTTACTCTGTACTCTCCCAAGTGCTTAGTACAGTGCTCTGCACACAGTAAGAACTCAATAAATATCATTGACTGATTGATTGATTTCCCAGGTGTCCTCCAAGAGGTTTCCAGTGCCAAGTTTCAAATTGGCCTGTGGATGATCCAGGTTAAGGTGAACACATTCATTCAATAGTATTTATTGAGCGCTTACTATGTGCAGAGCACTGTACTAAGCGCTTGGGATGAACAAGTCGGCAACAGATAGAGACAGTCCCTGCCGTTTGACGGGCTTACAGTCTAATCGGGGGAGACGGACAGACAAGAACAATGGCAGTAAACAGCGTCAAGGGGTTAGAACATCTCGTAAAAACAATGGCAACTAAATAGAATCAAGGCGATGTACAATTCATTAACAAAATAAATAGGGTAACGAAAATATATACAGTTGAGCGGACGGGTACAGTGCTGTGGGGATGGGAAGGGAGAGGTGGAGGAGCAGAGGGAAAAGGGGAAAATGAGGCTTTAGCTGCGGAGAGGTAAAGGGGGGATGGCAGAGGGAGTAGAGGGGGAAGAGGAGCTCAGTCTGGGAAGGCCTCTTGGAGGAGGTGATTTTTAAGTAAGGTTTTGAAGAGGGAAAGAGAATCAGTTTGGCGGAGGTGAGGAGGGAGGGCGTTCCAGGACCGCGGGAGGACGTGACCCAGGGGTCGACGGCGGGATAGGCGAGACCGAGGGACGGCGAGGAGGTGGGCGGCAGAGGAGCGGAGCGTGCGGGGTGGGCGGTAGAAAGAGAGAAGGGAGGAGAGGTAGGAAGGGGCAAGGTGATGGAGAGCCTTGAAGCCTAGAGTGAGGAGTTTTTGTTTGGAGCGGAGGTCGATAGGCAACCACTGGAGTTGTTTAAGAAGGGGAGTGACATGCCCAGATCGTTTCTGCAGGAAGATGAGCCGGGCAGCGGAGTGAAGAATAGACCGGAGCGGGGCGAGAGAGGAGGAAGGGAGGTCAGAGAGAAGGCTGACACAGTAGTCTAGTCGGGATATAACGAGAGCCCGTAACAGTAAGGTAGCCGTGTGGGTGGAGAGGAAAGGGCGGATCTTGGCGATATTGTAGAGGTGAAACCGGCAGGTCTTGGTAACGGATAGGATGTGTGGGGTGAACGAGAGGGACGAGTCAAGGATGACACCGAGATTGCGGGCCTGCGGGACGGGAAGGATGGTCGTGCCATCCACGGTGATGGAGAAGTCTGGGAGCGGACCGGGCTTGGGAGGGAAGATGAGGAGCTCAGTCTTGCTCATGTTGAGTTTTAGGTGGCGGGCAGACATCCAGGTGGAGACGTCCCGGAGGCAGGAGGAGATGCGAGCCTGAAGGGAGGGGGAGAGGACAGGGGCGGAGATGTAGATCTGCGTGTCATCTGCGTAGAGATGGTAGTCAAAGCCGTGAGAGCGAATGAGTTCACCGAGGGAGTGAGTGTAAATGGAGAACAGAAGAGGGCCAAGAACTGACCCTTGAGGAACTCCAACAGTTAAAGGATGGGAGGGGAGGAGGCTCCAGCGTAGGAGACCGAGAATGATCGGCCAGAGAGGTAAGAGGAGAACCAGGAGAGGACAGAGTCCGTGAAGCCAAGGTGAGATAAGGTATGGAGGAGGAGGGGATGGTCGACAGTGTCAAAGGCAGCAGAGAGGTCAAGGAGGATCAGAATGGAGTAGGAGCCATTGGATTTGGCAAGAAGGAGGTCACGGGTGACCTTAGAGAGAGCAGTCTCGGTAGAGTGGAGGGGACGGAAGCCAGATTGGAGGGGGTCTAGGAGAGAATGGGAGTTAAGGAATTCTAGGCATCGATTGTAGACGACTCGTTCTAAGATTTTGGAAAGGAAGGGTAGTAGGGAGATAGGACGATAATCCACCGATCAGATATACATTACGAAATTCTGCCATTCAACTCTGCACTTGGCAATAACGATGGCTACTGCTTTCCAAGGTGTTCTGCAATCAGCAAATTTAGCCAAGCCACAAGGGACGAGGAGACTTCTCTGAGCTGACTGTATTCCATATAGATCGACTACCCATCTGGATCCATTTTTTCTCATTTCTACGATGCGGGGGGACTCATAAGCACTGAAGCCACCAACGACCAGTTTTGAATCCCAAATAGTTATCCTCCTCAAAGAAAGACACAACAACTGTGAAGAGATAGGTAGAGATTCTGGACCAAAAAGCCTCTAAGGATCAGGTGGTTCAAATGAGTAAACAGCTTCACCGATTAGGCATCTTCAGAGATCCAGTAACCCTCAAGGCACTCCCTCTGGCTCTGAAGAGATGAACTGAGGGAGGATCTTCTTAGTGCTGGCAGAGGTGTGTGAAGGCAGACAAGGGAGGAACCCCCGCCCCAACCCACATATCGGGGCCCTAAATGAAGGGTCAGGAACTTCCCGCACGATTAGCCCAACCCTAGACTGGTAGTCCTGTGACCATCTAAATCACGCATGAACGTGGACAAGAAGAGTCTCAAAAGCCAGGATTCATCACCCGGTTTTGCTCAGGTTTTACGAAGTAGCCATTTTGAAAAGCTTAGATTTCCCAACCAGTTCTGCTCTCATTATAGAGATTTGGGAATTTCACTGAATCTCCCATAATGGATAAGATGTAAGAGATTTCCTGGGGCTGTACTCCAGTGGCTGTCGAGCGGGAAAACATCCTGAATGGTGAATTCTCAACTCTACTGGAGGCAGTGAGGTCCAGAGGAAACAGGAGACAGAAAACAAGCATTCTCATCCCAATTCTGCTGCTGACTTGCTGTGTGACTCTGGGCAAGCACATTACCTCTCTGGGCCTTAGCTTCTCCATTTACAAAGTAGAGATATTAATACCTGCCTCTCCCTACCTTACAGCAGTGTTGTGAGAACAAAATGAGATCACTGATGTGATAGCACCCTGGAAAATAAAAGCATTCTACAAATTCAAAAGGAGAGTTAGCCTCAGAATTCCATGGGCTGGCAGGAGAGGTTAAGTGACTTGCCCACAGTCACACAGCTAACAAGTGGCAGAGCTGGGATTCGAACTCATGACCATGGGCTGACACAGAGAAGTTAAGTGACTTGCCCACAGTCACAGAGCTAACAAGTGGCAGAGCCAGGATTCGAACTCATGACCTCTGACTCCCAAGCCCGTGCTCTTTCCACTGAGCCACGCTGCTTCTCTATTCTACACATTCAAAAGGAGAGTTAGCCTCAGAATTCCATGGGCTGGCAGGCCCCTCTACAAATAATCATAACTGAGGTATTTGTTAAGTAATAATAATAATAATAATGTTGGTATTTGTTAAGCGCTTACTACGTGCAGAACACTGTTCTAAGCGCTGGGGTAGATACAGGGGAATGAAGTTGTCCCACGTGAGGCTCACAGTCTTCATCCCCATTTTACAGATGAGGGAACTGAGGCACAGAGAAGTGAAGTGACTTGCCCACAGTCTTAGTATTACTAAGTATTACTAAGTATTACTAAGTACTACTACTTAGTATTTGCCAAGCACTAAACTAAGCACTGGGGAAAGTACAAGATAATCTGGTCCCACGTAGGGCTCACAGTCTAAGTAGGAGGGAGCACAGGTTTTGAATCCCCATTTTGCAGATGAGGGAACTGAGGCACCAAGAAGTGAAGTGACTTGCCCAAGGTCACACAGCAGACAAGTTTCAGAGCCAGGATTAGAACCTAGGCCCTCTGACTCTCAAGCCTGGGCTCTTTCCACTTGGCTACCTTGTTTCTCTAGTTCAGCTTCTTGCCACCCAGCAGATGTACACAAAACTCCATCTCCTTCAATCAAACTTGTAGCCATGTCTCTATGTCTCACCATCTCTGAAGATTTTCTTTTCTTTTCCCCTTCCTTCTATACCGACCTGAGTTGCAGAGAGGGTGCCCGCTCTGCTCCAAACATTATCCCTTCACATTCAGGTAAATTCCATTCCAACAAGAAGAGCCAAGAAATCCAGGAGGCGTTTGGTGGCCTGGAAACACCCTCTCTCTTCACCCACCCCATTCCGGCTCTTTGATTAAGTTTAAATGTCACAATATGTATATCTTTAAGTTTATCCATATCTCCATGGCGGCTCTTCTGGCTCCCACTTCTGCGTTACTAGGACAGGGCAGATGGAAAAAGAGATATCTGAGTGGCTAGCTTTGCATTATACTGGGATTTCACTGCCCTTAATCACTTCTATCACCCTCTTCAGCCTTCTCTCCTACAGGTTAAACCTCTCAGTTCCTTCAACCTTTAACTCAGGGGATTTCTCATTTCTCTTCAATGGTGTGATTCTTCATTTCTACAACCTTGACCTACACCATCCCTTTGCAAAGGTAAACACTAAGAACATGATTTTGCATCCAAATCTCTGCACGGTTGTTTTGACTGTGTGTTTTTCTCCTTAGCTCACTGAATCAAACTCTCGAGACTCAAGGGCCCAAGACAAATGTAAGGAACAGTTCAACAAATCGGTTGTTCTCTCAACAAACAATATTAACACAAGCACACAATAAAGGTTTTTGCCCTTGTTTCTTTCCCCCTCTGGCACACAGAGAAACAAGCTTGGAATTGAAATGTTCTACAGACTAGGCTCAGGTGTCCCTCTTTTCCCACCGGAGGGCTGAGAGCATTTTTGGTCTCCAAAATCAATTTTCAACAGCAGCGGTGACCTCCTCATTACTTCCGAAGGCAACGAACTTTTGGAAAGAGGCCACAGGTGTTCACCAAGGCAGGCAAACCATTCAACAGCACCACCTAGACGAGTTTTATTTTATTCGAATGATTGACTCTCTGGAGCACTGCCTTGATTTTCTGTGGTGATAAAGGAACTCTTCAGTGATCTCCAATGTGTAATTTACACTGTAAACTGTACAAAGATCTAGACACACAAAACTACATGCATGAATGGTTTTCCAATTTGGCTCATGAAAATGTTTAGCCGAGACAGTTTGAAGAGGAGGAAATTAAAATGGGAGATTATCCACTGATAAAACAAACTAACCGGTCAATATCATGAAATCTTCTGGACAATGAAACTTAAATTCTCTTCTTTAAGGCCTGTACATCATCGCTGCAACAAAAACATTGCTTTCATGCTTTATCAAAAGGATAAGAAAATTTTGGCACGGCAACAAGACATTCAGCTGGAAGGTCCTATCGATGCTATTGTTACTGCTTAAAGCAAATATAGTTCCCATCTTTAGGGTATCCTACTGAATTCCCTGGTTTCCTGCCCAATATAATTGATCAGCAAATTCCAGATAAGATCAAATGGAAGGAGTCTTGAAAAAATTCTCACACCCAGTCTGCACACTTTGACTCTCTAATGCCAACTTACTCACTGTACTTCGATCTTACCTGCCTCACCACCCTCCCTCTGGCCTGGAACTCCCTCCCCCTTCACAGACGACAGATCATCACTCTCCCTACCTTCAAAGCCCTCTTAAAATTTCACCTCCTCCAAGAAGCCTTCCCCGACTAAGCCCTCATTTCCTCTACTCGCTCTCCCTTCTGGGTCGCCTACACACTCAGATCTTTAAGCCCTTGATATTCAGCCCATCTTCGGCCCCACAACTATCACCGACTGATCGATGACAAGCTTACAGCAGTCTCAATGCGAAGAAATTGGAAAGAGCACAGGCTTGGGAGTCAGAGGTCATGGGCTAGAATCCCGGCTCCGCCACTTGTCAGCTGTGTGACTGTGGGCAAGTCACTTCACTTCTCTGTGCCTCGGTTACCTCTTTTGTAAAATGGGGATTAAGACTGTGAGCCCCATGTGGGACAACCTGATCACCCTGTATCTACCCCAGCGCTTAGAACAGTGCTCTGCACATAGTAAGCGCTTAGCAAATACCAACATTATTATTCACAATCACCCCTCTCTCCTAGGCCATTGATCATATAAATCGATATCAAGCAATGACATTTACTGAGCACTTCCTGTGTGCAGGGCACTGGACTAAATGCTTGGGAGAGTACAACACAATGCAGTTGGTAGTCACAAGCCCTGCTCACAAGGAGCTTACAGTCTAGAGGGGGAGCACTGTTGGTGCTCTATAGGCCTCTCAATAGGTTGCTCATAGGGGGACAAGTAAATGGTCATACTCAAGGTACTTTCTCAACTCTGCCTCATCCAAGTGCTATTCTGTTGTGGGCAGAGACTGTGTCTGTTACACTGTTACACTGTACTCTCCCAAGTGCTTAGTTCATCCATCCATCCACTCATTCGATCATATTTATTGAGCGTTTACTGTGTGCAGAGCACTGTACTAAGTGCTTGCATGGCACTGTGGAAAGAGCAAGGGCTTGGGAGTCAGAGGACGTGGGTTCTAATCCCGCCTCCCCCACTTATCTGCTGTGTGACCTTGGGCAAGTCACCTTACTTCTCTGTGCCTACCTCATCTGTAAAAGGGGGATTAAAGGTGTGAACCCCACGTGGGACAACCTTAGAACAGTGCTTGGCACATAGTAAGTGCTTAACAAATACCATTATTATTATTATTATTATTGTTCCAATTCAGCAATAGAGTCAATCCCTGCTTACACCGGGCTTACAGTCTAGAAGGGGGGAGACAGACATTAAAACAAGTATCAATATAAACAGAATTATAGATATGTATATATATACACCGTGCTGTGCGGCGGGGAGGGGGGGTAGAGCAAAGGGAGCAAGTACAGTACAGTGCTCTGCACACAGTAAGTGCTCAGTAAATACAATTGACTGACTATTCCTCTGTATATTACCAGGGTGCTCTGAGATGTTTTGGGTCTTTAGTATCAGCTTCACTTACTTTCAAGGCTAAAGTGGGGAAGTGAATGAGAGCTAAGCCGGTTCTCCAGAAAACTTGTTAAGTGAAACACTTGAACTAGTTCCAAGTGAGAATTAGCCAAGCCATTTACGTAAGTTACAGAAGTGGAATCATCAGTTTCTGTAGCTAATGCTTGGAAAGATCTAAATGATATTTCCATTCCTAAAGGAAGAAATGATTACAAGGAAAAATGACCAGGGTGTGTGGTCCATTATCAAGAGGCAATCTTGTTAAATGCTCCTATCTGGCCTGCTAAACAGCGGGTAAGCAGTCCAGGATTTTAGTTGTAAGGCAAATCCAAATCCCAAGAGTACCCCATTTTTAGTTCTAACAGCTTGATTGCCAAGATAACAGAACACAGAAACAGTGATTGCCTACTACCCTTCTGTACAAAGAAATCTTCCATTCTGCACACTTGCCTGAGAATGGGTTTCTAAACGCGGTCAGCATATACCCACCAGTGTCCACCCCCAGGGCACCAAGCCCTTATTTTTGAGAGAATGACAAATTATCTAAAATTAAACAGCCAAGGGCAGATAAGCCTCAAAATTTCAATTGTTGATGTTTCCAAATATCAAAACCAACCTGCTTACAATCAACCATCTTTTAAAAAAAAAAAGTTATTAAGGCTGGTAAAGATAGAAATCAGTTTCCACGACAATTGGGTTTGTCAATTGCTTGAACATCAGAGAGTGGACTCTTTGAAGACCGACCTTCAGTAACTTGATTTGTGATGATTTCTTCAACCCTGTCCTCATTTTTCCTACAGCAATTAGCCTTCAGGAAGGCCAAATAAATACAGCCTATCGTCTTTAGACCTTGACTAATAAAAGCAGGGCTCCCCGTGCCAGATGTTCACAAGAAAAATTAGTGATTTGCTATAGAAATTTTGCTTGTGAACAAGAGAATAGATACAAAACTTATTCTCAATCATATATTTTTACGATGGGGTACTGGCCCAACAATGGAGAAAATACTTTAGTTGGTGAAAATGTCGTGGCTCTTTCGGGCCTTTAAAGAAATGTGTGGCGCAATGTTAGTTATTTAAGTATAGTCCCCAGTGACCTGAAATCACAGAATATTAGAGATGGAGGTGACCTTGAGAGACCATCTCGCCTGACTCCTTGCCTCTAAATATGGGAAAAATTTGAAAAATTATAGATAGTCTTAATTCCAAAGAATTAAACCAAATACAGAAGAGTAATAAGTAACATCTTGTCTTGACTCCTGCAGCAGACTCCTCACTATTCCCCCCTCTCCGGTCCATATTTCATCCTGCTGCCCAGATAATTTTTTCTGAAATGTCATTCTGCACACATCTAAAACCTCCAAAGATGATCCATTCCTCTCTATATCAAGCAGAAACTCTTGACAACTGGCTTTAAGGCACTCAATCAGCTCTCTCCCTCCTACTCATCCTCTCTCTTCTCCCAGCTTGCATGCTTCGTGCCTCTCAAGCCAACATACTCTACGCACTGTGCCTTGTTCTCTCATCTTTCTGGCCACTGACCACTTGCTCACACCCTTCCATGTGTCTGGAACTCTTCCCCTGCCCCACATCATATCCAGCAGACTACGACTCTCCCCTTCTTCCAAGCCCTTCTTGAAATCCCATCTCCTCCAGGAGACCACCTCCAATTAATTTCTCATCTCCCTAGTTTCCAACCCAACTGTCGTTCTGACACTTTTGCACCATCTGAGAACGTGAGTACATATCTTTTATCCCCTATTCTGCCTATTTGTCATTTAGTGTAGCATCTGACTCCTATGCTAGATTGGAAAACCTTGAAGGCAGAGATGTCTAATCGTCTATTGTACTCTCTCAAGCACAATGCTCTGCATTCAGTTGGCACTTCATAAATACAATGACTTGACTAAAGCTGCCCCTCTTTCATCATCAGAAGACTAATCGACTGAATATTGATCTGGCTCATCAACCACGGTCATGGGTGTGATGATAGCTAGAGAGAGGGCTTGCTATGTTAATCTGGGGGAGCCCACACTTCACTCTCCTTTAAAGGGAGATGACTATCGCTGCCAAAACAGATCAACAGTATTTCACATCCTGGAAAACCCCATATTTCCGAAATGCCGAACGTTAATAAAACCCCTGCACTGCAGACATCTTACTCTCATACGGTAGTCCCTGAAACAACAAAAGTTGTTTCTGCTTACCTCTGCAGCTTGAGTCTCTTGATGTAACAAAGTGAGACCAGTCAGGTCTTCTAAGAAGGAATGTGAGGAATTAAACACCTTCGCCAGGAAATGAAATCCCTCTCGTTCATACTGATCAAGAATCTGTAAAATATATATAAAAAAATTATGCTGTAGATTCATTAACCATGGTAATATTTTAGTTCTTAACACCTAACCAAATTGCTTGGAGGTTGAAAACAAGATAAAATTTGAATGTCACCAATTACTATCAATTAGTTGGGAAGCAGGGTAGCCTAGCGGAAATACCTCGGGCCTGGGAGTCAGAGGACTCCGTCACTTGTCTGCTCTGTGACCTTGGGCAAGTCACTTAACTTCTCTGAGCCTCAGTTTCAACCGTAAAATGGAGATTCAATACCTGTTCTCCCTCCTACTTAAACTGTGAGCTCCACGTGGAGGATAGGGACTGTGTCCAACCTGATTAATTTGTATCTACACCAGCGCTTAGTATTTGCCACATAATAATCCCTTGATATAATAATAATAAAGATAATAATTATTATTATTCAATCAGCTATATCCTCTTTTGTGGGGGAAGGAAAAGATTTAGAGAATTCTTCGATGCATTTAACATACATAGCTGACCTATACACGGGATTGAAGGTGACAGAGATAATAGTGAGATTTTTATTAATGGGTGATAAGACTTATGCATGTGACACAATCCCTTCAACAGTTTGTTCATGTCAGGATTGCCCTTTGTGTCCCCCATTGCATTTTTTACCCACCTTGCCTCTGAGCTTTGCAGCTCATTGCATCGATCGTGGTCCTTGTCTAATGTTCTTCTGTTTTTATTATTTCTGTCTTCCCTTACGTTTGACATCTTTCTCACTTTCCTTGGCCTCTTCTCCCTGACACTGCCCCTCGGCGACATCATCATCTACATGGACATTCCCAATGACTCCCCTCACCAGCTGTCTAATTTTCTCAATCCTTGACTCTGCAAACCTCCTGCTCCACCCCCACGCCTCCTTGCACACCCACCAGTACATACACTGAATCTCATCACTAGTGTCTTCAAATGTACCTTGCAGTGTTAGATTTGCTGCACAAATTGCTCAGCAACAAAATTGTTCAGTTCATGTCTCCCCACTCCTCAAGAGCTGCCAATGCCTGCCCATCCACCTCTGCGTCTAACGGAAACTCCTTAGCATCAGTTTTAAAGCACTCAATCGGCTCGTTCCATCCTATCACACCTCACTGATCTACTACAGCCCAGGCCGCACACTCCGATAACTCCAGTGCCAGCTTACCCACTGTGCCCTCACCTCGTCTATCTCGCCACCAACCCCTCTCCCATGTCCTCCCCCTCGCCTGGAACTCCCTCCCCCATCCATGAATGCCAGACCACCCTCTCCACCTTGAAAGCATTACTAAGGTCACATCTCCTCCAGGAGGGCTTCCCCGATTAAGCCCTCTTTTCCCCAGCTCTCTCTCCTTCTGTGTCATCTATGCACTTCGATCAGTGACCTTTGGAGAGCTGCTATTCGCCCCACTCCTAACCCCATAGTACTTATATACATATTTTAAAATTAAATACTATAAATTACCTATTTGTTCATATTAAGTGAGAGAAGCAGCGTGGCTTAGTGGAAAAACCATGGAGTCAGAGGTCATGGGTTCTAATCTCAGCTCTGGCACTTGTCAGCTGTGTGACTTTGGGCAAGTCACTTAACTTCTCTGGGCCTCAGTTACCTCATCTGTAAAATGGGGATTAAGACTGTGAGCCCACGTGGGATAATCTGATTACCCTGTATCTACCCCAGTGCTTAGAAAAGTGCTTGGCACATAGTAAGCACTTAACAAATACCATTATGAGAAGCAGTGTAGCTCAGCGAAAAAGCACGGGCTTGGGAGTCAGAGGACGTGGGTTCTAATCCTAGCTCCGTCATTTGCTGTGTGACCTTGGGCAAGTCACTTCACTTCTGTGGGCCTCAGTTACCTCATCTGTAAAATGGGGATGGAGACTGTGAGCCCCACGTGGGACAACCTGATTGCCTTGTATCTCCCCCCAGCGCTTAGAACAGTGCTTGGCACATAGTAACCGCTTAATAATAATAATAATGATGTTGGCATTTGTTAAGCGCTTACTATGTGCAGAGCGCTGTTCTAAGCGCTGGGGATACAAGGTGATCAGGCTTAACAATTACCATCATTATTATTACTGTCTGTCTCCCCCTCTAGACTGTAAGCTCGTTATGGGCAAGGTACTCTCCCAAGCACTTAGTACAGTGCTCTGCACAAAGTAAGCGCTCAATAAATATGATTGATTGCCTGAAACCTCTGCTCACAGAAAGCAACCCCTCATCTGATTGGGATGCTATAGGTCAGTCTGTCTGTTGCTGTTGTCTCCCAACAATCTACCAGTCTGTTGCTTTCTTTCAGACTTCATTTTGGGGTTTTCATAATGTGCTTGGTTCTTCTCCCCACACCTCCCCGGCTTGCTCACCATACAGCGATCGCCGGGCTAGCCGATCAAAGGTCCTGACCCGTCTGAAGCTGTGCTGCGATGAGCACTGCCTAAAGGCTGTCGGGCTGACTGCCTTCCAGGTCCCGGTCCTGCTACTTGATGTTGGGATCGGTTTAGAGACAGAACTAGTGAAACTACTCAAGAGCCGGGTTGGGCCTTCTGAGGAAGACCACTGAGGAAGGCCACTTAGGAGACCAGACAACACTTTCCGGTTGGTATCAAGCTTTATGCTTTGTTGAGGTTTTTTGTTTGTTTTTTTATGGTATTTGTGGAGCGCTTACTATGTGCAGAGCATTGCACTAAGCACTTGGAAGACCGCAACACAGTAGAATAGGTAGACATGTTAGATAAAAGCTTAATCAGGTTGGACACGGTCCGTGTCCCACATGGGGCTTGCACTCTTAGTTCCCATATTACAGATGAGGGAACTGAGGTCCAGAGAAGTGAAGTGACTTTTCCAAAGTCACAGAGCAGACACGTGGTGGAGCTGGGAATATGACCCGGGTCCTCCTGACTCCAGGCCCGGGCTCTCTCCACTAGGTCACGCTTTGCCTGCCCATCTCCTAATGGTCATGCTGGCTTTTCAAAATCAGTGTTCTACTCGATTCATGCATTGTTAGACGGTGAATTTCTCAGGTAGCAGAAGCAGGTGCCAGCATTAAGTTGTGTGCTGCCAATGAGAACCTTTGCTGTCTGAACGGTCTCTCTGGTGCCAATTGGGCCACAACCTTAGTCATCTTCAGGTCAGTCCCTAGGCATTCTACAGCATGGTCTAGTGGAGAGAGCACAGGCCTGGGAGTTGGAGGACCTGGGTTCTGAACTCGGTTCTGCCTCATCTCTGCTGCGTGACCTTGGGCAAGTCAAGTGACTTCACTTCACTGTGCCTCCGTTCCCTCATCTGCAAAATGGGGATTCAATACCTGTGGCTCCCTCCCAATTAGAATGTGAGCCCCATGTGGGATCTGCTTATCTTGTATCTCCTCCAGCTCTCCGTACAGTGTTTGGTCCCTATTAAGCACTGAACAAATACTACAGTTATTATTATTATCATTATGACTATTGGTAAACACCTGCATGTCATCAGCACAGAGCTATTCCCGCATTACTGGTCTCAAAGACTTACAGTGATGATCTTAGGCTGCTGTGTTTGTTGGAAGTGTATCTTGAACACATATTCCAGCACTGGCTTCCAGGCCCCTTGTTGCCGCCTCAAAAATGACAACATAGAAGAAACCGAACACAACTAGAGCCCCGCTCGGCCCTCTTTACAAAAGGGTGTGATGGGGAAATGGTTTAGCAGGTCAGATAGGGCATCTTCAACCCAACTCCACTGGCTGTGTATTCTGAGTTGGCCTCAGGCTATCGGTGAGCTTCTCGGAGCAGCCAAGTGTTTCTGGTAGTTGCCAGTACCTGATAAGGTATTCTAAGACCTTACAGAAGTATTTGATAGAATCAGCAGCTGCACAGAAACAGAGTGAGGAGAGGAAACTATTAAGCCGATACTGCCATTTATTACCTTTAATCAAAGGCTCGATGGTGAGAGAGTTAAATCATTTGGTGAAAAGGAGATTTTTAGTCTACAGCGATTTCATTTCCCATGCAATCTTTGATCCTCAATACCGCAAGTAATTGAGGGCTGCTTGTGAAAGAAACACCATTGTGAGGAAAAAAAAAACTGGCATCTGTCCTACTAATTTCTCCTCAAGCATCTTTCTCTTGGGTAGGGAGATTTCCCTGTAATTATAATTTTTCTCCCTGGGTTTTGGAGAAGTTGTAAATAATGCAGTTAGTGCCCTCTCTTCACTTGTTAATTATTAAGTGTTCAATTTGAGAAACATAAACAGTAAATGGTTGAAAAGCCACGGGAGACCTCAATGTAAGGGCATTCCTCAAACCAGGTTCCTTGAGATTAGGCCACAAGGTAGCTATGTAGCTCTTTTCTAGCTCAGCAAATATACAGGAGAATTCTACGGGCTTTTCAATCCAGCTTGACGACCAGAGTTAACTGATAAAAAAAGTCTGCGATCCTGAACTCACCACTAACTCACTGGAATAGCACTTCTAGCTACTGCGTGCATTGGTTCTCCAGCTAATACTGAGCGAGGGGAGGAGAAAAAAAGAATATTTTTAAAGAGGTACAAAAATGTAAAAAGAACAGGCTGTTCCATAGGTGATACTTTTGGACCTCGTCTGAACTTGCGGTTTTTGAAAAACACTGCCAGAAAAAAGTCTTTCCGTGTAATCTGATGTAGGAAAAACTAATGGTTGTGACAGAATGAAGTATGGGGCCCATTCTTAATCAAGCTGTACCCAGAGTGAAGTGCTGAAACATTAATAGCAATCTGGAAATCTGGAAAAACCGTTAATACTCTAGAGGCATATTTCATCATGCACGTGCTTTCTAGTATTTGCCTTATGTGCACGGGCCTGTGTGAAAAGTTAATCTAAGTAACGAGGTATAAGCTGCTTACATAGCAGTTTAACATTCTTGAAGAATAAATTAAAACTAATGCAAGCCAAATAGAAACTATCTACTTGGGTATAAAAGGAGATTCTCTATTGATTGTACAATGCATTTAAACACGTTCACACCTGTCTAAAATTCATTCGTATTTAATCGTATTTATTGAGTGCTTACTATGTGCAGAGCACTGTACTAAGTACTAAAAGCAAGGTTATAGACTTACTTGGTGCACCCACTGGGCCAGCAAAGACATGGCTGGCAAAGATAAGAGAGCACGCAAGCATAATGCAAGTTATTTGTGCGGGGCCTATAAAAAGCAGCGTGACCTAGCGGATAGACCACGGGCCTGGGAGTCAGAGGACCTGGGTTCTAATGCCGGCTCTGCCACTTGTCTGCTCTGGGACCTTGGGCAAGTCACTTCACTTCTCTGGGCCTCAGTGACCTCATCTGTAAAATGGGGGTTAAGACTGTGAGCCAGCCCCACGAGGGACAGGGATGGCACCCAACCTGACAACTTTGTATCTACCTCAGGGCTTAGTACGGTGCCTGGCACATAGAAAAGAATGGCTCAGAGAAGGAACTTGGGCAAATACAAAAAGTGCACTGTATTACTACAAAAAGCGTAGCACTTTAAACCACAAGCATGGCAGCACAGCAAGGTGTGTTCACAGTGTTGTTACAGCTGTGGATACTGCATTGGTCTTTTCAGCCATAAACACACATATGTAAATTTCATAGTTAGTGGCATCTTCTTCGATTCCGATATAGTTTCGTCTTTCCCCTCCTCAAAAACCCCCAGTGGCAACCCCTCTCCCTCTTCATCATGCCCTGCCGTGGTGCTAATGTGCAAATCTCATAGACTCTATTAAATCCTCATATCTGTAAATTTATTTTAGTGTCCATCGCTCCCTGTTAGATCGTCGGATCCTTGAATACTAGTAGCAGCTACCGCTTGGTTCCTTGCACGCTTGGAGCTTGTACACAAACAGGGGAGACGAACATAAACGTATTTACAACTTGAGTAGTCAAAGGAAATGAGTATATATATCTATATATATATATATAGGCATATATATAGATATATATGTATACATATATATAATACACACTCTCACACACACACAAAAATTAAAGAGAGTATACATAAATTCATAAGTGCTAGAGTTGGCTGACGGAATGATAGGGCTCAGGCTGGTGGGAAATCAATTATTGGAAAAAGGTGGGATTTTAGGTAGGATTTGAATGTAGGGAGAGCTGTTGGCTGTCCGACGTGGGAGGGAGGGAATTGCCAGCATGGGGAACAACATGAGCGAGGTGATGAAAATGATGTACACCTAGAAGGATGGCTTGGGAGGAATGAACACAGCGAGTTGGGGATGGTGGGGGAAGAGAGCATATAGGTAAGGTGAAGTCAGATGGTGGGGAGTCTTGAAGCCGACTGTGAGGCGTTTTTGTGTGATACAAAGAGACACAGGAAGCCAGAGGAGGATTTTGAGGAGAGATATGGGCCGAGCGAGGCTTCAGGAAGATGATCCGAGTGTAGCATTCATTCATTCATTCACTTAATCGCACTTACTGAGCACTTATTTTGTGCAGAACACCGCACTAAGCACTTGAGAGAGTACAACACAACAAAAAACAGACATGTTCTCTGCCTGCAACGAGCTCATGGTTTATAGTTTAGACTGGAGAGGGTACTGGCTGGAAGAAGGGAGATGGAGACCAGCAAGGAGGCTGGTGCAAGTCTAGACATGGCAAAGCCACAGCGTGGGCTTGTAGCAGTTTGAGTGGAGAAGGAGCCGATCTAGAATGAAGGAAGAACTGGCAGGATTTGGGAGGAGACCATGAGAGAGTCTGAATGATGGTGAGGGCGGAGAGCTTGTCTTTTAATCCTATTGTACTCTCCTAAGCACTTAGTAAAATGCTCTGCACACAGCTGTTACCCGATAAAGACTGACTCACAATTAGCTCAGGCCTGTCCACCTGCATTCCCCATCTTAATAATAGCAATAATAATTATGGTACTTGTTAAGCACTATGTGCCAAACACTGTTCTAAGCGTTGGGGTAGATACAGGTTGGACACAGTCCCTGTCCCTCATGGGGATCACAGTCTTAATCTCCATTTTTTTTTTTTTTAACAGATGAGGTTACTGAGGCCCAGAGAAGGGAAGTGACTTGCCCAAGGTCACACAGCAGATGCTGGCTTAGTGGAAAGAGCACAGACTTGGGAGTCAGAGGTCGTGGGTTCTAATCCTGGCTCTGCCACTTAGTTGTGTGACTTTGGGCAAGTCACTTAACTTCTCTGTGCCTCAGTTACTTCAGCTGTAAAAGGGGATTAAGACTGTGAGCCCCATGTGGGAAAACCTGATTACCTCAAGTGCTTAGTGCAGTGCTCTGCACATAGTAAGCGCTGAATAAATACTATTGAATGAATGTGGTGGAGCAGGATTAGAACCCAGGTCCTCTGACTCTCAGGCCCAGTCTCCATCCACTAAGCCATACTGCTTCTTACAACCCTGTGTGTGAGTATGTATTTAGATACATATCCCTCATTCTTTTAGCCATCTTTCCCATCTCTTTGCTCTAATCTCCCAGGCACATCAGTTTCTGCTGGGAGCGATGAATCAAACAGTTGAGAGGGTGGATTTCAGAAACAGACAAGAGATCTCCTCTTCAGAAACATCTGGGTAGGAGGAGAAAGAAAAGGAGGGGGTAGTAGAAGGGTAAGAAATTGATGGGTAGTTATTGATTGCACCTAGATTACCAACACCCCCTCTCAGGGTCGCACCTGGAGAGTTTCCAGTATTCTACCAGTCTCGGCTACCGGAGGGAAAAGTCACGCAGAGTCCTTCCCATTCCATTCCTAGCTTGGGAAGTGGCTAGCAAGTGGAAGGCAATCTGCTACAAGTCAAAACCCTTGCTGGGTAGCAGCGACATGGGAGAGAGTCGAGGGCGGAGACTCGATTTTACCATGCGGAAGGCGGCAATGGAAAAACCACTTCCGTATTTTTAGCAAGAAAACTCTCTGGATCCACTACCAGAATGACTGCAGATGGAGAGCGGGGCGTTCTGGGAGATATGTGTCCATCGTGTCGCCACGGGTCAGAAACGATTCGATGGCCTAAGACAAGACTACCAACAGAGAAGTTGGTGACCTCATCAGGGGCTAGGGAGGGAGGTTGTTGGGGAATTGGCTCGGGCCTTCAGGAGGAGTTAAAGGTCTGGAATACTTGGTAGGAGTTGTGGGTGTGGAAGTCAATCACGGAGAAATAGATAACCTCCCTTTTATATGGTATTTGTTAAGCACTTACTATGTGTCAAGCACTGTTCTTAGCTCTGAGGTAGGTACAGGTTGATTAGGTCGGACAGAGTACCCATCCCACACAGGGTTCAGAGTCTAAATAGGAGGCAGAACAGGTATTTAATCCCCGTTTTACAGTTGAGGAAACTGAGGCCCAGAGAAGTTAGGTGATTTGCCTAAGGTCACAAAGTAAGCAATTGGGCAAGTCCTTTAATTGCTCTGTGCCTCAGCTACCTCATCCGTAAAATGGGGACTAAATCTGTGAGCCCCATGTGGGCAGAGAACTGTGTGCAACCTGATTAACTTGTATGTACCCCAGCACTTAATACAGTGCTTAGCACATAGTAAGCACTTTCACAAATAGCATAAGAAAAGCAATTGGCAGAGCCAGGATTAGAACCGAGGTTCTTCTGACTCCCCGGCCCATGCTCTTTCCACTAGGTCGTGCTGCTTCCCCTTGTGGGCAAGGATCGTGGCTACCAACTCTGTGGTACTGTACTGTCCCAAGTGCTTAGTACAGTGCTCTGCATACAGTAAGCACTCAACAAATACCATTGATTGATTGATTCATTCCAAGAGAGAGTAGTAGAGAACTGACTTACAGCTGGCCAGAATGAATTTAAGTAATAATAATAATAATAATAATAATGTTGGTATTTAAGCGCTATGTCCAGAGCACTGTTCTAAGCGCTGGGGTAGATACAGGGTAATCAGGTTGTCCCACGTGAGGCTCACAGTTAATCCCCATTTTCCATATGAGGGAACTGAGGCACAGAGAAGTGAAGTGACTTGCCCACAGTCACACAGCTGACAAGTGGCAGGGCCAGGATTCAAACCCATGACCTCTGACTCCCAAGCCCGGGCTCCTTCCCCGGAGCCACGCTGCTTCTCGTGGCAGAAGTGGATCCGGTGCCTAGATTTCTGCCAGCAGCATTCAGGGCGGTTGGTGTGAGAGTGCGGGGGTGAGAGGACGGGGGGAAGTTGTAAGGAAGTTGAGTCTGGCACAGAGCGAAGAATGGAGAATTTCACATCAAGGTAGGGGAGGCAGTCCGTATACTCTGCCATTTTCCCTTCCCCTATCTGTAATTTCTTTTAATGTCTGTTTCTCCCTCTAAACTGTAAACTCCTCGTGGACAGGGAACGTGCCTACCTAACTCTACTGTGCTGCAATCTTCCAAATGCTTAGTACAATGCTCTGCACATAGTAAGTGCTCAATAAATATCATTGGGTGACTGATTATTCTCTATTAAAGTATAAGCATAACATCACAACATTAACTAGATAAAAAGTTGCAACGTGATTATTAGTCTTTGCAGAAGGCTGAGGAAGTAGAAGCTCCTTGCTCTCCTGATTCTGGGTAATGGATTTATAACTTCAGTGAAATACAAATCCAAATTAGTTTGAACAGCCTTCTTTTCTTCATAAAGCAGCTTGAACTAAGCTAAGTCCTTCTGAATACTTTTCTGTATCAGGATTCTCAGCTTCAATCATTTTTAAAAGCTAATCCTCTTTCTTGAAAACTGCAGCGAGACTTTTGAATCCCCAAATCTTAGCCGAAGGTGGAGCTAAGATGCTAGCCTCAGCTATGATGGCAATCTCCTCCCCATCCAACAGCTGGGGGGTTAGGGGCAAGGATTTCAGGCAGATTTAGTCCACCTCCTCTTTTTTTTTTTAAATGGTATTTGTTAAGCACCTACTATGTGCCAGACACTGTACTGAGTGCTGGGACAGATACAAGCTAATCAGGTTGGACGCAGTCCATGTCCCACAGGGAGCTCACAGTCTTAATCACCATTTTAGAGGTGAGGGAACTGAAGCCCAGAGAAGTGAAGTGACTTGCTCAAGGTCACATAGCAGACAAGTGGTAGAGGTGGGATTAGAATCCAGGTCCTTCTGACTTCCAGGCCCATGTTCTATACATTAGGTCACATCTCTTCTACCTTGTAATAATTCTGTGTGCTTTTCTGACGAAGCGGAGAAGCTGGCTTCCAGTCTATGTTTTGGGTCTTGGTGGGGGAGTGGCCAAACAAGGGTTTCTCCGTTTCAGCCGAAAGCAGCACAGAATTGGGGCAGGAGAGGGAGGGTCCCCTAAATCCACCTAAGGTCTTTGCTGCTTTGTGCTGCCTCCTGCCTGAGATGCTGGCCAAAGCAGAGAAACTGGACTTCGGGGCTTTGTTCTAGGAGGGATGGGAGAGGTGGGATGCAGGGGAAGTGGTCTTGGGGGGGTTGGGGCGGGGGACCAAGGTTTCAGAGAGGGAACTGAATTCCTCCGGTGACCGGATGCAAGGTCGGGCAGAGTTATCGGATCCTGGGTTGTGTCAGCCATCAGTGTATGGCTTATTTTTGGATTTTACGTATTGTTCCAAACTGGGGGTACACCTGCAAATGCAACAATTTATCAAACCCCATAGCGTTATGCACGGTAATCACCGACATGCCATGCTATAAGCTAGATAAGTCTTTGCTCTGCTGGAGCTGTAGAGTGAAGAGCACACCCCATTCTTAGGTATACGGAAACTAGAAAACAAAATCAAGAAACGCATGTGTCATTTACAAACATACTGAAGGTTTCAAACTGGAGCTTCAAGAGCCTTTCCCCCTCTAGACTGTAAGGCTTGTTGTGGGTATGGAATGTGTCTGTTATTCTGTACTCTCCCAAGCACATAGTACAGAGGTCTTCTAGACTGTTAGCCCGTTGTTGTGTAGGGACTGTCTCTGTTGCCGAATTGTACTTTCCAAGTGCTTAGCACAGTGCTCTGCACACAGTAAGTGCTCAATAAATAAATGCGATTGAATGAATGAATGGTCTGCACACAGTAAGCACTCAATAAATATGATTCCATTTGGAATCTTACCTTTCATTTAAACTGAACCTAAGAGTGGGCTATATAGATGGGACCAGACTTAGACGACAGACCCCACGTGGGACACTGACTGCTTCCAATTTGATTACCTTGAATTGATCCAGGCGCTTAATATGTTCTTGCCGCATAATAAGTATTTAACAATGTATTATTAGTATTGTTATTATTACTATTAATAAAGTGGAACAGTCAGGCTACTCCATCTAGTCCTACCTTGCTCCTCTAATGCCAACCTACTCACCGTACCTTGACCTCATCTATCTTGCTGCCAACCTCTTGCCTACATCTTACCTCTGGCTGGGAATGCCCTTCCTCTTTATATCCTACAGACGATCACTCTACCCACCTTCGGAGCCTTATTGAAGGCAGATCTCCTCTCCTCAATCCTCATTTAACCTTCTCCCACTACCTTCTGCATCACCCTTGCACTCGGATTTGCACCCTCTATTCACCCCTCCCTCCACCCCACAGAACTTTTGTGCATATCCATAACTCATTTATTTATACTAAAGTCTGTCTCCCATCTACAGTCTAAGCTCATTGCGAGCAGGGAATGTGTCTACCAACTCTGTTGGTCTGTACTCTCCCACGCACTTAGTACACATGGTAGGTGCTCGATAGATATAATCTATTGACCCAATCAGTGCTTATTTTGGTGCATGTGAAAACGTTACAGAAAATCGCTCTGACAATTTCTAACGTTGGCCCCAAAGCTGACTTTTCTACAGTTGAATCTTGAAAACTGGCAACAGAATCACATCATGGGGTGGGTCTCCCATCTCATCGGCCTGGCAGATCTTGGGGTGAATAGAAAGAACACAGTGAGGGAAGTTTGGCAAAGGATTAAATGAAATATTTACAGAGTAGACATTCACAGAGTAGTGCTACTTCCATGGCACTATTTGAGCAACAGGTTGCAAGATGTTAAACAATCCAACTCAAAGCTCCATCAAACAGTAACCTGTTAATAATCAAACCCTGTGAACGACATCTGACCACCGACAATAGATCTCGTTAACCTCATGCTCAAAATAGAAACAAGAAGCCATCTCAAAACCGACTAGGCAGGGCTCCAGTTCAAAACACTACAGAGACACTGACTTCTACACATCACAAAATGGCCATGTCACAGGAGACAAACGGCTACCAAAAGGGCTCCAACTCACTATGCCAGGCATTGGATCCCAAGTCCTCCATCATCTGCCATCCGACCTTTCGGCTCACTTGTCCTGGTACATCCCACCCGTCTTCTTCGCTCTTCCCACGCTAACCTATTAACCCTACCTCTCTTGTGACTCTTCTCATTATTATTATTATAGCGATTATTATTTTTTAAGAGATCTGCTAAGTACTTATCTGTTGTATTATACTCTCCCAAGCATTTAGAAAAGTGCTCTGCACCTACTGAGCACTCAATAAATACCACCGATTATGTGCCGGGCACTTTATTAAGCGCTGGGGTAGCTACAAGCTACTCAGGTTGGACACAGTCCAAGGCCCCCATGGGGCTAACAGTCTTAATCCCCACTTTACAAGCGAGATAACCGAGGTCCAGATAAGTGAAGTGACTTACCCAAGGTCACACACAAGACAAGTGGTGGAGGTGGAATTAGAACTCAGGTCCTTCCGACTCCCAGGCCCATGCTCTAGCCACTAGATCACACCATTCCTCATAGTAAATACGAGTGGGAAGCCACGATTCCTGTCCTCAAGTGGCCTTACAGCACATATAACCCTCACACCTGCCCCGCCCCCACCACCTGAACACACACACACACACACACACACACACACAGTCTGATACCTGAACCACTACTCATATGTGCTTTTCCCCTCCATTCAACTTACTCTTCCTTCAAATTCATTGTGTGGCCTAGTGGAAAGAACACAGGACTGGAAATCGGGGAAACTCTGTTTTAATCCTGGCTCCTCCCCTTACTTACTGTGTCAAGTCACTTAACTTCTCTGTGTCTCAGTCTCCTTATCTGTAAAACGGGAATTCAACACCTGTTCTCCCTCTTACTTAGACTGTGAGCCCCATGTGGGATGGGGACTGTGTCCCACTTAATTATCTTGTATCTACTGCAGAGCTTTTTTTAAAAAAATGGTATTTAAGCACTTACGTGCTAGGTACTGAACAAAGTGTTGGGGTAGATACAAGATAATCAGGTTGGACACAGTCCCTTTTTCACACAGGGCTCACAGTCTTAATCCCCATTTTACACATCAGGGAACTGAGGCACAGAGAAGTTGAGTGACTTGGCCAAGGTTACACAGCAGACAAGTGGTAGAGCTGGGATTAGAACCCAATCTATGAAACCCAGGCCCATGCTCTTTCCACTAGGCCATGGTGCTTCTCAGGATCGGTAAGCTTTTCAGTTTACTAAGCTTCTCAACACTTAGTAGTTTATGGCACTACATTCAGTTCTGCCATAACATATGCTTTTACATGTTTTGGCTAAAACACGTTAAGAGAGTAGGGAACATTCTTCTACCCATGGGATCCTGTTCAGTTATAGCATGACACACTGTCAAAAGCAGATGTTGTTCACATGCAGATGTGCACAACATCAGACATCAGTGAGATTACAATATGAGTTTTCCCAAGATTGCAATCCCCATGGTACAGAAAAGCTAGGTGTAGCTGTTCATCCTTAAATTGCCTACCTTTTTAATCATTTGAATATACGCTTACGTGCTTTGATCCACTGTTTCTTTGCAATTTGCCTTCATATGTTGCTACCTCCCCTGCATTAGACTGCATGCTCTCTGAGGCCAGGGACCCTGTCTTTCACTTCTAACTTAAGGTCCAAGCATGCAGTACTGTCTCCGCACAAAAAAATCATTCCAATCAACAGTATTTATTGAGCTCTTAATTGTGTGCAGAGCACTGCATTCATTCATTCAATTGTATTTACTGAGCGCTTACTATGTGCAGAGCACTGTACTAAGCACTTGGGAAGTACAATTCAGCAACAAATAGAGACCAAGGCCTGCAGTCTGAGAGAGGCTGCCCATCAATCAATCGTATTTATTGAGCACTTACCATGTGCGGAGCACTGTACTAAGCACTTGGGAGAATACAATATAACAGAGTTGGTAGACAGGTTCCCTGTCCACAATAAGCTCATAATCTAGAAGGGGGGACAGATATTAACATAAATGAATCATAGATATATACATACGTGCTGTGGGGCTGAGGGAGGGGTGAATAAAGGATGCAAATCCTAGCGTAAAGATGACATAGAAGGGAGTCAGGAAATGAGGGCTTAGTAGGGGAAGGCCTCTTGAAGGAGATGTGTTTTTAAATAATAATGTTGGTATTTGTTAAGCGCTTACTATGTGCAGAACACTGTTCTAAGCGCTGGGGTAGATACAGGGTAATCAGAATGTCCCACGTGAGGCTCACAGTTAATCCCCATTTTACAGATGAGGGAACTGAGGCAAAGAGAAGTTAAGTGACTTGCCCACAGTCACACAGCTGACACGTGGCAGAGCTGGGATTCAAATCCATGACCTCTGACTCCCAAGCCCAGGCTCTTTCCACCAAGCCAATAAAGTTTGAAGGAGGAGAAAGTGAACGTCTAACGTATATGAAGAGGGAAGTCTTGTCCTCTAGACCGTAAGCTCGTTGTGGGTAGGGAATGTATCTGTTATATTGTTATACTGTGCTCTCCCAAGTGCTTGGTACAGTACTCTGCACACAGTAAATGTTCAATAAATACGACTGATTGATTTACGGTGCTCCAGGCCAGAGGGAGGACGTGGGTGAGGTGACACAGACGAGATCAAGGTACAGTGAGTAGGTTGGCAATGGGGGAGTGAAATGTGCGGGCTGGGTTGTAGTAGGAGAGTAGCAAGGTGAGGTAGGAGGGGGAAGGTGATTAAGCAGTTTAAAGACGACGGTGAGGAGTTTTTGTTCGATGAGGAGGTGGATGAGCAACCACTGGAGGTTCTTGAGAAGTGGGGAATCATGGACTGAAAGATTTTGTAGAAAAATGATCCAGGTAGCAGAGTGAAGTATGGACTGGAGTGGGAAGAGACAGGAGACTGGGAGGTCAGCAAGGAGGTTGATGCAGTAGTCAAAGCGGGACAGGATATGTACTTGGATCAGCGTGGTAGCAGTTTGGAATGGAGGCTGATTTTGGTGATTGTTGTGAAGGTAGAAACAATGGGATTTGGTTGACAGATTGAATACGTGGGTTGAATGAGAGAGATGTGTTGAGGATAATGCCAAGGTTAGGGGCTTGTGAGACAGGGAGGATGATGCAGCTGTCTACAGTGATGGGAAAGCCTGGAGGATTACAGGATTTGGATGGGAAGATGAGGAGTTCTGTTTGGACATGTTAAATGTGAGGTGTCAGTGGGACATCCAAGTAGAAATATCCCGTACGCAGAAGGAAATATGTGACTGCAGAGGAGGAGAGAGATCAGGGGTGGAGATGTAGATTGGGGAATCATGCACATAGAGATGGTAGTTGAAGCCATGGGAGTGACTGAGTTCTCCAAGGGGGTGGACGAAGATGAAGAATAGAAGAGGACCCAGAACTGAGCCTTGAGGGACTCCCACAGGTAGGGGATGGGGGGCAGAGGAGGAGCCCATGAAAGAGACTGAGAATGAGTAGTCAGAGAGATAGGAGGAGAACCAGGAGAGAACAGCGTCAGTGAAGCCGAGGTTAGATAATATTTCCAGGAGAAGGGGGTGGATGAGTGTTGGAGGCGGTTGAGGGGTCAAGGAGGATTAGGATGGAGTAGAGACCGTTGGATTTGGCAAGAAGGCGATCACTGGTGACCTTTGAGAGGGCGGTTTCAGTGGAGTGAAAGGGGCGAAAGCCAGACTGGAGGGGGTCAAGGAGAGTCAAGGAGAGAAATGGAGGAGAGGAACTTGAAACAGCAGGTGTGGACAACTCGCTCAAGGAATTTGGAGAGGAACGGCAGGGGGGAGATGGGGTGATAACTGGAGGTGAGCCGTGGGGTCAAGAGAGGGTATTTTTAGACTACGGGAGACCTGAACATGTTTGAAAGCAGTGGGGAAGAAGCCATTGGAGAGTGAACAGCTCAAGACGGCGGTCAAGAGGGAAGAAAGAAAGATGCAAGTGTTTTGATAAAGTTCAAAGAGATGAGGTTGAAGGTGCAGGTGGAGGGAGTGGATTTTGAGAGGAGGCAGGAGATCTCCTTTTGAGATCCTCACACCAGGGGCATTTCCCAACAGCTTTATTCCAGCCTGGGAAAGGAGAAGAGAGCACAGCAAGGGCAGGAATCTTGAAAATGTTGAGGCTGTTCACCACCCTGTTTGCCCTCCCTTCTGTGTGGCACTTGGATCTGTACCTCTTAATCACTTTTACACTCCTCCCCCCCCAATGCAATGCACTGAAGTATGCACCTGGGAAGTACAGAACATTAAAGGCAAATACTCCCTTATCCACTAGAGCTTTCATGAGGGAGACAGATATAGGAATATTTATAATGTAATCAGGTCACCACAAGGCTGATTACCTTGCTGATAGTACCTTGCTACCCTCTATTCTCCTTACTTGACTTACCCAGTGTCGATAATGATAATGATGAGGCATTTGTTAAACACTTACTATGTGCCAAGCACCGTACTAAGCACTGGTGTAGCTATCTCACGATCAGTACTGCCGTGATACTGATGGAGCTGTGGTTCCAAGCAATAATAATGGTCATACTACTACTACTAATAACAATAATGACAATGATAATTGGATTTTTTTTTTAGCACTTTGCACCAAGACTGTAGTAAGCGCTGGAGCAGATACAAGATAATTAGGTCGGACCCAGTCCCTGTCCCCCGTGGGCCCAACAGTCTAAGAGGGAGAGACAGGAATTTCATCCCCATTTTTCAAAAGTGGAAACAGAGACGCGGAGAAGGGAATTGACTTGCCAAGGGTCACACAGCGGTTACAGGGGTGGATCCGGGATTATAATTCAGGACCCGATCCCAGGCCCATGCTCCTTTCACTAGGCCATGCTGTTTTCATTGTTTGTGATTCCATCTTGCAGTTAGCTATGGTCATCGCATAAGCGGGTTTTTTTTTTTTTTACAGCCACCAGCCATTCCCAACGACCCTAGCGATCATCCCTCATTTTGAATTCTTCCGATTCATGGCCATTACAATGGGCTATCACATCCACACAGTCTACTCGGCAACACCCAGTCACACGGTGGCAAACCTGACAGTGGTATCTCCTGACCCGAAGGGCAGTGAGCCAAACTGTTGGAGCCCTGCAAACCCTCTGTGGGAAGCTAAGCTTTCTAAGGGTCGCCCCCCTCAACCCTCCGTCCTACCTTAGCAGCAGTTCCCCTCAGGCCCCAAACCACTTTCTTGGCAAGACCGGCTCTCAGCCCCCTCTAACTTTTCTTGGCAGCTGAGGATCGCATCTCTGTCTGGTCCTCCCACCCTCTCCAAGGTTCTGCATGTTCCCCTTTGGGCTTCGGTTTGAGAACACATGTTAATTATCCTTTCTCTGCCTTCCCTGCTGCTAGCACAGCTGTTGTTGAGAGCGTGTGATAGATACATAAGTATTCCTTATGCGATATGCAAAGAACCCTGAATGACCAATATTCTGAGAGACTTGGAACATTATATTCAGAGTTACAAAGACACACTTCCCCTGCAGGCCCTTATTTATAGTTAATGCTTTTCCCGCTCAACTGATCAACCGGCTCTATTTGGAGGGCCATGGGATCTTCTGGGTGGGTTAACCCCTTGAGTTCCTTTCCGACTCCGCATCCCCGCGGTGATCCGAGCGAGCGGCGGTCCGCAGGCCCCTGTCCCCAAACAGGCACAGCCTGGGTTTTGGCCGCCGCCAACCTGGGGAGACCTCCTGCATGCTCGCTGCATCTGTAAGCCCTTCTCCCAGGGCTGCGTATGATCACCGCGGGTGGGCCGATACCCACCCAACCCCGTCCCGCTCCCCTTCCGCTCTCTTCCGTTCCTTCCGCTTCCCTGTCTGCCCCTCGCCCTCTGAACCCAGCTTCCTTCCCGCAGCGGTGCTCGTGGTCGTGCTCACTTTCCCCGCCACTGGAGCTCCGGGACCCACGGGGGGTGAGGTCGGATTTCTGGGGCAGTCCATTTTCTCCCCATCTGTCGTTGGTTGGGAGAAGATCCGGCACCTATGGGATTGGAGGGTGGGCAGTGGGATGGCTGTGGCAGTTTAGACCGAGGATGACTGGCGTAGAGCAGTACGGGACAGCCGCTCTTCCTACGGTGGGGAGTTCGGGTCGCCGACTCACGTATCCTGTTATTATTTCCTCATATGTCTGTCCCCGCCTTTCTCCCCACTAGGTTGGAAGTCCCCCGTGGGTCTGGACTGGCCCGTCTCTATATTTGATGTCCTCGTATTTTTCCCCAGTCTGCCCATCCGGCAGGTTTCTTTCGCCGCTTTGCTTTTGATAATTTTGGGGCTGAACGTGATGGTTTTCATTTGCAATGTGTCCTAGCTGATGATGGTTTGAACTTTCTGGCTATTCTTCAAGAGGGGAAAAGACCCAACAGAGGCTAAGTCCCTCAAGGGAGGAAACAGACCAGAAAAGCCAAGGTCGAGCTGCTTTATCCAACAAAAGAATGCACAGGATAGAGCTCCGGCTGGATGGCAAATGAGAACGATTGACTGACGAGACTCCTTCTGGGAAGGCAGGGAGGTCAGTTTCTACAGTGGGGTCAGGGATGCTGAGAACTGCTTTTGAAACAGGAGGTGGAGGAAGAAGAGGAGCATGGGCACTAAGCCAAGGCCAGAGACACTAAGAGACTCTAAATAGAACTCCAAGATCTGCCAAGGCTGCTCGAGGCCTAGGCCCAGAGCCGTGCCAGATTCCGGATTATTTAGCTCTCAGTAACCTCTGCCCTCCCCGTCCTCCCCAGCGCCCAGACCCCCAAGCTACCTCTGAAGGTGGCTGGGCATGATGATAATAATAATAATAATACTTATGGTATTTGTTAAGTGCTTACTATGTGCCAAGCACTGTTCTAAGCGCTGGGGTAGATACAAGGTAATCAGGTTGTCCCACGTGGAGCTCAC
This sequence comes from Ornithorhynchus anatinus, assembly GCF_004115215.2. Classification (NCBI taxonomy): domain Eukaryota; kingdom Metazoa; phylum Chordata; class Mammalia; order Monotremata; family Ornithorhynchidae; genus Ornithorhynchus; species Ornithorhynchus anatinus. The sequence continues at coordinate 102,611,331 of NC_041749.1, forward strand.
AGTCTTAATCCCCATTTTAGAGATGAAGTAACTGAGGCCCAGAGAAGTGAAGTGAGTTGCCCAAGGTCACACAACAGACAAGTGGCAGAGCTGGGATTAGAACCCATGTCCTCTGTCTTCCAAGCCTGTGCTCTTTCCACTAAGCCATGCTGCTTCTCACAATCACACCAAGGCCACCAGTTGTGCATTGTTCTTCCAAGATGATATTTAGACCTATTTGAAATGGCTATTTGTGAATTACCTCAGGCAACAGCTATGACGACCTGACTTCCACTTTCATCCCACAACCACTATCTCATCTTCCACGTTTCACCACCTCCACATCAGCCTAGAGAGGCTTCTCTCACTTTGATGGCTTTCCCTGTAAATGCTAAACCACAGGAAGCCAGGGAGACAGCCGCACATGTTGGTTTGGCTGGGATCTGGGAAGCAGCCAGAAGTGATGCCATTGCTCATTCCAGGGTTTCTGGAATGCGACGGTACGTACCACCGCTTCTTTTGTGCTTTGGGCAAAAGGAAATCTTGTCTGCACCTGGACCGCATTCTGCTGCAGAATGACTTCACCTTTATGACCTCGCTCACCGGGATCTTCACATACAATGGCTGGGACAGATGACAATGGCTTTCCTCCTCCCCAACTCGATCACCGGCCTCCATGTCAGCACAGACTCGATCTGCGGTCTTTTTCTCCGAGGGCTTTCAGGAGAAGCCGCTTGGCGTAGCAGCCTAGTGGAAAGAGCCCGGGCCTGGGAGTCAGAGGACCTGGGTTCTAATCCCAAGCCGCCACTTGCCTACCATGTGGCCTCGGGCACGTCACTTCACATCTCTGCGCCTCAGTCTCATCTGTAAAACAGGGATTCAATGCCTGTTCTCCCTCCCCTTTAGACAGTGAGCCCCATGTGGGACAGGGACTGTATCCAACCTTTCATTAATTCAATAGTATTTATTGAGCGCTTACTATGCGCAGAGCACTGTACTAAGCGCTTGGGATGAACAAGTCGGCAACAGATAGAGACAGTCCCTGCCGTTTGACGGGCTTACAGTCTATGATTGCCTTATATCTACTCCAGCTTTTAGTACAGTGCTTGGTACGTAGTGAGCGTGTAACAGATACTACGATAATAATAACAATAACTACCAGTACATGGCACGACAACAATAACAACAATAATAATTATTATTATTATTATACCATGTTTTAGTAGTTAACAGCTGCATCCACCCTCTGCTTTACTCTGAGAAATAAGACTTAGTTATAGTGAAGGATGAAATATGGTGGCCAGGACACAAACCCAAATCCCAGGCCCCTTTGGTCGCCGATAACGGGACATTTAAGATCCACCACTTTTCTTTAATTTCACACACTGCAACCCCTGGGTGACAACCCACTGTGACGTGGTCTCGAACCAGAGCTGGGGCACCTATGCCCCAATACCGTCCCACCCTTGCGGGAGCCCAAAAGTACAGAGTCCTGTGTGACACTGACCGCACGGCCCCATCAGAACACGACCATACATCTGCTTTGTATTTAACAAAAGACTCCTTTCATCTCAATCCCACATTGCACCATTCTCCACCCTCAATTTACTCTCTTTATGCAAACAGGCTTCAGTAAGTGCAATGCTGACCACACGGCACTGTGCAAAGTGTGCTTTGATTCAACCGATAAAGAGACGTACCAGTGTATTCTTGCCTCTATAGTATATTACTAGCCTCATGTCCAGGAGTCATATCAAGTTTGGGCAAGTCCCACGACACTACGAGATGAAGAATAATTTCTCTTCCTGGAAGTGAAAGATGCCAACGATCTGACCGGACAACAGATCATCAAAGCATCACAGGACCCGCCAAGATACGTTTTGCAGGATTTGTCACACACGCACACACACGCAGTTTGACGTGGAAATCCACAGCTTAATAAGGTTATTTGTGGATAATGATAACGGCTCCAGAGTCCCATGAATTAGGGTTGAAGGACTTGGAAAAAAAAATCTCTCGGAGACTGAAGCTGAGAAGAGTAAGGTTGGAGGTGTAAAGTAGATACAATATTGAACATTTTATATGCAAGCCAGTTAACAGTATTTACTGAGCGCTTCCTATGTACAGACTTCTATATTAAGTGCTTGGGAGAGTGTCAACTCTGCCCTCAAAGAACTTACAATTTAGAGGAGACCGACATTAAAATAAATTACAGGGAGAGGAGGCAACTGACTACAAGGATATATGTAATTGCTCTGTGTGTATGCGGGCCAGGAGTGGGAGTAGGACTCTGTGTGCTCTACACACAGTAAATGCTCAATATATACCATCGACTGATTGAATGTGAGTATGTTCATCCTACAGTAAGACTACCTGGGGGAGTTTGGCCTCGTGGCTAGGGAACAGAAGCATTATTAATAATGATAATGATAATAATAACTGTGGTATTTGTTAAGTGCTTACTATGTGCCAGGCACTGTACTAGGTGCTGGGGTGGATACAAGCAAATCGGGTTGGATACTGTCCCTGTCCCACATGGAGCTCCCCGTCTCAACCCCCATTTTACAGCTGGGGTAACTGAGGCAAAGAGAAGTGAAGTAACTCGCTCGAGGTCACACGGCAGATAAGTAACGGGAAGTGTTGGATTTCTGGGTAATCTCTCTGAATCTTATAGATTTTTGCTCAAGTGAGAAAGGTCACTTACCATTGACTAGATTTGCACTTGCATCCCTCTCACTCCATCCAAAGAACACTTCAGTAGCACAGCAGATTAAAGGGGATCAGTGGCAATCAGGACTGTGTCCGACCTAATTATCTTGTATTGACCCCAGGGCTCAGTACAGTGCTTGGCATGCTGTAAAGCACTGAACAAATACCACATTATAATAATAATAATAATTATTATTATTATTGAGTTGGTCCACATATGGTTCTCTCTTTCCTCCTGACAGGTGCCACTCAAGACTGCAGCAAGGAATGCCCTGCTGATGGGGGATTCATTCAATCATATTTATTGAGTGCTTACTATGTGCAGAGCACTGTATTAAGCTGCAGGAAGATCTCCCAAAACTGAGTGAGTGGGTCAAAGTGGCAGGTGAGCTTCAAAACATAATGCACTTCCAGCAAAAAACCCCAAGTATCACGAGGATGAGTTCTGAACTATCAGTCATGATTCATGAAATCAATATCTACTAAGCAACTACAGCATGCAAAGCACGGTACTGAGCACTCGGGAGAGTACTGCAGAAACAAAACCCAAGCTAACGACCCACAAGAAGCCTACAGATGAACGGGAGAGGTTTTGGAATCATTGCCCACTGCTCCCTCAAATCATTAGCCCCATGTCCAGCGGCAGGCGAAAAGAGCAACACGATGTCAGAAACCAATCAGTGGTATTTATTGAGGGCTTACTATGTGAGCAGAGCACTGTACTAAGCGTTTGGAAGAGTGCAACAGAGTTGGTAGACACAGGCTCTGCCCTCAAGGAGCTGACCTCAACGGGAAGGGGATAAAACTCAAATCAAAATTCTGATGCTCTATAAAATTATGGAACACGTGAAGTTCTGGTTGCCCTATCAGAAGGGCATAATAGAGCTGGAGAAGTTACAGAGAAGGGCAACTAAAATCATGAAGTGGGGTAGGGGGGGAGCGGGGGTGTGATGTGCCTTCCATTTGAGAATCCGGGGGGGGGGGGGGGGGGGGGGGATGGGGACTTTTCTGTCGGGAAAGATCAAGGCTGAGATGACGTAATTGAAGTTTACATAATCGTGAAGGGTGTGGAAAGGGTAAACATGGAACTGTTTATTCACCAAATCCCACAGCATCAGGGCAAGAGGACAGCCCATTGGCTCTTCAAAGGGACAGGTCCAAAGCCAACAAAAGGGCCTAGCAGGTGAAAAGCATAGGGAATTTGTACAGAGGGAAGCTGTGCAGCCTGAGGGACAAGAGGTCCGCAATAGGTTATGAAAAGGAAAAGCAGGGGTGCGGAAAAGCACGACCAAAATTATTAACTAATTCATTATTAGTTATGGCATTGATTAAGCATTTCTTATGTGTGAAGTGCTGGGGTAGATACAAAATAATCGGATCAGACACAGTCCCCTTCCCACGGGAGGCTTTGAACCTAAGAGGGGGCGAGAGTGGGTAATAATGAAGACAAGTCAAAGAGGGAAAACATCACACAGATCCTTCGAGCAGCCTTTGTGCCCAGCAGAAGCAGCAAGGCCTAGTGGAGAGAGCACAGGCCTAGGAGTCAGAAGGGCTTGGGTTCTAATCCTATGAGCCCCACGTGAGACAATGTGATTACCCTGCATCTACTCCAGTGTTTAGAAGAGTGCTTGGCACATAGTAAGTGCTTAAATACCATAATCATTATTATTATTATTAGAAGAGGAAAGGAGGGCTTAGTCAGAGAAGACCCCTTGGAGGAGATGTGCCTTCAATAAGGCTTTGAAGGAGGGGAGAGTAATTAACTGTCTGTCGGATTTGAGGTGGGAGGGCGGAGGGAGGGTGTTCCAGGCCAGAAGTAGGACTTGGGAGAGAGGTCAGTAGCGAGATGGATGAGATTGAGGTTCAGTGAGTAGGTTGGCATTTTAGACAAGTGAAGTGTGCGGGCTGGGTTGTAGTAGGAGAGTAGCAAGGTGAGGTAGGAGGGGGAAGGTGGCCGAGTGATTTAAAGCCGACGGTGAGACATTTTTGTTTGATGTGGAGGTGGATGGGCAACCACTGGAGTTTCTTGAGGAGTGGGGAAACGTGTCCAGAATGTTTTAGTAGAAAAATGATCCGGGAGGCAGAGTGAAGTATGGACTGGAGTGGGGAAAGTCAGGAGGCAGGGAGGTCAGCAAGGAGGCTGATACGGTAATCAAGGCTAGATAGGATAAGTGCTTGGATTAACGGGGTAGCAGTTTTGGTTGAAGAGTAAAGGGAGGATTTTAGCAATGTGACGTGAAGGTGGAACCGCCAGAATTTAGTGATAGATTGAATATGTGGGTTGAATACGAGAGAGGAGTCAAGGATGACGCTGACTACAGTGATGGGAACGTCAAGGGGAAGATAAGGAAATAAACCCCACAATACCTAGACGCATCTCCTTACACTCTGCCGCTTCTCCCTCTAGACCATAACCTACCTGTGGGCAAGGAGACTGCCTACTAATTCCGTTGATCTGTACTCTCCCAAGTGCTTATTATAGTGCTCTGCACACAGTAAGTGCTCAATAACCTGTACAGTGCTCTGCACACAGTAAGCACTCAATAAATAGGACTGAACGAATAACCACCACTGATTGACTGATCAACACTACCCTTTTAGAATTAAAGGCTTCAGGGCTTCTACGCTTCAAGCCTTCAAGCCGTATATTGGCTTCTGCATACTCGCTTCAGGAAACATTAGGATCTACTGATCCTCGAATGATCGATAGCCACCTCCTGGAGAGCGCTCAGTCAACTGCCTGCCTGGAGGTAGGGGGTTACACCACATGACCTTCTGAGGTCCTTTCCAGTGCTATGAGTCAATGTTTCTCTAACTTATCGACTACAAGCTTCATTTCAGAAAATCATTACATTCTCGGTCTAATTGCCTACTCGAGAAACACGGGTAAGGTACAGTTCATTTCCGTGAAAATTAATTTCATCATTTCTCATTTTAAAATAAAAACCCTCCACAGTTCTCTCAGGACTACGATAAGCAGTTTTCCGATAAATGGGAAGGACTTCTCTTGACACAGGGAAGGCATCTGAGTGCAGGGACCCAGAACGGTAGAGGAAAACATTTTTCCATACAGGGTCAGGTCCTTCCAGGTGAACAAGCCTTTCTGAACTTTGAGAGACACTTGGGGAAGGTCACCACCTCTCAACTCACTAGAATGCAAAATTGCCAAATGGTATCCCAGTGACCTCCCAAACTTGCTCCACTAATTCCAGTGCATAGCACTCTCACTTGGCAGGACTTGGCCCTAACCATACAAACACATATGAATGAACACAATCCACATGGAAAAATACTAGAGGCAGTTCATTCTTTTCCCAGAGACTAGAGGGTTGTTGTTTTTTTCTTTCCCCCCAACTCTCTTACAAAGAATAGGAAAATTAGAAAGAGGAATCAGATACTTTGTTTCACTCTTTGTAAAACTATTATTTTTCCCAAAAAATAGCGTTAGAATTTCTTCCGCCAAGTTTAGAATAGAGGAGTCTTTTCCAGCTCCATTCAGGCTGCAAAATTAGTACAGTATTTATAAAAGAAAGAGGAAACATATCTCAAATTGAGACAATAAATATCAAAATATCTTGCCATCCAATATTCTCTCTTTAGCTCAAATGATCATGTGGTACCCTACAGGGAGTTCTCTTGATTATGCTTACCACTGTGAGTAATTGTGGCTTGTTTACAGTGAACAATTTATAAAGCCATCAAAACTTCTCTTTTTCCAAGACACATTCAGCGTCTGCTGGAATATTCCAACAAAAAGAAGTTAGGGAGCAGGGAGTGATTAGCTATAAAACAATAGCATATGGCTTTTGGTGAGGACACTTATGTTGCAATACAGTCAAGACCCAGAGAAATAGATTTGGAGCTTTCCTAAGTTTCCCTTCCAGAGCTCATTCAGATTTTCATCTCAGCGAGTGGGCCATTCGAAATCCCTCCCTCATTTCCTCAAGATGGCTGAATTATCAACAACTTTGTTGATCGTTTCTATTTGTTAGGAACCTTAGCTTATGACCCCAAACATTTGGTGGTGGTGGGGTGGGGGGTGTCTATGAACCCTAAACTATGTATAATTTGTGACAATTGTTTATGGCAAGGTGTAAATATGGGGAGTCCTGTTTTGTACAAACGAACAATAAATAGTTTCTACTGAGAATGAGCAATGTCCGGGTCACATGATCTGCAGATGGGATGTGTAAGAATTGACAAAGCAAATAGCTTTTAAATAGCCTTCATTCTGCCAGTCTCTCCTTTTGTTCCTCTCACCCTTAGTCCTTCATCAAAAGAGACACTTCAAAGGGAAAGAGATAAAATGAATGGAAATGTAAAACATAATCATAAACCAGGAAAACTGCAATTAGCACAAGGAGTTTCTCTCCCCTTGGCCTGTGCCAGTGGGTAACTTTCCTCTCCTAGCCATTCCTAATGTTACATAACAAGGAAAAACCCACATTTAAGCCCAAAGCAAGAATCCAATATTAGCTGTGAAAACACAAATGACAGTATAGCCATATTTTTCAGAGACATTTCTTCTGAGTGACAGAAGGTGACTAAGATAGTGGCCCTAGATTTTCCTGGGGCAGCAAACTACTCATTTTCCCCCTCCAGCTGAGGAAAACAAAAGTTTTGCCCCCTCATTTTAAAACATCATCCGTGAGCTAATTTTACTCTTACCCCTAAATTCTAAACATTTTACTTTGTCTGTGCTCTTAGCAGCAATTAAGTGTCCCGGAAAAGAGAAACATGAAGTCTCTTCTTCCTTATTAAAAAGACCTCAACTGACTTTTATGATGAGAGAACTATTCAAACCAAGAGAGAGCGTCCATTTTACTATTTAACATAATTGTCACATAAACCATTACATAAACAAGTTATAAAGGCCCTGTCGGACGGAATGTACTGTTCTGCAGCAGCGCTCTTTTCTATCTCATGTGCTGAAGAGACTGCTATGGTAAGTACTTTAAAGAATACCTGGTCAGGATATTGGAACATGGTCTGGAAAAAAAAAAAGAGACATAATAAAAACCCTTTGGAAAGCAAACCTTTTCAGGAGTCCAAAGCCATAATGTGTCCTTTCATAAAACTTTTTTAGGTTGTCTTTTTCTGCTGAATCTCAGAGGCTGGATCATAACTCCTGGCTCTAGAAATGCTCTTCCCCAGTACAATAATAAAACAAGACTGGGGGGGAAAGAGAGCTGGAAGCTGGCTGGGGCAGCCAGATTTGATATTATTATTATTAGTAATAATAACAATCATGGTATTTAAGTGCTTACTATGTGCCAGGCACTGTACTAAGTGCTGGGATAGATACAAGCTAATCCAGTTGGACAGTGGAGCTCACAGTCTTAATTCTCACTTTGCAGATGAGGTAACTGAGGCACAGAGAAGTGAAGGGACTTGCCAAAGGTCACAGAACAAAGGGAGGAGCAGAATTAGAACCCAGGTCCTTCTAACTCCCAGGGACATGCTCTATCCACTAGGCCACGCTGCTTCTCTTGATATGGATGACTTCTCCCACCAGCTCGAGAAGTCCTCAATAAGATACAAAGCACAATACAACTAGCTGCACCTCTGTACTATTTTGTGGAGCTCTGCTTTCCATTTCAAGACACCTGCATTCGAGTATTCTCCAACGTGTTGCACGATGTGAAATGGATACCCAACTGCTTCATTACAATGTACCCCTTTCCTCTCCTGCTTCATATAGGGGGCCCTGACTCACAAGAGATGACAGCTGCCCAGCGGGTGTTCTCTGAGGGTGTGGTCAGAGAGGTTGGGTCCTCTAAATCAGTGAGCCGAAACTTTTGGCTCTGGTTCTGTCCGGAGCAGAATGTGGCTCTTTTAGCAGGGTCTCAGGCTAATGGGGGATCCTGCCGAACACCTCCCCACACGTCGCTACCCAACATGGTCCTGCGGGTGAGACCAACTGAAAGCCATGGCACATGGCATGGGGCAGCTGGTCTCCATGGGGCAGGGAAGTTCAGTGGCTTGCGCTAAACTGGGCACAGCAGGACTATGCCTGCCCCTTGAGACCTTGCTCCAGCCCCTGTGAGGGAAGGTGAGGAGCTTCTGTCCTCCACTGGTTTGTCTGGATCAGGAGGGGGCACACTGTTCTGCCCACGTCCAGCTCCCCGGGCACTGCCCTCTCATGTAACTGGGGCAGTGGGAGGCAGGGTTGTTGGTAAGTGGGGACAATGGGGGTGGGGGCTTTGCCACTGCTGGCCTGCTGGGTCATACGCCTCTTCTCGCTTCCTTTCAATTCCATTGCCCTTTCCCCTCCCTTTCAATCAATCGTAGGTATCGAGTGCTTTCTGTGTGCAGAGCACTGCACTAAGCACTTGCCTGCCCCTTCTCCACCGGGAGCAATAGCTGTCGCTACGAACAGCTGGTGCTGTGAAGCGGTTGCGTGGTGCAATGATGTCATCGCATTGCACCATGAACTGTCTGACATAACGATAACACGTGGGGGAGGCCCATAAATTGTGAGATTGGCTCTTTGCTCACCAACTGCTTAAACGTTTCATTTTACTTGGCTCTTCTGCCAAACAAAACTGGCTGCTGAACCCTGCTCTAAATATTTTCTGTCAGGTCCCATTCTCCCACATCAGGCCTTACTTTGCATTTGCAGAGTCCCTTTGCCATTCTTTTGGTTTAGGGGTTTTTTTAGGGTTGTTTTTTTTTCTCCAAAAGTATCTTGGCAAAAAGGCAATCTTGAATTCAGGCTTGTTAGGCAGATAAAAGGAAGAAACTAGTTTTTCAGAGTTCAAAAGGCACAGTTTATTTGGAATGTTTCATTCAACAGCAAAATGACCACTTGAGGATCAAAACCAATTTTGGCATTCATTCACATAAACAAAAACCAAAAACAAGGGCAGGTTCAATTTCCCCATAAGGAAACACCTTTAGGACCTAATGGATTTTGAAATCAAACATGCTGTGCCCACTGAAAAGTCTAAAGAGAGGGGCCAGGTCTGGAATCTCCAATCACCCACCTCTGAGCTATGAGATGCCCAAACAAACATGGCTGCTTCAGCCCTCCACCCTCAGAGGGCTCCCTGTGGCCAGCTAGAGACACCCCTCCTTCCCCACCTTATCCTCTGAGTCAAGAGACCCTTTATGGCCAAGTCCACTGCACAGGTCCCCACTTGCACCTTGCTGGGAGCCTCTTGCTGGCCCTCCACCTCCCAGAAGACACCCACGGCCACCAGCCCCCTTCAACATCGGGCCCCAGCCGGCTCTCCGCAGAGGCCGGGCCAGGGTGAAGCGGAAGCAGCCTCCATTCCCAACTGCTTCGCGCCACCCTGGCAAGAAAGAGAAAAGAGGCCGTGCAGCCCAGCGCCGCCTCCGCAGAACCTCGGGGAGGCCGTGGTGGCCGCTGCCGGAGAGCTCGGCTGGGCTGTCCTTGTGACTGACGACTCGGAGCAGAGAGGAGCCTGAGAAGCTACGATGCCTAGTGGACAGGACACAGGCCTGGGAAGTCAGAGGACCTGGTTTCTAATCATGGCTCTGCCACTTGTCTGCTGAGGGACCTTAAGCGAGTCACTTCACTTCTCTGGGCCTCAGTTACCTCATCGGTAAAATGGGGATGAAGACTGTAAGCCCTATGTGGGACGAGGACTATGTCCAACCTGATTAATAAAGATGGTATTTGTTAAGTGCTTACTATGTGCCAAGCACTGTTCTAAGCACTGGGGAGGATACAAGGTGATCAGGCTGTCCCACAAGGGGCTCACAGTCTTAATCCCCATTTTACAGATGGGGTAACTGAGGCCCAGAGAAGTTAAGTGACTTGCCCAAAGTCAGACAGCTGACAAGTGGCTGAGCCAGGATTTGAACCCATGACCTCTGACTCCCAAGCCAGGGCGCTTTCCACTGAGCCATGCTGCTTCTCTTGCACCTACCTCAGTGCTTAGTACAGTGCCTGCCACATAGTAAGTGCTTAACAGATACCATTAAAAAAAAAATTCTGCTCCTCTAACCACAGTACCCTGCATATCTTCTAGATTGTAAGCCCAGGGTGGGCAGGGATTGTCTCTGTTGCTGAACTGTACTTTCCAAGCGTTTAGTACAGTGCTCCGCACACAGTAAGTGCTCAGTGAATCTTTGTATTGTGTCTTTATGTTGTTTCATCTCTCCCTAGGCATCCGTCTCCAGTCCCCTCGCCCCCTTTTTATTTGAGATAGTGAGACCCCTGAGGGACTGTATCTAATTCCCACCGATGCATTCCTTCCCAACGTTTCGTACAGGGCTCTGCACCTAGTAACTTTTAGAGCATTGGGATTCTTGTGGCAGTGGCTCTGGTGCCTTTTGGGACTCTGAACAGCCCAGCCTGGGGGGCGAGGTACATGAAACTGTAACTCCGATGGTACTCTGCCACTTGGCAGCTGTGTGACTGTGGGCAAATCACTTAACTTCTCGGTGCCTCAGTTACCTCATCTGTAAAATGGGGGTTAAGACTGTGAGCCTCATGTGGGACAACCTGATTACCCTGTATCTACCCCAGCGCTTAGAACAGTGCTCTGCACATAGTAAGTGCTTAACAAATACCAACGTTATTATTATTATTACTCGTTCTGGTCTTTGTCTTTTTACATTATTTCTCTGTTTTTTTGGTTTCACCTTTCCTCGTGTCTCAGAATCACCTTCCCTCTTGTTCCTTAACTCATTATTTCCTTTTGCGGGCCAGGGGCTAATTTTTATCCCTGCGCTTCATTCCCAGCACCAGTGCTTCACACACAGTAGGCACTTAACACACACTACTGCTACAACCTGCCAGGCCTCGCATTCAATCCCACGGTGCCAGAGAAGAAAGCAGCACATGTGCTCTGGGGAGGGAGTGGAGGGGGAGAGCTTTGGCCTGGGGGCCCCCTTGGCTTCCACTGCCTTTAAACTGGCCCTGACCGCAGTGTGATTCTTTCCCATACATCACAAGTAATCGGACTCACCCGTGATGTTACTCAAGCACTTCTCAAACAGCGCAATGAAACATGGACTTCGGGCCAAATAAATGACCTGAGAGCACAGGAATGAGTTCCTGGCTTAGTGCGCATCTGGACTTGCCACACACAAAAATGGCCCATCTCAAAGGCAACAGTGAGCGGGGAGCGCTGTGTTTGACCACGGGGAAAGGGCAGAAGAGAGACCATTAACAGGGACTTCTACTACGGCAGGGAATACAGCGAGGAATAGAGCCTGTAAAGGTACAAGAAAGGAAGGAAGGTTGAGAGGGGAGACCATCCAGAGAACAGAAGACTCTGGCTACCTTTTCGTTCCCTGCCACTCTTCTTTCACAGAGACCCACCCTCCTCAACCTCCTGCCTTCCTGGCTTCCCATTACTGGCTAGCAAAACGTTCCCCAGGCTTGGCATAAACAAGCAGTCTTGTAAACAGCATCTTGCCTGACGTAAATAACAATCTGTGCTGGGAGAGTAGTAAAGAATATAATTTACTCCACTTAATAGGTCCGTATCTCCCAAGAGGATGGAGCGCTGAAGGGCTGGTACGTACATTTTTAATGTATCTGCAAAGTTGCCTTGCCACAGCTTGAGATCAGGTAATCAGACATTTAAATGCTCCAACCCTAACAGCTACACACTCATTACTGAATCCCAACCATTCTGGCTGGCATACTGGCCTCTGGCAGCAGTTAATCCCCAGTGTCTACCCCAGCAGTCTCAGTTTATCGGTACTTTCAAATTTGTGTCATGGATCCCAAGGCCCTCAGGGTAGTACTCGGTCCTGCCACCGCCCTGGGCAGCCGTGGCCAGGATTTTCCCATTCCTGCCGCTGCCTCGGCTTCTGGATCTGGGTCCCCACTCTCCGAACCCAGAGCTGGCTTCAGACAGGAAGCAAAAGAGATGGCTGCTTCAGGGCGCACTGTCAAGGAGGTGGTGGTGGACGGTTTGGGCGGGCAGTGGAGGAGAGGGGAGGAGGTTCCTCCCCTCAGAGTGCCCAAATGTCAAAATCCCATGCCACAGTCGCAGAAACCTCAAGGTGGGCCCTCCAGCAGGGGAAAATCCAGCCCCCAAAGTGTGGCGATGAGGGTCCGGGGCAATACTTGCCTTCCCGGCTCCCTGCAGATCACTCACCCAGTCCAGGCTCGGGCAAGGAAGGACCCTGTTCACGGAGCTGAGCCTCAGGCCTGTGGCACAAAAGATGAATTGGAAGAGCCGCTTCTGCCCCGTGGCCCTCCTGATCTATTCAACGGTGGAAGGGCTTCCAGGGGTAACTAAGGCAGAAATTGGGGATGGACCGCGACATAGCAGGAGTGAGTCCGCACCCAGTGCACCCAGCTGGTCCACACGCATTCAGCTGGGATTCTTCGGACCTGCCTTGCTGAGCTGCGTCACAAATCTGTGTGCAGGTGTGGAACGTCGCACCCTCCCCGGGGGCCACTTGTTAGCAATTTTGAACAATTTTTGGCAGTTTACATTATTTAAATGATTTGGAGAAAAAAATGGTAAGTAATAATAATAATAATGGTATTTGCGAAGCGCTTTCTATGTGCTAAGCACTGTTCTGAGTGCTGGGGTAGATACAAGGTAATCAGGTTGTCCCGCATGGGACTCACTGTCTTAATCCCCATTTTACAGATGAGGTAACTGAGGCACAGAGAAGTGAAGTGACTTGCTCAAAGTCACACAGCTGACAAGTGGCCGAGCTGGAATTAGAACTCACGACCTCTGACTCCCAAACCCGTGCTCTTTCCACTAAGCCATGCTGCTGAGCTTGATGGTGCAATACCTGTAAGCTCAAAGAAATCAACTACTGCCTGCCTGCCAAGTCAAGGAGGGATTCAGGACTAGAAAAATCCAGTTAGGACTGCATTTTCCAAGTGCCTCCCTTCAGGAGGCTGGCCCAACCCTCCTCCCTTTGCTCTGGGCCTCTGGCAAAATTGGGGAGCTGCCTAATATTGATCCAATGCTGCCACAGAGCCCAAGTCTCACGCACGACAACCTCGTCAGTCCCTGCAGTTTCCCAGAAGGGGAATGTTGGCCCCATTCTACAGGCGAAGAGACTGAGGCACACAGCAGCAAAGCAGGAGGCACCTTGGGTTAAGAGATAATGGAAGATCCTCCTACTCCATCCTAATCGTCGTCATCCTCCTCTCAGCTGCCTAATCCCACAGCTCCTACTCCCATCCTAATCCTCCTCGACCTCTCAGCTGCCTTTGACACTGTGGATCTCCCCCTTCCCTTCAATACGTTATCCAACCTTGGCCTCACTGATTCCATCCTCTCCTGGTTCTCCTCTTATCTCTCTGGCCGTTCATTCTCAGTCTCCTTCGCGGACTCCTCCTCCCCCTCCCATCCCCTAACTGTAGGGGTCCCTCAAGGTCCCTCAAGGTTCCATTCTTGGTCCTCTTCTATTCTCCATCTACACTCACTCCCTTGGAGAACTCATTTGCTCCCACGGCTTCGACTATCAGCTCTACATGGATGATACCCAAATCTCCATCTCCTCCCCTGTTCTCTCTAGCCTCCCTCTAGGCTTGCATCTCCTCCTGCCTTCAGGACATCTCTACTTGGATACTCTCCAGCAACCTAAAACTCATCATGTCTAAGACAGAGCTCCTTATCTTCCCTCCCAAATCCTGTCCTCTCCCTGACTTTCCCATCACTGTGGACGGCACAACCATCTTTCCCGTCTCACAAGCCCACAACCTTGGTGTCATCTTTGACTCGGCTCTCTCATTCACCCCACATAACCAATCCATCACCAAATCCTGCCGGTCTCACCTTCACAACATGGCCAAGATCTGCTCTTTACTCTCCATCCAAACCACTACCACGCTAGTACAATCAGTCATCCTATCCCGACTGGATTACTGCATCAGCCTCCTTTCTGACCTCCCAACCTCTTGCCTCTCCCCACTTCGGTCCATACTTCACTGTGCTGCCTGAATGATCTTTCTACAGAAACGTTCTGGATATGTCATCCCACCCCCACGCCCCCTCAAAAATCTCCAGTGGTTGCCTATCACCCCAACTCTGTATCAAACAAAACTCCTCACTTTTGGCTTCAAAGCTTTCCATCACCTTGCCCCTTCTTACCTCACTTCTCTTCTCTCTATCTACATCCCAGCTCACACACTCCGCTCCTCTGGTGCTAATCTTCTCAATGGGCCTCGATCTCACCTGTCCCGCCGTCAACCCCTGGCCCACGTCCTACCTCTGGCCTGGAACGCCCTCTCTCCTCAAATCCACAATCACTCTTCCCCCCTTCAAAGCCCTATGGCAGGCTCACCTCCTCCCAGAGGCCTTCCCAGACTAAGCCCCCTTTTCCTCAGCTCTCCCTCCCTTCCGCGTCACCTCAACTCTCTCCCCTGGCTCTTCCATGCCTCTCCCCACCCACAGCACTTATGTATATGTGCATAATCTATAAATCTATTTATGTTGATGTCTGTTTACTTGTTCTGATGTCTGTCTCCCTCTTCTAGACTGTAAGCCTAGTGTGGGCAGGTATTGTCTCTATTGCTGAATTGTACTTTCCAAGCACTTAGCACAGTGCTCTGCACACAGTCAGCGCTCAATCAGTACGACTGAATGAATGAAGATCCAAGGACTGAATTCTCCAGATCCTTAGGCTGGGGCTTCTGTCTGAAACATCTCCCCTCACTTTAATTCATTCATTCAATAGTATTTATTGAGCGCTTACTATGTGCAGAGCACTGTACTAAGCGCTTGGGATGAACAAGTCGGCAACAGATAGAGACAGTCCCTGCCGTTTGACGGGCTTACAGTCTAATCGGGGGAGACGGACAGACAAGAACAATGGCACTAAACAGCGTCAAGGGGAAGAACATCTCGTAAAAACAATGGCAACTAAATAGAATCAAGGCGATGTACAATTCATTAACAAAATAAATAGGGTAACGAAAATATATACAGTTGAGCGGACGAGTACAGTGCTGTGGGGATGGGAAGGGAGAGGTGGAGGAGCAGAGGGAAAAGGGGAAAGTGAGGCTTTAGCTGCGGAGAGGTAAAGGGGGGATGGCAGAGGGAGTAGAGGGGGAAGAGGAGCTCAGTCTGGGAACGCCTCTTGGAGGAGGTGATTTTTAAGTAAGGTTTTGAAGAGGGAAAGAGAATCAGTTTGGCGGAGGTGAGGAGGGAGGGCGTTCCAGGACCGCGGGAGGACGTGACCCGGGGGTCGACGGCGGGATAGGCGAGACCGAGGGACGGCGAGGAGGTGGGCGGCAGAGGAGCGGAGCGTGCGGGGTGGGCGGTAGAAAGAGAGAAGGGAGGAGAGGTAGGAAGGGGCAAGGTGATGGAGAGCCTTGAAGCCTAGAGTGAGGAGTTTTTGTTTGGAGCGGAGGTCGATAGGCAACCACTGGAGTTGTTTAAGAAGGGGAGTGACATGCCCAGATCGTTTCTGCAGGAAGATGAGCCGGGCAGCGGAGTGCCCTCACTCCCCAACCGGATCTACCACACCCCCAAAAATCCAGCTTTCTGGGGAGCAGATCGCTCTTGAAGCCTGGGGAATCACAGACTGCAAGAACCCGGTGCTTAGAACAGTGCTTTGCACATAGTAAGTGCTTAACAAATACCATCATTATTATCATGCAGCTAAAAGCCGCATCACTGTGCATGTGGAATGCATTCCAGGATAAAACCAAGGTCTCATGGGAAAACGGGATAAGAAAAGGGGTTCTGGGGAGTACTAATCATTTTACAAATAGGTGATTTATGTCCCTTTTGGACCCCAGAAAGCAGCTGTAATTAGCCAGAATGCAATTTTGAATTATATCTGCCCCTAAGAAGCTGGATCCAAAAATTCGCGGCACATTGTTTGACTGGCTTTCCTGATTAGGATCTGGACAGTGTTTTTAAATGACTAAGATTTAAACCATAGCAAGTCAAAAGAACAGAGAGTATCCTTTGTACATCATTACAAACCGGGCTAATTTGAGCTCAAGATGAAATAAAAACACAAAGAACCCAATCAGCACAATTTATGGATTTCTTAGGGGTCGGAAGCTGTCTCTTGCCCTTGGAGAGAGAAAATAGGAGAGTTTTGTGGAATTTAAAATTAGCCATACCAGCTTCTAATGTTACATATAATGCACTGGATTCAAGCTCGCACACTGCTCTGAAGTGAACTCATTTAAAGCCGGTTTTGGCCTACTTGTTCGGTAGGGAGTAATTCAGGTTTGTGGAGCCTTCAGGGAGCTTACAACCTACAGGGGATCTAAGGACAAACACAGAAAGAGTAACGTAAACATAAATGCCTGAAGTAGGCACACATGTATGCAATGACATATGAATGAGGGGTTGCCGGAGTGCCCGGAGCGGGCTGGGAAGGCGGCAAGGTGGAGAGAAAACTTGAAGAGAATTTGGAAGAGGTTACAGAGGTAGTCCTGAGTTCCAGTTCAGTGGGCACATGTACTTGACTTTCAACTAGGCTTGGTCAATCAAGAGTACTTAATGATCACCTACTATGTACATGGCACCACGCTAAGCCCTTCGGAATGTTCAATGGACGCTAAAGACACAACCCCCGTCCTCAAAGAGGTAACCGGCAGCTCCGTCTAGACTCTCAGCTCACTGTGGGCAGGGAATGTGTCTATTATATTGTTGTGTTGTACTCTCCCAAGCACTCAGTACAGTGCCCTGCGCACAGTAAGTACTTAATAATATGATCGATCGATTGATTGGGGAACCAGACACAAAATAATTTACAAATGGGGGGAAAAAGGAGACTGGAAGGATGGTTAGGTGAAAAAATAAAGGTCCGTTGGCTTGGGGCAGTGCAACATTTATTCCTGCCCACTAACTAAGTGATGGATCCAGTGGGGAAGGAGCTGGGGTAGGGAGGGGCGTGGAGGGAAGGTGCAAATAAATTCCATTTTGTGATTTTCACCTGGAAACTATATTCATTCATTCATTCAATCGCATTTATTGAGCGCTTACTGTGTGCAGAGCACTGTATTAAGCACTTGGGAAGTACAGTTCGGCAACAGACAGAGACAATCCCTACCCAACAACGGGCTCACAGTCTAGGAGGGGGAGACAGACAACAAAACAAGTAGACAGGCATCACTACTATCAAAATAAATAGAACCTAGATAAATGCACATCATTAATAAAATAAATAGAGCAATAACAGTCATCTCACTCAGAGGCCCTCCAGGTAACTTTCTTGGACACCTTTCATACCTGCTGGACACCCTGGTAGCACCTAGTACACACAACACCACAGAGCTCAGCTGGATACCAAATTCCCAGTCAGGTTTTAGTCACAGAACCCTTGCCCTCAAAGGATCTAAATTCTATTTGCAAAGAAGCAGAAGAAGAATGTGGCCTTGCGGAAAGAGGCTTGGGGGTCAGAGGACCTGGGTTCTAATCCTAGCTCTGACACATGTCTGCTGGGTGACCTTGATCAAATCACTTATCTGGGCCTCAGTTTCCTCATCTGTAAAATGGGGATTAAGACTGTGAGCCCTATATGGGACATGGACTGTGTCTAACCTGATGATCTTGTATCTACCCTAGCATTTAGTACAGTGTCAGGCACATAGTAAGTGCTTAACAAATACTACGGACAAAAAAGAAAACCTGTCTCACACAGGACTTTGATACATAAAACACCAACTGCCCCTAAGGCTGACTAGCAACATGGAGGCCCATTCAGCTGCTTTCCTTGCCCTCATCCTCACCCTCTCTACCTGCTAGGCACCATACTCCCCACCTTCAAAGCTTTACTAAAATCACATCTTCTCCAAGAGGCCCTTGACCGACTAAGCCCTCTCTTCTGCATCTCTTCTGCACGTAAATCCATAGCCTTTAATCACTGGATAATCACCCCACCTTTGGCCTCACAGCATTTATGTATATATCCAAAATTAATTCATTCATTCAATCGAATTTATTGAGCGCTTACTATGTGTAGAGCACTGTACTAAGCGCTTGGAATGTACAATTCGTCAAGATAGAGACAATCCCTGCCCAACAACAGGCTCACAGTCTAAATGGAGCAGACAGACAACAAAACAAGCAATCAGGTGCCAATACCATCAAGATAAATAGAATCATAGACACATACACATCATTAACAAAACAGAGTAATAAATAATATATACAAATATACACAAGAGCTGTGGGGAGGGAAAGGGGGCAGAGCAGAGAGTAGGGGGAATGGGGATGGGAGGAGGAGCAGAGGGAAAGGGAAGGCTCAGTCTGGGAAGGCCTCCTGGAGGAGGTGAGCTCTCAGAAGGGCTTTAAAGAGGGGAAGAGAGTTAGTTTGGCAGATGTGAGGAGGGAGGGCATTCCAGGTCGGCGGTAGGACATGGGCCAGGGGTCGACAATGGGACAGGCAGGAATGAGAGACTGTGAGGAAGTTAGTGGAAGAGAAGTGGAGTGTACGGGGTGGGCTGTAGAAGCAGAGAAGGGAGGTGAGGAAGGAGGCGGCCAGGTGATGGAGAGCTTTGAAGCCAAGAATGAGAATTTCAATGTCCATTTCCCCCTCTGGACTGTAAGCTACTCATGGGCAGGCAACGGGTCTCAACTCTGCTGTACTGTACTCTCCCAAATGCTTAGTACCGTGCTCTGCAAACAGCAAGCGGTCAATATTATTAATAATAATTATTACGGTATTTGTTAAGCGCTTACTATGTGCCAAGCACTGTTCTAAGCGCTACCACCGAAGGACTGACTGTAGCACGGTACTATACCAAGTGCCAGCCTTACCCCAAGGGTCCACCAAGAAGGCCTCATTCATTCATTCTCTCCTGGTTCTCCTCTTATCTCTCTGGCCGGTCATTCTCCGTCTCCTTCGCAGGCTCCTCCTCCCCCTCCCATCCTCTAACTGTTGGGGTTCCTCAAGGGTCAGTTCTTGGCCCTCTTCTGTTCTCCATATACACTCCCTCCCTCAGTGAACTCATTCGCTCTCATGGCTTCATCTCTATGCAGATGCTGTCCTCTCCCCCTCCCTTCAGGCTCGTATCTCCTCCTGCCTCCAGGACGTCTCTTCCTGGATGTCTGCCCGCCACCTAAAACTCAACATGACCAAAACTGAGCTCTTCATCTTCCCTCCCAAGCCCTGTTCTCTCCCTGACTTCCCTACCACCGTGGATGGTACGACCATCCTTCCCGTCTCTCAGGCCCGCAACCTTGGTGTCATCTTTGACTCGGCTCTCTCGTTCACCCCACACATCCGATCCGTCACCAAAACCTGCCGGTCTCACCTTTATAATAATGCCAAGATCCGCCCTTTCCTCTCCACCCAAATGGCTATTTTACTGTTACAGGCTCTCGTAATATCCCGGCTAGATTACTGTGTCAGCCAGCTCTCTGATCTCCCTTCCTCCTCTCTCTCCCCGCTCCAGTCTATTCTTCATGCCGCTGCCCGGCTCATCTTCCTGCAGAAACGCTCTGGGCATGTCACTCCCTTTCTTAAAAACCTCCAGTGGTTGCCTATCAACCTGCGCACAGAACAAAAACTTCTCACTCAAAGCTTTGAGGCTCTCCATCACCTTGCCCCCTCCTACCTCTCCTCCCTTCTCTCTTTCCACTGCCCACCCCGCACGCTCCACTCCTCTGCCACCCACCTCCTCACCGTCCCCCGTTCTCGCCTATCCCGCCGTCGACCCCTGGGCCACGTCCTCCCGCGGTCCTGGAATGCCCTCCCTCCTCACCTCCGCCAAACTAATTCTCTCCCCCTCTTCAAAACCCTACTTAAAGCTCACCTCCTCCAAGAGGCCTTCCCAGACTGAGCTCCCCTTTTCCCTCTGCTCCCTCTACACCCCCCCCTTCACCTCTCCTCAACTAAGCCCTCTTCTCTCCCCTTTCCCTCTGCTCCTCCCCCTCTCCCTTCCCATCCCCTCAGCACTGTACTCGTCTGCTCAACTGTATATATTTTCATTACCCTATTTATTTTGTTAATGAGATGTACATCACCTTGATTCTATTTATTTGCTATTGTTTTAATGAGATGTTCAACCCCTTGATTCTATTTATTGCTATTGTTTTTGTCTGTCCGTCTCCCCCAATTAGACTGTAAGCCCGTCAAAGGGCAGGGACTGTCTCTATCTGTTACCGATTTGTACATTCCAAGCGCTTAGTACAGTGCTCTGCACATAGTAAGCGCTCAATAAATACGATTGAATTAATTCATTCAATCATATTTACTGAGCGCTTACTATGTACTAAGCGCTTCCCCCTAGACTGTATGGTCAAGTGGAGAGTGCTGGTTTGGGAGTCTGTCTGGGTTCTGGTCCCAGTTTTGCCCCTGGCCTGTTGGGTGACCTTCGGCAAGTTACTCAACCTCTCGGTGCCTCGGTTTTCTCGTCTGTGAAACTGGGGCTGAGGTCCCTGCCCCTCCCTAACTCAGATTCATGCTCTAGGGTTAGAAATGAGATAATTGATGTGAAAGCGCTTGGGAAAAATAAAAGCATCATACAAATTCATGGCCCAGCAAAAGCTGGGGGATGGGAGCTTGAGGGACACTTGAGAGGTACAAGTCAGGCAAACCCGTCCCCATAGTGGGAGAGTCGGTGCGCCCCAGCAGGGGTGTTAGGCCTTACATAATGGTCCAGAGGCTCCAAGCCAACTCCCTCTGAGAGCCCCAGGAAGGTTTGGGAACCGTTTACTGATCAAATTAGGAGATAATACGGAGTTGAAGCCCTTAGACTGAGCAAAAGTTGAAGCTGTTTGCTAATTAGGTTAGCTGAGATCTTATGCTGAAGGCCCCAGGGGAGCTGGCATACCCAAAGGGAGGACTTAAATATTGTAAATTCCTTTTCTACCAGGGATCAATAAACCAAGTGCACCCACATATGGGCCCTTCCCAGACGGCTGGGCTGGTTTCTATTGTTCTCCAGTAAGATTCTGGATAACAAAGATTTTTACTAATTATTGATTTGACGTTCCTCCTGGGCTTGCCCTCAAATGGCCCTGTCTCAGGTTCTCTAAAAACAGCTCTCATCTCTTGGGCTCCCTTTAGTCTCCCTTACTTATACAGGAGATCCTCATCACCGCCAGTATTTAGTGACCACTTTTTGAACGAAGAGCACTGTTCTGAGCACTTCCCTCTATCCAAACTGCTACTATGCTGATCGAAGCACTCCTCCTCCTAACCCAACTTGACTACCACATCCGCCCCCTTGCTGACGTCCCTGCCTCCTGTCACTCCCCACTTTCGTCCCCACTTTACTCTGCTGTCTAGATCACTTTTCTCAAAAGCATTCAGTCCACGTTGCCCCACTCAAGGACCTCCAGTGGTTGCCCATCCACCTCTGCATCGAACAGAAACTAGTTACCATCGGCTTTAAATCACTCAATCACCTTGTCCCCTCCTACTTTTCCTCGCTGATTTCCTACTAAAACCCAGTCCACACGCTTCACTCCTCTAAAGCCACCTTACTCAGTGTACCTGAATCTTATCTCTCTCACTGCTGACTCCTTGCCCAAATCCTCCTTCTGGCCTGGAACTTCTCCCTTCAAATCTAACAGACCACCCCTCTGCCCACCTTCAAAGCCATATTAAAATCACATTTCCTCCAAGGGGCTCATCTCCCCTACTCTCTCCCTTCTGCATCACCTATGCCCTTGGATCTGTACCCACCCTTTAAGCAATTGATAGTCACCCCACCCTCTCCCCCAGAGCACTCATGATGTTGGTATTTGTTAAGCGCTTACTATGTGCAGAGCACTGTTCTAAGCGCTGGGGGAGACACGGGGGAATCAGGTTGTCCCACATGGGGCTCACAGTCTTAATCCCCATTTTACAGATGAGGTAACTGAGGCCCAGAGAAGTTAAGTGACTTGCCCACAGTCACACAGCTGACAAGTGGCAGAGCTGGGATTTGAACTCATGACCTCTGACTCCAAAGCCCATGCTCTTTCCACTGAGCCATGCTGCTTCTCGAGCATATCTGTAATTCATTCTAATGTCTGTCTTCCCCTCTAGACTGTAAACTCCTTACGGGCAGGTAAGCCGTCTATGAACACCATTGTATTGTACGCTCCCAAGCCCCTAGTACAGTGCTCTGCGCATGGAAAGCGCTCAATAAATGCGAAACAGCAAGGCCTAGAGGCAAGAATACAGGGATGGGAATGAGAAGACCTGGGTTCTGATCCCAGCTCTGCCACTTACCTGCTGTGTGACCTTGGACAAGTGAATTTCTCTGGGCTTCAGTTCCCTCACCTGCAAAATGGGGATTCAATTCCTGTTCTCCCTCTTACTTAGAATGGGAGTCCCATGTGGCACCTGATGATCTTGTATCTACCCCAGTGCTTAGTACAGAACTTGGCACAGAGTAAGCAGTTAACTACCACGATTGTTAATGAATAGCATTGACTGATACAATTAAAAAACACAAAAAGATTAGGTTTTTGGCCTCCAGAAGTTTGTAATCTAATGGGGGAGACTGCTTTATACTCGTACAGTGGGAACAAAAGGGAAAATATATATAAAACTAATAACAGCAGGAGGCAAAAATGAATGCATGGCTAAGTAAAAGGAATAAACCAATATCACATGAGTTTTTTTAATGGTATTTGTTACACACTTACTATTTGTCTCAGTTACCTCATCGATAAAATGGGGATTGAGACCATAAGACCCATATGGGACAGGAACCGTGTCCAACTCGATTTGCCTACATTGACTCCAGCACTTAGTTACACTGCTTGGCACATAGTAAACCTTTAGCAATACTACAATTATTATTATTATTACTATGTGGCAAAGCAATAGAAGGCAAGATCTATAGGAAACATGAGCCTGGACCTGGGGACACATGTAGGGACCTCCCACAAGGTAGTGGGAATGAAGACACTTGAGATATGACGTAGCCTACTGGATAGCGCAAGGGCCTGGGAGTCAGAGGATCTGGGTTCTAATCCCAGCTCCCCCACGTGTCTGCTATGTGACCTTGGGCAAGTCACTTAACTTCTCTGGGCCTCAGTTACCTCACCTGTAAAATGAGGATTAAGACTGTGAGCCCCATGTGGGGCATGGAGTGTATCCAACTTGATTAGCTTATATCTAGACCAGCGCTTGGCACAGTGCCTGGCGTATAGTAAGCGCTTAACAAATACCATGAAGAAGAAGAAAAGACTGGAATGAGTAACTGTTTGGATGCTTTCTACTTTACGCTGCTCTAGGGAGTGGTAGCACTCAGTTCTCTCCCTCCTACTTATCCTCTCCTTTCTCCCACTACACCCCACCACATACTCTTCACTCCTTTCAGGCTTTAACTCATATCCTCCCCACTGGTTGGAACTACTATCCCCTTCATATCTGACAGACCACAGCTCTCCCCATCTTCGAAGCCCTTCCGAAAGTCTCGAGGAGACTTTTCCCACCTCATATCCCCACTACTGCCACTTCAGCAGCAGCTGAAGCCACTACTTGGGAAGTAGCCTGGCCTAGTGGCAAGAACCCAGGCCTGGGAGTCAGAGGACCTGAGTTCTAATCCCTGCTCTACCACTTACCTGCTGTATGACCTTGGGCAAGTCATTTAACTTCTCTGGGCTTCAGTTACCTCCCCTGTAAAATGGGGATTAAATCCTCCTCCCTCCAATTTAGACTGTGAGCCCCATGTGGGAGAGGGATTGTGTCTGACCTGATTATTTTGTACCTATCTATCCCAATGCTTAGAGCAGTGCTTGACACACACTAAGCCCTTAGCCAATACCATTTTTAATATCATCATTATTATTATTGTTATTCAGCACTTTCAGCTCCACCCAAGCACTTCAGTGCTCTCAACCTCCTGTAGCCCTACTATCTAAGCATTAGCTCAGGTATGGAACTCCTTTTCCTTCTTCCATCTAGCTGTAAATCATTTTAGTGTTTGTCTCCCGCCCTAGATTGCAAACTCTTGAGTGCAGGGATCATGTCTACTAACTCTATCAAAATCTCCCAATTGCTTACTATCGTTCTCGGCACACAGTAGACACTCAATAAATACTGCTGACTGACTGATCGGAGAGGTGGAGATTCGCCAGAGAATTCCCCCAGGGTGAGGGTTTTTTTTTTTTGTCCCCCTCCACCCCCCGCCTATGGAGGAGAGGACATGGTTTGGCAGATTGAGTGGGGAAGGGAAAGCGTGTGTGCCATTGGTCAGAGAGTAGACAGTAGAAAACAAGGGACAGCTAGGAGGTTGGCTTGAGAGGAGCAAAGACTGTGAGTTGATCTACAGTAGAAGAAAACAGGTTGGACACAGTCCCTGACCCACCCGGGGTTTGCAGTCTAAGTACAAGGGAGAACAAGTATTTCATACCCATTCTACAGTTGAAGAAACTGAGGCACAGAGAAGTTAAGTGAACTGCCTATGGTCATACAGCAGTCAAGTCAGAAGCAGCATGGCCTGATGGAAAAAGCACAGGCCTCAGAGTCAGAGGACCTGGGTTCTAATCTCAGCTCCGCCACATGTCTGGTGTGTGACTGTGGGCAAGTCACTTACCTTCTCCGTACCTCAGTCATCTCATCTGTGGGAGATTAAATCACACTCTCTCTTAGAGTTGTGAGCCCCAGGTGTCCCACCTGAGTATCTTCCCCAGAGCTTAGCACAGTGCCTGGAACATAAGTGCTTAATATTATTATTATTCTTATTCTGTGGCAGAGCCGGGATCAGAAACCAAGTCCTCCGACTCCAAGGCCCGTGCTATTTTCCCAAGGCCACGCTGCTTGGTCGAGCAGCTCAAAAATCCAGCCACTCTGGGTCTGGCGCCCTAACATTCCCGCCTCCTGTCTTTGAAGAAGTGACCGGATAGGACTCGGGACCCGGATCCCTCTTTGTGCCGTGTCTAATGAATCCTTCTCTCAGTTTCCCCCGTCATCTTGGCCCGATAGCTCACATAACTTCATTCAATCGTATTTGAGCGCTTACTATGTGCAGAGCACTGTACTAAGCGCTTGAAGTGTACAATTCAGCAACAGATAGAGACAATCCCTGCCCAATAACGGGCTCACAGTCTAAACATAACCCATTTGGTATTCTCCATTAAACCCTCTTGTCCTGTTCATAGCAGAGTTCCTTAGCCTAACCTACAGTTCTTTGTCTTTCAGCCCGGAGGCCCTTTGAGGTGAGATGATTGCCTAGACTTTTCTGCTGAAATTCACAAAATGGAATTCATTTTCCCCTCCTCCCCCTTGCCGACTGGAAACAAAAGCCCCTTGGGATTGTGCTGTGGGTGGAGGAAGGAGGGCTTTGGGTTGCAGGCAACCTAATTAGTTACATAACAAAGACTGAATGGTACAGGCTGGTATTTTGACCAACATGAAAGCATAATTTACCACAGTTTGAGACAGATGACATGGCCAGTAACAAATAAGGCCAGTAACAAACCATCACCAATCAACAAAATTAGTGCCCTCCGGTTTAAACACAACTTACCTCGTTTACCACCACAGAGTTGATGGGGTACGTTATTAAGATTTCTAATCACTAATTAAAATCGCACAATTGTTTTTCATGGCACATCAGCTTCCATCTCTGCAGTGGTCAGGTCCCCATATGGTATGCAAACCAGGACCAGAAGCTGCCGCGCTCCTCTTATTTTAAGAGCCAGTTCCTCCATTATCGCAGACAAAGGTTATAGTGGAAACAACTGTGTAACAAGGCCAGGAACACTTCTCAAGCAAGCTCCTTAGGGACTCTCCTCCCCCAAAACTCTGAGTATCCACCAAAAAGTTTCCAGGCAAGTTCCTGGGTCCTGGGAACAAGATTATTGCTAGTGAAGTACTATGAGGGAGCTGGATTTGTTCTTTGTAGTGTGAAGGGAGCACTGACAGGCACCTTTTAGAATATGGGAAAACAAAAAAACCTCCACACATTCTGGAAAATGTTTTCATTGAAAGAAGTAAAATACTGGGAGAGAATGTTTTAGCAATCCTGGCTGCATCTCAGGGTGCTGGTTTGGTTTACTTGTTCGATGTAGGGTTACCTCGGTAATCCTGGGCAATTCGGTGCCCTGGGCACAGAGTGGCCGGGGCTTCTATTTAGTTGCCATTGTTTTTACAAGATGTTCTTCCCCTTGACTCTATTTATTGCCATTGTTCTTGTCTGTCTCTCCCGATTAGACTGTAAGCCCGCCAAACAGCAGGGACTGTCTCTATCTGTTGCCGACTTGTTCATTCCAAGCGCTTAGTACAGTGCTCTGCACATAGTAAGCGTTCAATAAATACTATTGAATGAATTAATGAATTGGGGGGGGGGGGCACGGCACAGGAGACAGGCAGGAGGTTAACTCAGGTTCTTTCATCTGAGGCCCTCAAATGAGGGATGCCTGGAAACCAGAATATATATATATATATGTATATATATATTTATATATGGATCATGGGCTTGTTTTGAAGAGAGTAAAAGCTGAGTAAGTTTGAAAGTTGTCGGCTACCATTGCATAATGCTGATAAGTGGCCAGTAATGAAAGTGTCCAGATCCTTGCATGTCTTCTTCATGGAGCTGATGAAAGTGTTAGTTGGGCAAAGAGCCAAAATGGAATCAGGTAGGAGAAAGGATAGTTCAGTGTGGGTTTTCCTCCCAGTGGAAAAGAAAGAAAGAAAAGGGAAGAAAAAAGAGAAAGAAAAAGAAAAAACACCAACCAGAAAAGTCTATACTCTTCATCACAATGGAAAGATAAATTTTAGACACTTTAGTTAATGGTTTGTTCTACCCCCCCCCACCCCCCCCCCCCCCCCAACCTGCTCTCAGAGCATTTTAACATTGAGAGTGTTGTTTTTTTAAGATAAAACTCAGGGATGCTAACTCACCATGTGAGACCAGTTGTACAACCCAGAAGCAGAAAAAGTGAAAACGACCAAGGGGGGAAAAAATGTTCATGAATGTCAAGAAGGGATTTAATGCAAGGCATTTATAGCCCAGAAGAATCATCTTGAAGCAATGACAACTATGGTGTGACTCAGGATGAAAAATACTGTGCAAAGTATGCATTAAGAAAAAAAATTCACATGCAGAACGAAGATGAAAATGTAATTGGATTTGGCATTTCAAAGTATTAGTATCAGGTTTGCAGATAATAGAGAATGACATTCTCCTATGCTAATAAAGGAAAAGTTAGCCAAGTAAATAAATGCTGTGTTTCTACTGTAAGGAAATACGTGCACCAATGAAGCAACCTTTTCAGCACAAAAGAAATTTAATACCCCAACCACATGAAAAGTGATCTCTCTGGGAATAGCACAGCTGCTAAAATCCAAGTCAGTTTGTATTAAAGCGTCAAGCATGTTTATGTAAAACAGGACTCTTTTAGAATGACCACCAAGAGGAAATAATTTTGTTAACAAAAAAGTGATACCTGGATTTAATTTACTGCTTACTACTACAAGTGTGAAAGACAGAAATGGTGAACCTTCTCTACTTCAAGACCAAACAGGACCTCAACAGGTCTGGGTTTGACTTTATTTCTGAACCTTCTGTAAATACAGAAGAAAGACAATATTAGAGATTGGTTGCATCGGATTGAAAGAAAACTCAACTGCTTTTATCCCCATAAAGTAAGGGAGGCAGCCCGCACAAAAAAAAAAAAAATAGGGTTACCATCGTCCAATCATTTAGGGATGAAATGAATCCAATCGGGTTCATTGGTGACCTATTTGCTCAATCATTCGGTGAGTATAAGGGCACCCTATAGGAAACGCTGTGGTAAAATAATAATAATGATGATGATGGTGTTTGTTAAGCGCTTACTATGGGCCAAGCACTGTTCTAAGCGCTGGATGGGCACATCTAGAGGGGAACAGTCCGGTGGAGTACTTTGCAGTCCTGAATAGTGAGGGTATTAGCTACCTTTAAAGAAACTATACAATGGCAAGGTGGAAGATATAGTAGTAGTTACAAGTGGCAACTGGAAATTTCTGCCTCATGGTCTGAAGTGTAGAAAGTGGAAAAAAAAAGTCTGCAGGGAATCTGTGGGCCCCTAACCTCCACTGAATTTATTGCAGTCACATGTTTGCCAATTAGAAACCAACTACAGACTCCACTGAAGGATCTTTGTCAAGACCATGCCTCTTTGTACTGCATGGCTTCAGAAAAAAAAAAGGTAAGGACAAAGATGGAGACACCCTCAAAGACGGGGAAAACTCCCAAGATACACGCAATTAATTACGCAGAGCTAGATGAAGGTAGGTGCTGCAAGCAAGCTTTCCAGGAAGATTTCACTGGAAAACGGGGCCACTCAGACATTTGGTCACCCTGATGTGGGGAAAAATCCACTGCTCCTCAACTCCAATCTGCGTGATCTTATATGGAAATCTGGTTAAACCCCGAACCTGGAGGTTTTCTCTTGGGGGGAGGGGGAGAAAGGGAGACCGCTGAAGCCCACCCCTGCTTGGTCCATGGCAATTGCATTCCCTTCTCAGGTCCTCGTTTACTTAAGCACCTTCCTACTTGGGCTGGACCACTGCCCCTTTGAGCCCTGAGGTTACCCTCTCCTCATCTCCCACACTTACAGTATGTACCCTGAAGACAATCCCCTCACTCACTCATCTTCGGAAAATCATGGTTGGGCTAAAATAACAACCAGGTTAATGACTCCAGATGAAATAATTCACAATCCCCACCCAATCTCTAATTTGGTTAACACTCACATGGAAACGTTTTTCAGACAACTGCCAAAAGTATAGAAAACTTGGGTTAAAATCACACAGTGTTATAAGATTAAAAATGATTCCTGAAAGAAAACTGAGTATATACACTTAAACACATACTGTCTCCCAAAGACTATTAAAGATTTCTATGACTGAAATCTTGAAACCCCACAGATGACTTCTGCTACAATGCCACTGCCCCAACTCTATTTTTAGACATGTTTTATGGAGATTTCCAAGTGAAAGAATCATTATATTAGCTGCCTACCCAGTGCCTAACCTGTTTAGTTTTCATTTCTCATTCTCTGGATGCTAGAGTGATAATAGGGAGGCGACCCGCTGGGTGACCCCTCGCCCAACCAGAGTACAACACAAAATGGCTGACAGAAGTCACACCCAGTGGGATTCAGACTGCAGCCAGGCTCCATTTCCTGGCACTAACCCAGGACCTGAAAATGTTTCTAAATGAACTAGCCCTGGATCCACAAGCAAGCTTTCATCAGGTTGCCTCTCTTTTGGTTCAATCAATTTGTTGCCAGGAGGGAGATGGGGAGTAGGGGGAAAAGCAATCTGCCACAATTTGTTCAGCAGACTCCAAGAATGGGCCTTGAAAATTGGGCTTCAGGTATCTTCCTGGTAATGCATGTTACAAAGGTCAAGCACAAGCTAATGCACCTCTACAAATCAATCACAGTCTAGAAGAAATTTCATTTTCTTACTTTGGAAGAACAGGCAGTACACTTGTCAAAGGCCAGGCTGACGGGAAGGACGTTATCAAATCGGGACAGAAATCCTCGTATCTGAAAATGAAAACAAACCATCACATACCGAGGAGTGCACATATTTCCAAAGGGCAAGTTAAGTTTGGACCTTTAAATCAGAATGGGCCAGATTCCACAGTTCTAAGATTTGCCTCTACGAAAGATAAATAAAATCAAGGCCACAGTGAATATATTCAAACGTACAATCTTAATCAGCACGATAGTACTGTAGTTCAATGGCCTCAATGTTTATTTCTATGTAAAGTTTATTTGTCTATGTTGGCTTACCGGGGGAAAAAAT
The DNA here is from genome assembly GCF_004115215.2 of Ornithorhynchus anatinus. Lineage (NCBI taxonomy): Eukaryota > Metazoa > Chordata > Mammalia > Monotremata > Ornithorhynchidae > Ornithorhynchus > Ornithorhynchus anatinus. The sequence continues at coordinate 102,641,628 of NC_041749.1, forward strand.
ACAGGAAGCGGACTATTAAAAGCTGTTAAACAGTTGGGGAACAGCACCACCTGGAGCCTAAATCTATTCAGTGCATTAGACTAACTTTCTCAATTCAAGACAAAAATTCGGGAATTTGAGCTAAGCTCTCCCTTCAGAGATGGCTCTATCCAGAGATTTGAGTAAGAACGCAACAGGTTCTGAAAATAGGGTTAAGCTGCAATTCATACGTGTCCCTCCTCCTGCCCCGTTTTCGACTCTCTCCATCTTGCTCAGCAGTACCTAAGCCATCTCTCACCTCCTCTCAAAATCTACCCCCTTCACCTGCACCTAATCAAAGCACTTGCCCCCTCCTTTCTCCCCTCCCTGATTATCATCAACTGTTCACTCTCCAAATTCTCCTTCCCCACTGCTTTCAAATATGCTCATGTAACCCCTTTCCTTAAAAAAAACCCTCCCTTGATCCCCAGCTCCCTCCAGTTACTGCCCCATCTCCCACCTACCACTCTTTTCCAAACTCCTTGAGAGAGTTGTCGACACCCACTGCCTCCAGTTTCTCTCCTCCAATTCTTCCCTTGACCCCCTCTAATCTGGCTTCCACCCCCTTCACTCCATGGAAACTGCCTTTTCAAAGGTCACCAATGACCTCCTTCTTGCCAAATCCAATGGCCTCTACTCCATCTTAATTCTCCTGGAACTCTCAGCTGCCTTCAACACTGCCGACCACCCCTTCTCCTGGAAATAGTATCCAACCTCGTATTCACTGACACTGGACCCTCCTGGTTCTCCCCCATCTCACTGGTCGCTCATTCTCAGTCTCTTTCACAGGCTCCTTTGCTGCTCCCCACCACCTCCCTACCTGCAGGAGTCCCTTAGGGCACAGTTCTGGGTCCCCTTCTATTCTCTTATCTACACCCACTCCCTTGGAGAACTCATTTGCTCCCATAACTTCAACAACCATCGATATGTGCATGATTTCCAAATCTGCACCTTTAGTCCTGATCTCCCTCTTTCTCTGCAGTCTCACATTTCCTCCTGCTTTTGGAGCATCTCTACTTGGATGACCCATGGATAGGTCAAACTAAATAGAACTCCTTATCCTTCTACCCAAACCCTGTCGTCCTCCGGACTTTCCCATCACTGTAGACAGCACCACCATCTTCCCTGTCTCACCACACAAGTTAGTGTTATCCTCAATGCATCTCTCTCACTCAGTCCACTTATTCAATCTGTCACTAAATCCTGTCAGTTGTATCTTCACAAAATCACTAAAATCCCCTTTCGTCTCCATCCAAACTGCTACTCTGCTTATCCAAGCACTTAGCCTATCCTGCCTTGACCACTTTAATCAACCTCCTTGTTGATCTCCCTGCCTCCTGCCTCTCCCTACTCCAGTCCATACTTCACTCTGCTGCCCAGATCATTTTTCTAAAAATCTTTTCAGTCCATGTTCCCCCACTCCTCCACAAACAGAAACTCCTTACCACTGGCTTTAAAGCAATAAATCACCTTGCCCCCTATCTTACCTTGTTGTTTTCCTACTATAACTCAGCACAAACACTTCACTCCTCTACTGCCAACCTATTCCTTGTACCTCACTGCCGACCCCTCACCCACATATTTTTTTTTTAATTGTACCTCTGGCCTGGAACTCCCTCCCACTTTGTAGCTGACAGACCATCTATCACTCTTCCCATCTTCAAAGTATATATATATCTATATACACACACACACACACACACACACACACACATATCCAAAATTGATTGTAATGTCTGTATCCCCATCTAGATTGTAAACTCCTTATGGGCAGGGAACATGTCCACCAACTCTTATTTGGTATTCATCTTCTGGTATTTGTTAAGCGCTTACTATGTGCCAGGCACTATACTAAGCATTGGGGTAGATATAAGCTAATCAACCACATGGGGCTCACAGTTTTCATCCCCATTTTACAGATGAGGTAACTGACGCCTAGAGAAGTGAAGCGACTTGCCCAAGGTGACAGAGCAGACGCGAAGTGGAACCGGGATTAGAACCCAGGTCCTTCTGACTCCCAGGCCTGTGCTCCATCCACTAGGCCACGTGCTTCTCTCAAGCACTCTACCAAACACTGAGAACAGAGCTCTGCACACAGTAAGTGCTCAATAAATATGAATGAATGAATCTGTAGGTGCCTGCAGCCAAGAGTTAGCATGTGGGGGTACAGGCAAACTCCACTGCAGAACCCTGAAACTGAGGCCACGGTTGCTGTGATGTCCCAGGTAACTTACTGAGCGCTTACTGTGTGCAGGGTACTGTACTAATAGCCTGGGAGAGTACAATATAATAGACTTAGTAGATATGTTCCCTGCACATAATGAGCTTGTCTAGAGGGGGAGGCAAACATTAATATAAATAAATGGGTTTTGGATATGGACATAAGTGCTGTGGGGCTGAGGGAGGGGTGAACAAAGGGTGCAAATCCAAGCTCAAGGGCAATGCAGAAGGGAGTGGGAGAAGAAGAAATGAGGGCCTAGTCGGGAAAAGCCTCTTGGAAGAGATGTGCCTTCAAAAAGGCTTTAAAGGTGGGGAAAGTGATCGTCTGTCGGATATTTAGAGCGAGGGTGTTCCAGGCCAGAGCCAAGATGTGGGTGAGAGGTCAGCGGCAAGATAGAGGAGATCGAGGTATGGTGCCATTAGAGGAGCAAAAGTGTGCAGGCTGGATTGTAGTAGGAAAGCAGTGAGGTGAGGTAAGATGGTATTTGGAGGAGAGGAAATGGAGACAGCGGGTATAGACAACTCGCTCAAGGCTCAAGTCATTGTGGGGGATGCGTCATTTCCTGCCCTGGGGTTGTCTTCTTTCCCCCATCTTTCCCACCTTCACCTCCTCCAGGCCCATCCCCACCCACGCCTGCTTTAATAATGTTGGTATTTGTTAAGCGCTTACTATGTGCAGAGCACTGTTCTAAGCGCTGGGGTAGACACAGGGGAATCAGGTTGTCCCACGTGGGCCTCACAGTCTTAATCCCCATTTTACAGATGAGGTCACTGAGGCACAGAGAAGTTAAGTGACTTGCCCACAGTTACACAACTGACAAGTGGCAGAGCTGGGATTCGAACTCATGAGCCCTGACTCCAAAACCCTGGCCTGCATCACTCTATACAGGGAGACTGAACACAGGCAACTGTCCGGCCTCCGCTGTTGAGAGACCTGCAGTAATCACAACTTAACCAGCCCGCAGGTATCTGCAGCCAAGTTTAGGTGGACTACCTTTGCCAGTGTGGGCAGGGCACGGGTGCCAGTGCTAAACAGAGGACCCAGGCAGGTCTCATGTGTGAAGAAGACTCCACGGTCGTCCTAATATGAAAAGCAGCGTGGCTTAGTGGAAAGAGCCCAGGCTTGGGAATCAGAGATCGTGGGTTGTAATCCCAGCTCTGCCACCTGTCAGCTGTGTGACCTTGGTCAAGTCACTTAACTTCTCTGTGCCTCAGTTACCTCATCTGTAAAATGGGGATGAAGACTGGGAGCCCCCCGTGGGACAACCTGATTACCTTGTATCTACCCCAGCACTTAGAACAGTGCTTGGCACATAATAAGCGCTTAACAGATACCAACATTATTAATATTGAACAGCTTTTCAGAGCTCTATAAATGAGTTCCAGAAGACCCTCTCTTCTGTGCCTAATTATTTTTCCTAGGTTCCCAGCAAATATCCACTTGGTGTACTGTGCTACTGGGAAGGCAATACCCTAAATGGTAAAGAGAAGAGGAACAACTGCAATGGAAGGAGTCAGGCCAGCCAGAATGAGGGCATAAATTTAATCTGCAATCAGAAGGTGGGCTGACATTTGGCAGAAATGACACGATTTAGAAGAAATGATCCCGGTGAATCTTGGAGAAAAGGATAAACAAGACTTTCAGAGCCACACTTCGCACCAACCTACTGACCGCTTCGAAACAGTTGCACAGGCTGCCCTCGACCTCTGGGGCAGAGAGACATTTCAGAGGGAGAGTGCCTGGATCAGCAAAACATGAACACACAATGCCAACAGAGGATGATAAATAATGAGAATCAGGGGTGCACACAGTAAAACTGTTTGAAAGCTCGAGAGCAAAGACATTTCGTTTAGCTGGAGGAGTCGGAAACCACCAAGTACCTCTGAACTGCTAGTTGTCTTGCTAAGATGCTGAATTTACTCCCATAACGTCCCTATGAAAAAACAAATGTTTACCATAGTTTCTTTCTAACAGAAGTAGCCTGGTTGCCATTTAAAGGTTCAGAAACGCCCTTGTGGGGATCAAAGTCTAAGTAGGAGGGAGTAGGTTTTAATCCCAGTGCTATAGTTGAGGAAACTGAGGATCAGAAAAGTGAAGTGACTTGCCCGAGGTTACACAACAGATAAGTGGAAATCGGGACTAGAACTCAGGTCCTCTGACTCCCAGGCCCGGGGTTTTTCCATAAGGCCACTGAGCTTCTCTATCACATTTACCCTTTCACATTTGATTGTCAGTCACAGACTTCAATGAAACCACTGTTTCCTCCACGAGGATGGAGGAATTTAGAGTTTTCAATCAATAGTAATTGAGTACTTGCTGTGCACACTGTACTAAGTGTTTTGCAAATCATATGTAGAACAGAGAGAGACATGAGTGAGCTTTTGAAGCCTGCTCCTCAGCACAGTCTTCTGGGAAAAATGCTCTGTGGCTCGGTGTGGTTTTAAACAACAAGGAATGGGGACTCTGTCATTTCACAAACTGGAGTGTAATAGCGTCTACAGAGACAGCACTCAACCAGAGAAAAAGGCCCTGGGGTACTCCAAACGAGAGGGCTACAGAGATGTTTGGATTTTCACCAGCTCATATTCTATATCTAGCTAAAAGGCATCCACTTTGTCACAGAATAGTCACTCTAAAAAATCATCCAACTCTAGTACAGGTCTACAAGATGCTAGGCACTGCAGGGAACATTGAATAAGCAGCTTAAAAGCAGGCCCCAGGTCTATTTTTAATGGTAACACAAGGCTAAACACTCTCATATAAATGCATGCAGGCACACACACACATTCATTCTCTCTCTCTCTCCCCCTCTCCCTCCCACAAAAGGGTACCAACTTTTCATTTTGAGCCGGGGGGGGGGGGGGGGGGCGCGGGGGGAGGCAACTTGTGGCAGAGCATTGAGGGAATGAAAAAGGGAAAGAAAGAGAGAAAATGGGGGGAGGGGAAAGAGGAGAATGAGGAGTGGCGGCAGAAAAGAGGGTTAGGAAAAGGGGGGAGAGAGGGAGAAGGAGAAGAAAGAGGAGGCTTGTAAGCTCCTTGGAGGCAGGCATCGTGCCTACCAATGCTACTGTACTCGCCCACAGCACAGTGTTTGGTACAGTTCTCTGCCTCTAGAAAACATGCAATAAATACCATTGATTGACTGAGGGAAGGGGAAAGAAGGAAAGAAAAAGAGGGGGACGGCAGAGGAAGGGAAAGAGGGCACTTGAGACTGTGTCTCTTACTTCTTTTGAATTCTTCCAAGTACTCAGTACAGGGCTCTGAGCACAATAGGTGCTCAATGAATAAACTTGCCCTCTCTCCCACGCTCTCTCCTCCCCCTCTGCTCCTGCTTCTCTTGTCCTCACTGGGCCATGGGGCCGGGCCAAAGGTTCCTCTTCCCCCGGCCACCGAGTCGGTGAGAACGAGCTGCTCAGGGCCGCTGTGGAGGCTGCTTTAGCTCTGTGGAGAAAAGACAGCCTTTGCGCTCCTTCCTGGCCCGGTGCCGGTCATCCGCCCCCGGCTGCTGTCCTCGGCCAAGCGGAAGCAGTTCCAGGGCCAACCCAGGCCAGGCCAGCAGAGCAGGAGCCGCTGTTGCTTGTGGGTGGCCACAGCTGCGGGCCACGGTGATGGAGGCACCAGGGTGGGAAGGTGCGTGGACGCTGTTCCGCGCCGGGCGGCTCTGTCCCAACGGGCACCGAGCCCAGGGGCGAGAGGAGCCCCAGGCCTGGCTCTGGAGCCCGGTGGGGATAGCAGGGACCTTCGGGTGGCAGGACTGGGCGCCAGGGACCGTGTTCTGTCAGCAGGGGCCAAGAGACGGGAACAAGATGTTTGCTCCATCTTCAGGCCCTTCTTGGCTTCAAGGGGGCAGGCTGGGCTAGCTACCGCTGCCTCCCCAGCCCAAAAGCTGTAGGAGTGTGGCTAATGGCCTTAACCCCAAAAAGCCAAGCCCACGTGTGCAGGGAAATCATCCATCTCAATCAAGTTGGTATCCGTGTAGAGACCTCTTACTCCTTCAACTTCAATTAACAAGCAGCATGGCCTAGTGGAAAGAGCATGGGCCCGGGAGCCAGAGGATCTGAATTTTAACCCCAGGTCTACCACTTGCCTGCTGTGAGACCCTGGAGGGATCACTTCACTTCTCTGGGCCTCAGTTTCCTCATGTGTAAAATGGAAATTCAATACCCGTTCCCTCTCCTGCTTAGATTTCGAGCCCCAAGTAGGACAGGAACTGCGTCTGATCTGATTGTGTTGTACCTACCCGGTGCTTAGTATGGTGCTTGGCACATAGTAAGTGCTTAAATACCACAGTTGTTATTACTATTATTAATTCCATAACTTGAGCCCAATTGCCATCCATTATCGTTCCTGTATCCTAGCACTGGGGCATTTCTGACAAGACTGGGTCGCTCACTTTCACAACCCTTCTCTTGACCCTTTCAGAATTTGGAGAGAGCATACTAAACTCAAGCGGAAGATAAATCTTGGCTGAAGGTGGCAGAATTTATCAAATTCACTGCCAAACTTCAGATTTTTGCTATTTCATAATGAATCTCCGGCAAAAGAACAATGCTTACCGTTTCGAAGTAGCCGTTTCAGAAACTATATCTCTGACCCAGTGCTAAGTTACCAGGGGTGGGAAAATTGGGAGACAGTTGGGATCAGGCCACACATCATCTGCCTCGGTCAAGTATTAGAGTGTTACACCATCCCAGGACTCGGCCTTCTACAGTGTTCAAGGTAACTTTCCATTCCCAGTTTCTCTTCTCTCATATTTTCTCTCTCACTCTCCCCCGTCTCCCTTCCTAAACCTCCTGAACTCTGTGCAAGATAACTAGCAAAAGCAAACAGCTGTGCAGATAATATTCAGCAGGGATGGCCAAGTCTCATGTTGACCTTCAAACTGCCCCTCGCTCTCAACTCTCCCGCCTCCATCCTCTAGCTCGTGCTAGTCCCCCAGCTTGGACCTCCGGCCGACTGCAAATCGGTCAGACCACAGCCCCCAATTCTAACATGCCTGCCCTGATTAAAACTCAGCATCCCAAGTCAGATAACTCCATCAGTCGTCTCTAGCGCTTGGGTACCTACTTACATTCATCCTTAGCACTTAAATGTATTTACATTGATTCGATTGTACGTTCAATTATTGATTTTGATCCTCCTCCTCCTCCCACTACTGATACTATTACTTCTTGTACCCAGCCTTGAGATCTAATGGCATCAGGATGAATGATTACAAACTCCACGGGGGAAACAAGGGAGCAGAAAGGTGGGGTCGGAAAGCGGGGGAACTGAGTTTTCAGGCAAACGTTTAACGTCTCCGATATAATAACCACTTCAAATGCAATGAAAGGTGTGTTCCCTCCTACTTAGACTGGGAGCCCCATACGGGACAGGGACCACGTCCAACCTGATAACCCTGTATCTACCCCCTGTGCTTAGAACAGTGCTTGGCACATAGTAAGCTCTTTAACAAATATAACAATCACTCTATTTCTAAATACTTTTATGTCGATCTCTTCCTTGTAGACAGGGAATGCATCACTTGCTTGCTTTGTGCTGCCCAAGCAAGGAGAACAGTGCAATGAACCCAGGAGGCATTCGATAAATCCTACTATTACTATTAAAGTACTGCGGAGCCACAAACCAACGGCCAAGAGCTGAGACTCAAAACAAAAATTCCTTTAACCTAAACAGGCCGCGGGTGTTCCAGTGTGTGTTTGGCAGTGAGCAGGTGTTCAGTGCTGGGGGAAGTGCTGGGGTGTGGGGCAGGGAGGGCGGCCCCTAAGGGCCCAGAACAGCAGCCCAATGCAGTCCACTGCCGCAGTGAAAACGGGGCGCAAAGCCTATGTCCCCCGGCTTTTCACAATTTTTTTACCATCTATCACCCCAACTGGATCGTAAGCTCCTCGAGGACAAGCATCGTGTCAAAAAACTCTGTTGGACTTTGCCAAGTGCTTACCTAAAGTGTTCTGCACAGAGTAAGTGCTCAATGGAGGCTATTGATCGAATGATTGCTAGAGCTTCGGGAAAACAAAAATTAGAGACCTTCTCAACAAAACAAAGTTACCTTACATGATGCTCTTCGGTATGTTTTATATTCCAAAGAGAAAAACCCTTTTAACAGTTTGTAATAGGAACAGGTCTGCATACAATTACAGTAGTTTCTCCTCACAGAAAAGTGGTCTCTATACTGCTAATTTCACTCCCAAACGCTGAAAGTTCACAAATACTGAAGATTCGGAAATGAAGAAAGAGAAAGAGATCACAGTGACTTGAGGTGTTGTGGTCATACACACTATGGATTTCTGTGGGGGTTGAATTTTGTGTATTTTTCTTTTATGGTATTTCAGCCTTCAGCACCACTGCAGCATCCAAGAAGCACGTCATACTGACATTTGTTTACACCAGATTTCAAGAATGTACACAGTATGCATGTATATATGGATGGCAATGGGGAGTTTGGTAGGGGGGAGTCAGAGTGCATTCCCTTATTTCCCATTAAAACAATACTGAGTGAAGCACTCAGTATAGTGCTCTGCACATAGTAAGCGCTCAATAAATTCCACTGATTGATTTAATATCTAATTTAATATCTAATAATGAGCATTCTCAAAAACACATTTGTCAGTATTAGGACTAGTGTAACTTTTAAAATCTTATTTCACTGCCATAATCAAGTCTAGATCCTTCTCAGAGGGTCAAGGATAAACTCTGTCGCCTAGGAATTTCACACTGATTTCTGAATAACTTGATAAAAAATGGCTCACATAAGCACTTTTTTTTTGTAAAGGGTGAAGCTCACATGCAGCTCAGAAAATGTGGAACAGCTCAACTTTGGCCTTGAGCTAGAAAGTACAGTGTGGTCTGTTAGATCAGCAAAAACCTTACTTTCGGGAGCAGAGCATTTGGCTGTAACATTTAGTACTAAAAATTTGGCATGTGAAGGGCTGGTGTCTGGCAAATGCTACACAATGTCAGGTTTCAAGATGTCACACCCGGGATAAGAGGAATCACATAGGGTTTGCCACTGGGGCTAACCCCTGACCCTAAGAGCCCCCAATTTTTCACCCCTGGGCAGAACTGAGAAAGAGTCTACTTGGGACAGAGGACTGGATTCTTTGGATGGATTTACATAGAGGAGGCGGGTCAGATCGGAGAAGAAACAAGCCAAGCTTTCTCCCGCCTCCCCCTATCATCCCTTGTGCTACATCCACCATCCTACCTATACCAGACCCTCCAAGTGGGGCCTGTGACTTCACCCACTTGCTTCTGGGCTCCCCCAGAGGCACAAGCCTGGTCCACAGGCTCCTCTGCCACTGCGATCACTGTGGAGACGCCTGCTTCTTCATAAAACCCCCAAAACCTCTACCTAGAAAGCCGCTGGCTCAGCCGAACTGCCCCTTCCACGCACACCCCCAGTGGACCACACTGCAAACGAGCCATGACGCCAGAATCCAAAGATCACAACCCCATATGAGCAAGAGGGCAGAAACTGCACTGGCCAAATTTCAGGAGGAGTCCCTTGAAGGGTGATAGGTCACTGGATAATTCCTTTGGAACTCAATAACAACAATACTGCTATTTATTAAGAACTTAACTATAAAAACGATAATCATTGTAATTGTGGCATTTGTTAAGCGCTTAAGTACCAAGCACTGTACTAAGCTAAGACCAGAAGAACCGGGGTCTCCTGACTCCCAGTTCCATGCCCCTTCCACTAGGCTACTGCCTCCCATGACCCAATTAACCTCTTTCCAGAATTGCTTTGAAAAGGGGAGATTTATCAATCAATCAACTGTTTTTATTGAGCGCTTACTGTGTGCAGAACATTGTACTAAGTGCTTGGGAGAGTACAAGATAGAGTAGGAATCTTCAGCAAAGCTGGTTTATCAATCCCTATTTTAAACTATATTCAGGAGCTTCCTCAATAATAATGTTGAGGAAATGTTCAGCGCTTACTATGTGCCGAGCACTGTTCTAAGCGCTGGGGTAGATACAGGGGAATCAGGTTGTCCCACGTGGGGCTCACAGTCTTAATCCCCATTTTACAGATGAGGTAACTAAGGCACCGAGAAGTTAAGTGACTTGCCCAAAGTCACACAGCTGACTAGTGGCCGAGCCGGGATTTGAACCCATGACCTCTGACTCCAAAGCCCGTGCTCTTTCCACTGAGCCACGCTGCTTCTCAATCTCCACCCGTAAACTGCGGGGCTATAAATTTCAGGGGACTGATCTGCATTTTAACTCCCTGCATGCACGATGGCCCTACACAGCAAGTCAACCAATCAATAGCCTTTCCTGAGTATTTACAATGTGCAGAGCACTATACTAAGTGCTTGGGAGAGAAGATGACAATCCAAGCGGGAAGATGGGCAGCCACAAAGTATTTATCTAGAGTGGGAGGAGAAGGAAGAAAATGACAACTGATAACAATGGAAGTATGGAAAGATGAATACACAAAGAAAAAAGTGAATGAATCAGTAGGGTACACGGATCTCAACATATGTAAGTGCTAAGGATTGTGGCTGACATGACCTACGGGAAGTGAGCGTGTCTACCAACTCTGTTGTATTGTACTCTCCCAAGCGCTTAGTATAGGGCTCGCCACACAGTAAGTGCTCAGTAAATGCCACTAATTGATTGGTAGAAATTGACTGGGGAAAATTTCCAGAGGAAGCGGGACTTCAGGAGAGTTGAAGTCTGGTGAATTTGAATTCTCTTAGTGGACACCTAAGTTTCTTTTCAAAGGTGGCGTTTGTTAAGCACTTACTATATGCGAACAATGTACTACGCACTGGAGGGTAGATATTAGTTAATGATAATAATAATTCTGGCATTTGCTAAGCACTTACTATGCACCAGGTACCATGCTAAGCGCTGGGGTGGATACCAGCAAATCAGGTTGGACCCAGTTCTTGTCCCACATGGGGCTCAGAGTCTTGATCCCCATTTTACAGATGAGGTAACCGAGGCCTTGAGAAGAGAAGTGACCTGCTCAAGGTCACACACCAGACAAGTGGCGGAGCCGGGATTAGAACCCATGACCTTCTGACTCCCAGGTCTGTGGTCTATCCACTAGGCCATGAAATCAGGTTGTCCCACATGGGGTTCACAGTCTATGTGGGAGGGAAGACAGGTATTGAGGCCCCATTTAACAGATGAGGAAATTGAGGCCCAGAAAAGCGAAGGGGCTTGCCCAAGATCCCCCAGCAGGCAAGTGGCAGAGTCAGGATTAGAACCCAGGCCCTCTGACTCTCAGGCCCGGGCTTTTTGCACTAGGCCACAGTGTTTCCCAGGTAAGAAGTTTCCAGAATGCCTTACCTACTGACAAGTTCTCTCAAAACAGAATAATGACTTTCTGAAACAATGGACTCTTGATCTCTAGAGGGCAATCTTGCTCTTTTATAAGCTCTTCAAGCAGCCCTAGGGAGCGAGAAAGTGATTTATCATGTACACATGACCTGGCCCACCCTCAGAACAACTCTGGGTGGCCCAGAGGGGAAATCGCAGCCCAGAGAAATTAAGCAACTTTCTCAGAGTTGTCCAGTGAGTGATGATGGGGAACTCCTGACTCAGTCCTTCTTATTTCTGCAGGCCTACTCCACTACCGCTCCCTTCTTTGGTGAGAGAGCAAATCAAAGACCCAAAGTGATTCTCCCCTCACAACCCATCCGCCAGGAGAGAATCGATCAATCTTATTCACTGAGCACTTACTGTGTGCAGAGCACTGTCCTAAGCCCTTGGGAGAGTACAATATAACAGAGCTGGTAGACACCTTCCCCTGCACGCATTGGGCTTACAGTCTAGAAGGGGAGACAGACATTAATACAAGTAAATTATGAATATTTACATAATAGAGAAAAGCAGGCTCCTCTCCGACAGGAAACCATTTGTCTCCGAGCTCCAGGGAAGATGACAAAAAAGTGCTGAATATGCATCAGGGTTTGTGACACAATGAAATGTTATTGTAGAAATGATCTCACTCTCATCAAAACATTGTTGCATCAACTGACACTCTGGCCACTTCAAAAAAAAAGTTCCCAAGCCAAACTGTAGACACAAAGGGCTGATTAAGTTAGAAAGTTCTTTATCCACTTTCTTTTTAGAGCACAGCTAAAAATAAATGCTCCAAACTTGCAATAATGTAAGCAAGTAATCACACAAGGACTAATGCTTTTTCCATATATGGCTGCAGAGTTTGCAGGCTTCGAAAAGGCCAAATGAAGCAATGGCCAACAACCACAGTAATCTTTCAGAAGTTTTAGAGTTGGGTGGTAAAAGGACATAGGCAAGGGAGTGAATGGCTGACAAGAGTGTTGCTCAATGGGACACATAACAGTAAGCAGGATTAGTTGTCAGAGACCCTTATAAACAAAATTTTTTGCATTTTACATTTGACATCTACTTTAAAGGTACTTTTCTGCCCTCTAGACTCCATGAAGAGAAGGCTGTAATGGCAGTAATTTACTAAAAAAAGGCAGGAGGAAGGAAAACAGTGCAGCAGCATATACCTGAAAATTGAATCAACACCATATTCACCTCTGTCAGAAGGCTGCAGAAGGTAAAGGGCACCTGTCAAGGTCACAATCCATAAAGGAGAGCGATTCATGTGGAAATGCGGAGGGTGGTTTGGAGCAAACTTTCAGAGCTATGAATGAGATGTATCAGAGCAGTGTGGCCTTATGGCAAGAGCACAGGCTTGGGACTCAGGGGTCATGGGTTCTAATCCCGGGTCTGTCACTTGTCTGCTGTGTGACCATGGGCAATTCACTTAACTTCTCTGTGCCACAGTTACCTCATCTGTAAAATGGGGATTGAGACTGTGAGCTCCACGTGGGACAACCTGATTACCTTGTAATAATAATGTTGGTATTTGTTAAGCGCTTACTATGTGCAGAGCACTGTTCTAAGCGCTGGGGGAGATACAGGGTAATCAGGTTGTCCCACGTGGGGCTCACAGTCTTAATCCCCATTTTACAGATGAGGTAACTGAGGCACAGAGAAGTGAAGTGACTTGCCCACAGTCACACAGCTGACAAGTGGCAGAGCTGGGATTCAAACTCATGACCTCTGACTCCAAAGCCCGTGCTCTTTCCACTGAGCCACGCTGCTGCTTAACAAATACCATAATTACTATTATTATTATTAAAAAGGAAGCTCACCTTTGGCAACCATATTCCTTGATATACCTGTGTCCAGAACACTTTAAGCTCCCTGTGATCAGGGATCATGTCTACCAACTCTACTGAACTGCATTCTCTCAAGCCCTTAGTATAGCACTCTGCACACAGAAAGTGTTCAATGAATACCACAGAATGAATGAATAAATCAGGAGGGAGAAATGCAAGCATCAACTCCACTCACTCCACCATGTTCTTGATCTCTAAGCATGGGAGGACTGAGTAGTGACATGAGACAGGTCAACTACATTAGTTTAGTGGCTAAATTTTTTCTACGGTATTTGTTTAGCGCTCACTCGGTGCCAGACACTTTACTAAGTGCTGGAATAGAGACACGCTAATCAGGTTGGACCCAGTTCCCGTCTCACATGGGGCTCTCAGTCTTAATCCCCATTTTGCGGATGAGGTAACTGAAGCACCGAGAAGTTACGTGACTTGCTCAAAGTCACACAGCAGGCCAAGAATGACTGCCTTAACCCAATCTGTGTTTTAGTTAAGAAGCTGGGGTCGAATTCACTAGAACAGAGGTTTCCACCGGAACCTAAATCATTTTGGGGGTATTTTCACAGTACTGTTCAAGGATAAGGCCTTTATGGCAAGGTGGGATTATTAGGGTAACAGCCGTTCCTACCTTTGTTGAGCTACTTCACAAATTTCAGGGAGCTGTGGAAGTAGCTTCAGCTAGAGCTGTTACACTTTTTTTTTTTTTTTTTTTACCTCCACTTGTCTACTGCTCCACTCCTTTGGTTCCAGTAAGTATTTTTCTGTGAGTGTGTGAAGGGTCTGGGTTTGGGGCATGAGAGCGGGGAGAAGGGGACACTTCAGACCAAACCTTGAGGCAACAAGGATAGAGTTTCTAAGAAAAGTTAAAATGAAGTGTGCTGGAGGATGCGAGTGGGGGTGGGGGGAAGCGGGGTGCCAGGGAGTTGTTTTTCTGAATTCTTTTTTTCCAAATCTTTATCCTCCAAAAGTCAAGTGAAGTCTTCTAGGTGGACATAAAGACACTCTGTCTCCTTCACAAACTGCACTCTGGAACTCCCAGCAGCCTTCTCTCTCCTCAGCCTCTCAACCCCCAACAGGAGCAGAGGGACCTAAGTTTCAGGTGAGTAGTCATGACAGTGCAGGGAAGAGGACTATGCTGGACAAAACCAAACAAGAATAGTTATCGCATTTGTTAAGTGCTTACCATGTGTCAAGCACCATACTAAGCACTGGAGTAGATACAAAAGCATGGGATAGGACACAATTCCTGTCCCACAAAGGGCTCCCAGTATCGCTCCCACGGATTCAACTACCATCTCTATGCAGATGATACTCAAGTCTACATCTCCTCCCCTGATCTCTTTCCCTCTCTCCAGGCTCGCATCTACTCCTGCCTTCAAGACATCTCTACTCGGATGTCCTCCCGTCACCTCAAACTTAACCTGTCTTATCTTCCCACCCAAACCCTATCATCTCCTGGACTTTCCTGTCACTGTAGACAGCACCACCATCCTTCCTGTCTCACAAGCCCGTAACCTTGAAATTGTCCTTGACTCCTCTCTCTCACTCAACCCACATATTCAATCCGTCAGCAAGTCCTGTCAGTCCCACCTTCACATCGCTAAAGTCCTCCCTTTCCTCTCCATCCAAACTGTTACCACATTAATACAATCACTCATCCTATCCCGCCTAGATTACTGCATCAGCCTCCTTGCTCTCCTCCCAGCCTCCTGGCTCTCCCCACTCCGGTCCATACTTCACTCTGCTGCCCAGATCATTTTTGTATAAAAACGTTCAGGGCACGTCACCCCACTCCTCGAAAAAACTCCAGTGGTTGCCTATCCACCTCCATATCAAATAAAAACTCCTCACCATTGCTTTTGAAGTGCTCCATTACCTTGCCCCCTCCTACTTTACCTCACTTCTCTCCTACTATAACCCAGCTCACACACTTCGCTCCTCTGGTGCTAACCTTCTTACTGCGCCTCGATCTTGACTGTCTCGCCACCGACCCCTGCCCCACGTCCTACCACTGGCCTGGAACACCCTCCCTCCTCAAATCCGCCAGATAATTACTCTCCCCCACTTCAGAGCCTAACTGAAGGCACATCTCCTCCAAGAGGGCTTCCCAGACTAAGCCTCACTTTTCCTCATCTCCCAATCCCTTCTGCATCACCCGGTCTTGCTCCCTTTGTTCTTCCCCCATCTTCCCCCACCACAGCACTTATGTATATATCTGTAATTTTATTTATTTATATTGATGTCTGTTTATTTGTATTGATGTCTATCTCTCGCCCCCCTCCCCCCGAGACTGCGACCTTGTCGTGGGCAGGGACTGTCGCTCTTTATTTTTGTATTGTACTTTCTCAAGTGCTTAGTACAGTGCTCTGCACACAGTAAGTACTTAATAAGATTGCGTGAATGAATGAATGAATAATGGAAAGAGCACTGGGAGTTAGAGGACCTGGGTCCTAATCCTGGCTCTGCCACTTGCCTGCCGAGTGACCTGGGGCAAGTCACTTCAGTACAGGTTCTCCCTCCCTCTTAAACTGTGAGCCCCTTGTAGGCCAGACACTCATATTCTCATCCACGTAATTTTTTTTCCCAGTGCTTAGTAAACTGCTCTGAACATAAGTGTTTAATAACTACTATTTCCACTACTACTATCACCACCACCACATCCTTAAGGAGCCATCAAATCACTAACCTGATGGGGCACAAGTCCGAGCGAAGTGGGAGGTTCATTCATGCGGTCATCACTGCTACTAGCAACAGCATAGCCCCTGAGGAAAGGAAACATTCAATCAATCACTGGTATTTATTGCGCATTTACTGTGTGCAGAGCACTATACGAAGCGCTTGGGCAAGTACAATATAACAACGTAATAGAGTTGGTAGACCCATTCCCTGCCCATGACGAGCTCAAAATCTAGAGACTGGAACATTCAGAAATACACTTTTATTGCGCCGACTGTAAAAAGAGAGTGGCAGAGGGTCACGAGGGATTAACAAAGGCAATCATCATGCACCTTCCTTGGCAGTGTTTGGGAGGAAACGGCTTCAAAAGTCATGTGACTTTGTATAAAGCAGATTCCTCTTGAGCCAGAGCCGACTTTGGTGAAAACGAGAAGTTCAGTCTTAGGAAAGGGCACATTTAATCCTGGGCCTCTTAAGTGGGCAGTGAACGTGCTTACCCAAGCGCTTAGTACTGTCCTCTGCACACAGTCAGTCCTCAATAAGTGCCACTGATTGATTGAAAATGCTCCAATCAATCAAACGCATTGAGAACTGACTGTGTGCAGAGCACTGTACTAAGGTCTTGAGTACAATGTAATGGAGTTGGGACATATGTTCCCTGCCCATAATGTGCTTACAGTCTAGAGGGGGAGACAGACATTAATATAAACAAATTATGGATATGTACATAAGTGCTGTTGGGCTGAGGGACAGGTGAATACAGGGTGCAAACCAGTGCAAGGGAGACACAGAAAGGAATGGGAGAAGAGAAAATGAGGGCCTAGACAGGGAAGGCCTCTTGGAGGAGATGTGGTTTTAATAAGGCTTTGATGGTAGGGAGAGTGATGGTCAGTCAGATTTGAAGGGGAGGGCATTCCAGGCAGGAGACAAGACATCAGTGAGACGTCAGCAGCGAGATAAATGAGACTGAGGTACAGTGAGTAGAGGAGTGAACTCTAAGAGCTGGATTGTAGTCGAAAAGCAGCAAGGTAAGGTAGGAGGGGGCAAGGTGATTTTGTGCTTTAAAGCCTATGGTAAGGAGTTTCTATTTGATGCAGAGGTAGATAGGCAACCACCGGAAGTTCTTGAGGAGTGGGGAAACATGGACTCAACAGCTTTGTAGAGAAATAATCCAGGCAGCAGAGCAAAATATGGACTGGAGTGGGGAGAGACAGAAGCCAGGGAGGTCAGCAAGGAGGCTGATGCAGTAATCAAGGTGGGTTAGGATAAGTGCTTGGATTAATGTGGTAGCAGATTGGAGAGGAAAGGGTGGATTTTAGAGCTGTTGTGAAGGTTGAACCAACAAGATATAATGACAGATTGAATATGTGCATTGAATGAGAGAGCTGAGTCAAGGATAACGCCAAGATTAAGGGCCTGTGAGACAGGAAGGATGGTGGTGTCTAAAGAGATAGGAACGTCACAGGGAGGACAGAGTTTGGGTGGGAAGATGAGGAGTTCTGCTTCCGACACGTTGAGTTTGAGGTGTCAGCAGGACATCCAAGTAGAGATGTCCTAAAGGCAGGCGAAACTCCAGAGGAGAGAGATCAGGGTTGGAGAGGTAGATTTGGGAACCATTCGCAAAGAGATGGCAGTTGAAGCCATGGGAGCGAATGAGTTCTCCCAGGGAGAGGGTGCAGATGGAGAACAGGAGGGGACCCAGAACTGAGCCTTGAAGGAGTCCCACAGTTAGGGACTGGAAGGCAGAGGAGGAGCCTGAAAGAGACAGAATGAGCAGCCAGAGAGATAGGAGGAAAACCAGGAGAGAACAGTGTCAGTGAAGCCGAGGTAGCATCCAGAAGGAGGGGATGGTCCATAGTGTCAAAGGCAGCTGAGCGGTCGAGGCAGATTAGGATGGACTTGAGGCCTTCGGATTTGGCAAGAAGGAGACCATTGGTGACCTCTGAGAGAGTGGGTTCTGTGGAGTGAAGAGGGTGGAAGCCAGATTGGAGGGGTCAAGGAGAGAATTGAAGAAGAGGAAGAGGAGGCAGTGGGTATAGACAATTGACAAAGAATTTGGAGAGGAGTGGTAGGAGGATGATGGGGCGATACCTTGAGGGAACCGTGGAGTGTTTGAAAGCAGTGGGGGAAACGCTATTGGAGAGTGAACAGTTGAAGATGGCAGTCTTGGAGGGAAGAAGGGAGAAGGCAAGCGTTTTGATATGGTGCGAAGGGATGGGGTAGGTGGCGCAGGTGTGGAGGTGGATTTTGAGAGGAGGCAGAAAAGCTTCTCTTGAGACACTTCTGGGAAAGATGGGAGAGTTGAAAAAGGGGCGGGATGAGGGAGGGACTGGAGAGGAGCAAGGGCAAATTTAGGGAGATCACGCCTGATGGTTTCAATTTTCTCAATAGACTATGTTCTTTTCTCCAAGAAAAAAGAAAGGAGGAAAAGGTGGGAGGGTGCTGATTGGAGATGAGTTCTCAGTGACTCCTTCCCAAATTTATGCCGCACATACTGAGGCTCACAGGAGCTGTTCTATAAGGCCAGTCTTAACCCAAGATAAAGGCAGAGAACAACATGAGCAGCTGACTGCTTTAACACATTAATCAGCATTGGCTAAATGGAAGGTTGGCTTCCGAATCCAAATGCTCACTGAGGAAAACTGTCTTGGCCTTAATCTGAAGGGAGATGAGATAGAGTATTTCCTCAGGTTGGCCTCATCTGTGTTCCCAAGAAGATGGAGGAGGGAACAAAACACTCAGAAATACCAGTTTGGAAGAATTGATCCTCACTTTACACCCTGAGGAAATATGATTTTTGAACTGTCTACAGCAATATTTTAGTTGCCCCCAATTTTTTTTTTTAAATCCAAATGGACCACTCACCCCTCTGGATGTTGTAAAACAGAAACCATCAGCTCTACTGCCAGGGCTCCAGCGATCATGGCTAATCCTGGCCGGCTGACTGTACACTGTTGGTCCAGGGTCCGGTCTCTGGTTGACTAAACAGAAACAGCGGTTCATTACCCACCTGATAAGTCCTGCTCTTCTATGCAAATTTTCCTCAAGGATGAGTGATTATTCTGCCAAATCTTGACTCCAGCACAAAACCCCATTCAGAATAGCCAGGAATCGCGTTCCAGCTGCTTTCCCTTCAGAGTTTCGTATAATGGCTTCTATTTGTGTACATATGGCTTATTGTACCATGAATGCACAATAGTTTTCATAGACCTTACTCAAGCATTTGATGCCATCATTAAACCTGGGCTCTGAAAATCACCAAGTGAATTTGGCAACCCTGAAAAGTTCATCAGATTCTGAGACGACTTCGTGATGGCGTGGCTGGCTGAGTCAGAGTCGAGGGTGCCCTGCCTGAGCCATTCTCCACTGCTAATGGAGAAAAGTAGGGAGGTGGAGTGGGCCCGGTCCTGTTCAAACCTATTCTAGCCAGCCATGTTAAAAGACACCTGGATACAGGTTTTAGAATACACTTTCACACCTCCGGAAAACTCTTTCATTTCAACAGACTGGGAGCATCTTTCAAACACTGCTCTATCAAATCAGCCAGGTGCTACAGGCTGTTGATAATTCTGAAGAACACTCAAGTGCTGTACCAGCCTGAATCAGGGACACTTCCCCCCGACCCTCCCTATGACGACCCCTACATAGACAATCCAAAATTCCTATTGGCATCCCCGAGCTAAATGGTGTGACAGAATTCTGTTAACTGGGAAACATGCTGACCAATGACTCAGTGACCACTGGGGAATTAGAAAACAGAATCAAAAAAGCCAGCACATCCTGCAGCATGGTGTCAGGATCCAGACCAAACTAAAGGTCTACCAGGGCTGTAATGCTGCCCAGCCTTCTGTAAGACTGTGAGTCCTGGACTCCATCAACCGATGGCATCTTTTGAGCACTTACTGTGTGCAGAGCACTGTGCTAAGTGCTTGGGAGAGTAGACTACAACAGAGCCGGTAGACATGTTTCCTGTCCACAAAGAGCTTATTGTCTAACAGTCTCGATGTGGCCCCTGCGGAGTGGACTCCCCACACAGGCAACACATCCGGCTCCTTGAGCGGTTCCATCAGCATCACCTACGGGTCACGTTCAATATCGTTGTCAGCCTCCTGGCATCGAAGCTATGCTGACCTCAGTACAGCTAGCTACACTAGGTGGGGCCTGTGAAGAGAATGAACAACAAGATGCCCAAACAGCTGCTTTATAATCAAAATAAGGGTATTTATTAAGTGCTTACTATGTGCCAGGCACTGTTCTAAGCTCTGGGGGAGATACAAGACAACTGAGTCCCTGTCCCACATAGGGCTCACAGTCTTAATCCCATTTTACAGATGAGGGAACTGAGGCCCAGAGAAGTTAAGTGACCTTGGGCAAATCACCCAGCAGACGAGCAGCAGAACCGGGATTAGAACCCATGACCTTCCGACTCTCAGGCTCGCACTCTATCCACTAGACCATGCTGCTTTATGAAGAAGTGAAATTGGGGAAGGGCAGAGGAAGGGTTTTAAGGACTGATAAAACAAACCTCAGGGAATGCTGCACCTCAGGCTGAATACTAGGAGTCAGCTGCTGAGGAGAGACCAGCATGAAGCACTGCCATAAAGAAGAGAGTAGCTCTCTTTGAGCAAAAATGCTTTGTAGACGATGAGAGACAGAGTGGCAAAAGAGAAAATACCCCCTGGATCTGCAAACAATAAAAGCAACAACACAAAGGACAGCCTTTTGAATGCCCAATGTGGCCGGGTCTGTGTGTCTTTTCAGACACACACACCCCCAGAGGTGAACTTCCCAGTCAGTAATTTTTTCTCCAGTGCAAAGGACAATTCTGTATAACGGCGCACCACTTAGTTCAAGGTGAGAATTCCATTCTCACTCTAAGAACATGCTGAGATATAACCACTTTCTGGAGCAGTAGGGCATTTAGCTCTTTAAATCTATCATGGTATTTATTGAGCACATATGGTGCAGATCCCTGTACTAAGCATTGGAACTAAGATCTTTGTCAGTGTTTAAAAAGGTTTCAGAAAACACTCCATTCTCTACAGCAAACACAGAAGAGCAAGAGAGAGATACTCAGGAAAGCACAGTTAGCTTGACAAGTCACTACTTACATCTCCAGGTGCCACCACATCATTGCAAAAGTAGCAGCCAAGTTTGTAGCCAGGGATGTTGGAAAAGAGTGATGAACCCAGGAGATCAGCAGAGCCGGAAGGCTGGGTGAGGCCTTCATTCCCAATACTCTGCTCTTTCGGTTTCTTCAGGCCATGCCTCATGACGACGAATGTGTCAAAACCCAAAGCGGCATTGATGACCAACTGCAGATTTCAAAAGGGTGAAGAACACAGTTGATGCCAGAAGCCCAGAGATTTGAACAACCACAAATGATGATTTTAACTTTTTTAAATAAAACAAATCATATCTAAATTCATATTTGAACATTGACTTTTTAAAACATTTTCAACAAAGTATCCATCTGAGAGAATAATACAATTCCAGAAGACAACATAACATAATATGAATGTAAGAAATACCACTCCTAGGTAAGATCAATGATTACTATAGCTCAGAATGCCCTTGCTGATTGCGGTACCAAGGTGGTTAGAAGAACCATGTGCTGGTTGCCCTTCTTGACTTCCTTTCTTAGGTTTCAGGATATACATATATATATATATATTCACACACACACACACACACACACACACCCTTCCCCCCCCCCCCCCATAACCTACCTAGCTTTATCCTCTACATGCCTACTAACTTGTCCTTCAATAATGCTTTATGGAGCTCTCGTCTGTGAATTTATCTGAACCCCTCTTGACCTTGTTAATACTTTTGGTCTGCACAACTTTCAGGGAGGAATGGATTCGACCTGTTGGCCACCTGCTGAATGAGGCCGTTTCCCCGTTTGTTTTGAGTCTGCACCTCCCAGCTTCGACAGGTGTCTTCGGGTTTGGTGAACAGCAATTCTATGTTTGCCTGCCAACTTCCTTTGTGATTTTGTAGGCCTCCATCGCGTTGCCTCTCAGCCCTTTTTTTTAAAAAAAAAATATTTAAGCACTTACTATGGGCCAGGCGTGGTACTAAGCAAGCACTGGGGTAGATACAAGATAATCTGGTTGGACACAGTTCATGTCCCACATGGGGCTCACAGTCTTAATCCCCATTTTATAGATGAGGTAACTGAGGGCCAGAGAAGTGAAGTGACTTGCCCAAGGTCATGCAGCAAATGGCGGCACAGGGATTAGAACTCAGATCCTCTGACTCTCAGACCTGTGCTCTTTCCACTAGGCTACATCTTTGTCATTCCAAACTGAAGAGTCCTAACGAGAGTATCCTTCGCTACCAAAGTACCACAAGTCCTCTTTGGTCCCAAGACAAGGCTTTTCCTTCAGGCTCATTGTAGAGAAATGTTTGGGCAAGAAGGGACATGAGAAGTTTGTGTATTTAATCCCCCTGCCCCTGTACTCAAAAAATTCCACAGAAATGTGAGCCTGTTCTCCTGATAAAGCTCTCGAGGAAGCAAGACAGACAATTCAATCTAGAGGTGAGAAGCTGCTCCTTATATCTAAACTAAATCTCTCCTGCTTCAATTTAAACCTTTTTCTCATATTCTCAGCAGAGAGGAGAGGCAGTTGGTCACTAATCTGTGAATAACATTTCATTTACTTTGACTGGTCTTTCTTCCAACATGTTTTTCAAACTTCTGAAGGCTTTTTAGGGATAGCAGATTTCAGAGCAAGATTTCGAGTCATGAGAAATCGTTCAACCCCTGAGGCCAAGGCTCACTTGGATATGCCAATGTGGCAAAATAGTTAAAAGACATTTTAGAAAGTTATAATACAGTGAAAAAGTTAAGAGACAGCAAGAGGCCTCCAAACCACATAAAAGAGGAAGATGATTCCAGAATGTATTAAAAGGAATATGACATTCAACAGCCAGGAAGTAATCCTTCCATTCTACCTTTGATTGGTTACAGTTGTGTGTCTAGCTTAGGTTATCTCATTTTAAAAAAATACATGGAGCAGCGGGCGAGGGTCAATAGACGAGAAAGCAAAATGATTAAGGGGATGGAAAATAGATCCAATGGAAAAAAATGGTAATGGATAAGGGTGTTGCTTAGCTTGGGAAGGAGAAATCTAAGAGACGACTTAACTCTCCAAGTATACATAGAGCTATTTTGAGAAAGATGCTGACCATTTGTTTGACTTAATCACAGAGGGCCAAACAAGAGGTGATGGGTTTAAAACTGCAGGCGGAAAACATGGCATGGATGTAAGAAATTCGTGATTAAAAAAACAAAAAACAACCAACTGAAAACAGGCTACCAATGCAGCCTGCGGTATCTCTGCCTATGGTGATGTTTTAAAATGAGGTACAATACCATCTTTCTTTTATATAATGGTATTTATAAAGTGATTTCTATGTACCAAGCACGGGAGTAGATAGAAGACAATCAGAATGGAACCAGTTCTTGTCTCACACAGGGCTCACAGCCTAAAAGAGAAGTAGTGTGGCCTAATGGAAAGAGCATGGGCCTTGGAATCAGACGACCTGGGTTCTAATCCTGACTCCATCACCTGCCTATGTGACCGTGGGCAAGTCACTTAACTTCTCTGTGCCACAGTTCCCTCATCTGTAAAATGAGGATTAAGAAGGGGAGCACCACGTGGGACACGGACTGTATCCAACCTGATTAGCTTGTATCTACTCCAGTGTTTAGTACAGTGCCTGGTACATAGTGAGTGCTTAACAAATGCCATTTAAAAAAAATGGTCAAAGAGCAAAAGGGCTAGGCCATGTAAAAGCCCCCATCTTAGTTAAAACAAAGGCTACTCTTTCAGGAGCTCTTGGATTGCTTTATTTCCCTTTCTAAGTAAAAATGTGGATGTGGCATTTACATTAATTTCAACAGAATAAGGGTAAATACAAGGGAACCAAAACGGAAGGCAAAAACTGATTCCAAAAGGAGTAATTTATTTGTTCTACAATGGAAATTCTCAAAACTGTTTTACAGAAAATCAACAGAGATTTCAATACCAGTCAGTCCTGCTATAATACATGTTATTACATAATTTGGATCGGGACTCTCCCAAGCGCTTAATAGAGTGCTCTGCACATAGTCAATGCTCAATCAATACAATTGATTGATAGGGTGCTACTGAATGAGGAAAGGTTACTTCTAAAATGTGGGTCTGTTTAGACACAACACAATCCATTGTTGAAAGAAACGGATGTACGCACGTCCACGTCGGTCAAGTCATGAGCGACTCCTCACCACAGAGTTCTTGAAAAACATAACCCCTGTGTCATACCGACTGTATATTAATGAGACGCACTGCACAGCATATACGATTGCCCTCTGTATTCAAAGAAGATACCGCTGACGGTGATATGTTTTGCAAGATGTTGGTGAAGCACCGCTTCAGCCCACTCTCTGGCAAGTACTGTGACCGCCACCGATTGGTTCATTTCAAAATCTGTAGCCTCAGTGTGCTGGATTTGAGGTCCAGAGGGGTTGGGCTATTAGCCCAATGTCACATACTGACCTATTTTACCAATCTTGGAATGTTCAAAGAGGATATGTTTGACAGCCCGCCGCAGTCCTCTGAGGGAAGCTCTCCATAAACCATTCTACAGCAAGACTTTGATCATCCCATCATGCCTGCCGCTCTTCAGAGCAGCACTGATGTTCATTGTCTTTAACACGCAAAATTGAGAAATTCCATTTTCCCATGGAAGGATGGTGAGGGTGGGGTGACCAGGGATCGGGCTGGGAAAACTATGTGGGTGAAGCCAGGCATGAAGGAGGGTTGGAGGGACCTCTGCATTCTAGATCATTCTCTCCTCCCCTTTTCTCATATCATGGAAGTGATACTATGAA
This sequence comes from Ornithorhynchus anatinus, assembly GCF_004115215.2. NCBI lineage: Eukaryota > Metazoa > Chordata > Mammalia > Monotremata > Ornithorhynchidae > Ornithorhynchus > Ornithorhynchus anatinus. Next base: position 102,666,589 of record NC_041749.1, read on the forward strand.
TTGTCCCTTCTCTTGTCTTTACTTGTCATTTCCACCCCTCCCTCAAAATGCCCCTTCCCACTCATCCCGATTGCCAAAGTTAAAATGCTTAGAAACCTAAGATGTTTAGAATTGTAACAGTTGTTTGCTGTTCTCTCCAGGGCCTGAAACCCACTCTCACAGCTGCCACTTCAGCACTAGCTAAGGGCTTTTACACTCACAATCTCCCATAGCACTTGGGTACATAGCTCACATACCCCGGAATTCACGTATATATCCTCTTTCTTTCTTCCTCCTGTCTGTAAATTATTGTAGAGTGTCTCCCCCCTAGGCTGTAAGCTCCCTGAGAGTAGGGATCATGCTCTATTGTGCTCTCCCAGGTTCTGAGTACAGTGCTCTACAGAGTAGGTGCTCAATAAATCCCACTGATGGGTTTCAAGGTGACTTGTTCAGCAGCATTTTTTAAACCCTTGGGAGGAAGAGCCTGGATCTAAGGTTTTCACTGGGGGCTAACTTGCAGCACTTGGAAGGCCACATCACCTGCCAGCAGTTTTCATTAGAATCCTTCAAAGACCTCTCAGATTCTGCTCCCTGAACTGTTTACCTGAGGTTCGTTCTTGAACTTGGCTTTTCGGCTGATTCCTGTTTGCCTATTACCTGAAATGACAGCTTCTCAATAACTGTCCTGTTATTGAGTTATGGGGCTAGGAGCTTATTAGGAGGGAAGCACTGCGGTAAAAATAACGATAATAATGGTTATAGTATTTGCTCAGCACTTAATCTGAGCCAAGCACTGTACTAAGTGCTGGAGTAGATACAAGATCATCAGGTCAAACACACAGTCCCTGTGCTGCACAGGGCTCACAATCTAAGTTGGAGGGAGAACAGGTATTGAATCTAGACGAGGAAGCTGAGGCACAGAGAAATGACTTGCTCACAGTCACACAGTAGGCAAGTAACAGGGCTAGTATTAGAAACCAGGTCCTGTGACTCCCCAGGCCCAAACGAGACAACCAGACTAGAACACGGTCCCTGTCCCATTCTGTAGGGTGAGCAGGTGACAAATGTCATCCTCATTTTTCAGGTGACCAAACAGAGGGGTTAGGTGACTTGTGTGCACACACACAGCCAGAGCTAGGAGTAGAACCCAGGTCTCCCAACTCCTAGTCCCCACACACTTTCCACCCAGCTATGCTGCCTGCATTTTCAATCCATCAATGGGAATTTATTGAGCAGTTCCTGAGCGCCGAGCACTGCGCTCAGTGCTTGGAAGAGTACAGTACAACAGAGTTTAGACACAATTCCTACTCTCAAGGATCTTACAGTCTAGTGGGGCAGACATTAAAATCAATTACTCATAGAGAAAATGGCCGGGTATTAGGAAGGATATAATAATGTTGGTATTTGTTAAGCGCTTACTATGTGCAGAGCACTGTTCTAAGAGCTGGGGTAGATACAGGGTAATCAGGTTGTCCCACATGAGGCTCACAGTCTTAATCCCCATTTTACAGATGAGGGAACTGAGGCACAGAGAAGTTAAGTGACTTGCCCACAGTCACACAGCTGAGAGCTATGGGCTGGGGTAGTAAGAATATCAGAGTGCTTATGGGGTACATACCCAGCTGCATAGGTGACATGGAAGGGAAGCCAAATAGGTGGGGAAATGAGATGTTAGTCAGGGAAGGTCTTTTGGAGGAGGTATGGTTTTAGTAGGGCTTTGAAGGTGGAGACAGTGGTGGCCTGCAAATATGAATGGGAAGGGAGTTTCAGGCCAGAGGGAGAACGTGAGCAAGGAGACGTCAGTGAGACGAATGAGATCGAGGCACAGTGAGAAGGTTGGCATTACAGAACTGAAGTATGTGGGATGGGTTGTAATAGGAGATTAGCAAGGTAAGGTAGGAGAGGGAGAGCCGACTGAGTGCCTTCAGGCCGACGATAATGAGTTTTTGCTTGATCGGTTGAAGGAATTTATTGAGCATTTACTGTGTGCAGAGCATTGTACTAAGGGCTTGGAAAAGTACGAGAGAGTTGAGAGATACAGTCCCTGCCCAAAAGGAGCTTACAGTCTATAAGGGGAGAAAGACATTTATATAAATAAAATACGGAAATGTACATAAGAGCCGTGACGCTGAGGGTGGGGTGAATATCAAATGCTTACAAGGAACAAATGCATAGGCGATGCAGAAGTAAGAGACAGTAGCAGAATTGACGGTTCAATTGGGGAAAACCTCTTGGAGGAGATGTTATTGTAATAAGGCTTTGAAGGTGGGGAAAGTTGTGGTCTGTTGTACCTGGGAGGGGGAGTTCGTTCCAGATCACAGGGAGGACACGGACAAGGGGTCGGAGGGGAGATAAACAAGCCTGAGGTACAGGGAGTTGGCATTAGAGGAGCAGAGTGTGCCAATTGGGTTGTAGTAGTAAATCACAGAGTTGGTAGACACATTCTCTGCTCACAAGGAGCTTAGAGTGTAGAGGGAGAGATAGCGTTAATATAAAGTACAGATATATAAGTGCTATGGGGCTGAGGGTGGGGTGAATAAAGGGTGTAACTCTCAAGTGCAAGGGCACCATAGGAGTGGGGGAAATGAGGCCTTAATCAAAAAAGGCCTCTTGGAGGAAATGTGATTATAATAAGGGTTTGAAGGTGAGGAGAGGGATTGTCTGTCAGATATGAAGAGGGAAGGAGTTCCAGGCCAAAGGTAAGATGTGGGCGAGGGGTTGGCAATGAGACAGATGAGATCGAGGTACAGTGAGTAGATTGGCATTAGGGGAGTGAAGTGTGCGGGTTGGGTCGTAGTAGAAAATCAGAGAGTTAAGGTAGGAGGGGGAGAGCTGGTTTTGTGCTTTAAAGCCAAAGGTAAGGAGATTCTGTTTGAAGCAGAAGTAGATGGGCAACGATTGGAGGCTCTTGAAAAGTGAGAGATGTGGATTGAACGTATTTTATGAAAATGATCCGGGCAGCAGACTGAAGGAAAGGGCTGAGTTTGGTGACACTGTGAATGCAAGGTTATGGGTTTGGGAGACAGGGAGGACAGTGGTACTGCCTACAGGGATGGGAAAGTCAGAGGGAAGACAGGTTTTGGGAGGAAAGATGAGGAGTTCTGTTTTCGACATGCTAAGTTTTGAGGTGTCCTAAAGGCAAGAGAAAATGTGAGACCGCAGAGGAGAAAGGTCAGGGCAGCAGAGGTAGGTCTGGGGATCATCCATGTAGAGATGACAGATGAAGCTGAAGCTGTGGGAGTGCATGAGTTCTCCAAAGGGAGTGGGTGTAGATGGTAGGATAGAAGGGAAGCCAGAACTGAGCCTGAGGGACTTCCACTGTTAGAGGGTGAGAAGCACATGGGGAGCCTGCAAAAGAAACTGAGAAGAGTGGTCAGAGTGGAGGAGAACCAGAAGAGGATAGTATCAGTGAAGCTAAGGAGAAGGAAGAAGGGGTTGGCCCACAGTGTCAAAGGCAGCTGAGAGGTAGAGGTTGGAGAGCAACATGGCCTAGTGGATAGAGCACAGGCCGGGGAGTCAGAAGGACCTGGGTTCTAATCCTGGCTCTGCCACTTGTCTGTTGTGTGACTTTGGGCAATTCATTTCGTTTCTCTGTGCCTCAGTTCCCCCATCTGTAAAATAGGGATTAAGATTGTGAGCCCCATGTGGGACAGGTAGGTGATTAGCTATCTATCCCAGACCTTAGTAAAGTACCTGGCACATAATGAGTGCTTAACACACACCATGGAGGAAAAAAAAGGATTAGGGTGGAGGAGGGGCTGTCGGATTTGGCAAAAAGGAGGTCATCAGTGACCTTAGAGAGGGCAGTTTCCATGGAGCGTAGGGGGCGGAAGCCAGATTGGAGAGGGTCAAGGAGGGAACCGGAGAGGAAGTGGAGGCAGTGGGGGTAGACAATGCGCTTGAGGAGTCTGGAGAGGAATGGGAGGAGTGAGTTGGGGCGCTATCTGGAGAGAGCCATGGGATCAGAGGAGGGTTTAGAATAGGGGATATATAAGCAGGTTTGAAAGCAGTGGGGAAGAAGCCATTGGAAAGTGAATGGTTGAAGAAGGCGGTCAGGGAGGGAAGAAGGGAGAGGGCATGTGTTTTGATAAAGTATGAAGGGATGGGGTCAGAGGCCCAGGTGGAGGAGGCAGATTTTGAGAGGAGGCGAGAGATCTTCTCTTGAGATACTGCTGGGAAAGATGGGGGCATCAAAGAGGGCTCAGAAAGATGGCGGGCCTGAAGAGGAGCAGGGGAGATTTTAGGGTGATCACGCCTGATGGCTTCAATCTTAACAATAAAATATATGGCCAGGTCATTAGGGGAAAGAGATGGTGGAGGGTTTGAGGAGGGAGTTAAATGTCTGGAACAGCTAGTGCAGGTAATGGGTAGAGGAGTCAGATGAAGATGGATAAGTATTGTTGTCAGGCAGAGGGGAGGGCAGAATTAAAGCAGATGAGGATGAGTTTGAGATAGATGAGGTCAGCCAGGTGTCTGGATTTCTGCCAACAGCACTCCGTGGCTTTAGCACAGAGCGGGGGAAGCGAATTGGGAAGCAGCGTGACCTAGCGGAAAGAGCACAGATCTGGGATTCAGAGGATGTGGGTTCTAATTCTGGTTCTGCCACATGTCTGCTGTGGGACCCTGGGCAAGTCATCACTTAACTTCTCTGGGCCTCAGTTACTTTATCTGTAAAATGGGGATTAAGACTGTGAGCCCCATGTGGGATAGGGATGGTGTCCAACATGATTACCTTACATCTACCCCAGCGCTTAGAACAGTGCTTGGCATGTAGTAAGCGCTTAAAAAATACCATAATAATTATTATTAGGGTTGTGGATTAGTGGTACGAGTTCGGCGGAGGGAAAGGGGAACGAGGGAGTTGAGTTCAGTGGAGAGGGCAGCTTTGAGGACATCTATTTATGAGGTAAGTTTGTGTATGGAGACCAAATTCATGATGACTTTAGAAAATTGAAGGGGGTCTCTGGGGGGGAACAGAACAGATTTGCAGGGAGGGGGGTGTGTGGGGGAGAGAAGGCGGGTGAGGTGGCTGTGGTTGGATAGGGAAGTGGATGGCCACACTGGAAGGTTTTTGAGGAGTGGAGAGATGTGGACTGAGTGGTTGTCTGCTACCTGCCCCAGTATCTGCCTTGTTTTGCCTGCCCCGACTTCCGCTTACTGACCACAGTCTTCTCTTGCCTATAGTCTGTCCTGACCTCTCTCATTTGCCTAAAATCAGCTCCTTGTGGGCAGGTATCATGTATTGTATTCTCCCAAGCACTTAGTACGGTGCTCTGCATATAGTAAGCACTCGATAAATACCATGGATTAAGTGATTGAATCAGCCCAGACCCCTGCCCCCAAATAACTGTGGTATTTGTGGTTTTGCATGAAACAAAAACTCCTTACTCTTGGTTTCAAAGCTCTCCATCACCTTGCCCCCTCCTACCTCACCTCCCCTCTCTCCTTCTACAGCCCACCCCGTACACTCCGATCTTCTGCCGCTCACCACCTCACGGTCCCTCGTTCGCGCCTGTCCCGCCGTCGACCCCTGGCCCACGTCCTACCGCTGACCTGGAATGCCCTCCCTCCTCACATCTGCCAAACTAACTCTCTTCCCCTCTTCAAAGCCCTACTGAGAGCTCACCTCCTCCAGGAGGCCTTCCCAGACTGAGCCCTCCCTTTCCCTCTGCTCCTCCTCCCCATTCCTTCTCCCACCCTCTGGTCTTCGCTCTTCCCCCTTCCCCTCCCCAAAGCACTGTGCATATTTGTATATATTACTCTATTTTAATGATGTGTATATAGCTATGATTCTATTTATCTTGATGATATCTACGCCAGACTACTTGTTTGACTTTGTTCGGTTTTGTTTTGTTGTCTGTCTCCCCCGTTTAGACTGTGAGCCCGTTATTGGGGAGGGACTGTATCTGTTGCCGACTTGTACATTCCAAGCGCTTGGTACAGTGCTCAGCACATAGTAAGCGCTCAGTAAATACGATTGAATTTGTTGAGTGCTTACCATGTGTCGAGCACTGCTCTATGCTCTGAGTGGAGACAAGTTAAACAGGTCAGACAGAGCCCCTGCCCCACAAGGGGCTCACAGCTCAAGTAGGAGGTGTGAACGGGCATTGAGTCCCCATTTTACAGATAAGAAAATTGAGGTTCAGAGAAGTTAAGTAACTTGCCCAAGATCACACAGCAGGCAACAGGTGGTGGAGCCGGGATGAGAACACCAGTCCCCTGACTCCCAGGCCCACGTGCTTTCCACTAGGCTACCCGGCCCCTCCAGGCCTCTGCACAGGCTGCCCCTACCCTTTGCTCTGGCCACTGGGCTCCACCGATGCTTCATTATCCAGCTCTAAATAAAGTCTGAAACCTATCAAAACACTCCTCTCGAGGCGCAGTGGGATCCCGGCTCTTCAGCCCCCACTGGCATTATCTACGGACTCTTCAAACGGCTATTCCGGATGCCAGGGATGCAGCCAGGGTATGTTACCACTGAGCGGGTAGCATACCTTCCTTTTGCTTGCCGCAATAACAGCAGGAAGCCACCGGCTTTCTCTGGTGTCCATCAAGAGGAAAATAACATCATGGCCCTCGATGAGCCTCTCCAGTTGCTCCACATCCTTCCGAGCTTGCTCCATGGTTACGTTGGAGAAGTTCACAGGGTGCCCCGGCATGGGAATGCTCATGTTAAAGCCTCTGGCATTCTGGGGAAAAACACAAATGTTGACAATGGAGGCAAAATCAAGTTCCGCTCTGACTGCAAAATCATACTCCTCACGGTTCCCTCAATGCCTAAGCAAGTAAATCGTCCCGAGAAAAGGAAAAAAGCCGGCCGGGAACAAAGACGAACAATGGAGTAAATGGATGCCTAGTTACAGATTCAGAAGTGTCCAATTGCTATTGAAATGGGGAAAATAGGAAATTCCCCCCGGGGAGGAAGAGGTTAGGGTTCGAGTGGGGGGAGCCCAGCTATTCAGAAGGTCTCTTTTCTTTCTACTCTCCCTCCCACCCTCAAGTGTGATGAGTAAAGATATAAGATCACGGTGGGTCAAGTTCCCTTCAAAAGCAGAACACTCCTAATTATGTCTAATGCAGGAACCAAAACAAGGCAGTGCACTACAAGAGGACAGTGGACCTCTCCTATGGCCCAGAGAGGACAAAGCCTGCTCAACTACTAACAACCCTGGCCATAAAGGAAGGGCAATTCATTAGCGTAATCACCAGTAGTGAAGTAAACTGAAGAAAGGTTCTCGTCTCAAACTCCCTTTCTAATCTCAGGTATTCTGAAAAGGTACATGAGTGACTACACTAATGAGGGAAAAAGAATGACACAGAGGCAATGTGTGAATGAATCAGGCAGTAATTGCAGTGCCAGAAGCAAATGGAGTATTCCTAAACATCCCTATTGTAACAGCTAAATTACCGCGGGAAGGAGCTGTCATTTATATATAAATCCTATGGACGCCCATGGAAAGAAAGGTCACCATTCAGGATTGGCACCCTTCATTCTCAGGTCTCGGTCAATTCAGGTTCCTTTAAAAAGCCGTCTGAATGAGGCTGATTGCTTGGCACCCATTTCAGTTTGCTGCATGTTGGTCATGAGCACATATAGAAGCCCACACCCCTAATGGCGTCTACATTAAACTAAACTCTGAGATGGAGTATGGTACCTCTACGAATGGGGAAAGCTGTCAACAGTGGTAGAGCAAACCCCAGGGCTGATGGAGAGAAGGGTCCTAAATAAATACTGTTGACTGATTGACTTAAAAAAACTGCCCAATTCCTGCTAACACCCAACTGCTTTCTGGAACTCTCTGGGACGAGCGTTACTGAAGATTATACCGAATGCTGCTGGTCTCATGTCAGGTTTTGACCCAGAGGACAATCAATCAATCGTTCAATCCATACTATTTATTAAGTGCTTACTGGTTGCAGAGCGCTACCCTAAGAGCTTGGGCGAGTACAGTGTAACAGAGTGGGTAGATACGTTCCCTGCCCACTTGGAGCTAGGACAGCTTCAGGACCTATGATTGTAAATTGAATTCAGAGGCCCAAAGTGGAATAAGGTTGAGAAAAGTCCATCGATCAATTACGTAGCAGGCAGCGGAGCGCAAAGTGCTGTACTAAATGCTTGGGAGAGGACGGCAGAATTAGAGGAAGACATGATTCCTTAAACTCAAGAAGCTTACAATGGGGAGACAGACACTAAAATCAATTACAGGTAGGATGAAGTAATAGAGTATGCAGAGATGAACACAAGTCACGGGGTGGCATGAGTACTTAAGTGCTTGGGCAGTACAGAAGTGCTGAAATGTCAATTGGAGGATATCGAGTGGCGAGATTAGAAAGAAATCGGGGACAGTCTCCAGGAGATGGGATTTCAGAAGAGCTTTGAAGATGGGGAGAGCAGTAGTCGACGATGTGAAGAGGGAAGGAGTTCCATTCTTTTTTTCATTCATTCATTCATTCAATCGTATTTACTGAGCACTTACTGTATGCAGAGCACTGTACTAAGCGGTTGAGAGAGTACAATACAACAAGAAACAGACACATTCCCTGGGTACGACCAGCTTAGAGTCTAGAGGGGGAGACAGACATTAATATAAATAAATTACAGATATGTACAGGAATGCTACGGGGTTGGGAGAGGGGATGAATGAAGGGAGTAAATCAGGGCAACGCAGAAGGGGTTGGGAGAAGAGGAAAGGGGGGCTTAGTCAGAGAAAGCCTCTGGGAGGAGATGTGCCTTCGATACGGCTTTAATGGTGGGAGAGTAACTGTCGGATTTGATGGGGGGCATTTCAGGGAGCCTCGTCTGTGTGTGCAGAGCGCTGTATTAAGCATTCCCGCTTCAAATAAGCCAGACCAAAGTTCTCCCTATCTGCAAAGTCCCTCTGAAAACCCACCCACTCCAGGGAAGTTTTCCCTAATTAAGCTCCACCTTCCCAGGTCATGAACATCCATCAGTCACCTGTTTATAAAGAGTACAGCATCTATGTCAATTATCAACTTCATTCACACGTACCCATCTTGCTATCAACAGCCACAGCATTTGCAACGGCTTTGTGTGTCGGTACCCACTTGAACCACTCACCCCCTCTTTAAAGCTCTACTAAATTCCTATCCCTGCTCTAGACTGTGAGCTCGCTGTGGGCAGGGAATGTGTTTGATGTTATACTGTACTCTCCCAAGCACTTAGTACAGTGCTTTGCACACAGTAAGCCCTCAATACGATTAATAATAATAATCTCCTCCAGGAAGCCTTCCCTCACTAACCTCTCACCTCCCCATCCTATTCTCCCCTCCCTCTGCATCGCGAATACATTTGACTCCGTACTCCATAAGTATCCTGATGCTCACCCCCAGGCCCACGGCACTTATGTGCATATGCTTACACTCTGCCGCTTCGCTTATCTGTAATTTATATTGCTGTCTCACCCACTAAACTAAGTTCCTTGTGGGGAAAGAACATGTCCACCAACAATACCGTACCGTAGTCCCCCAAGTTTTTGGAACAGTGCTCTGCGTATACAGTAGGCATTCAATAAATACCACTAATGGATTGAACTGTGAACTCCTCCATGTCTCTTCCTTGTACTCGCCCTAGCCCTTCTATACAGTGCTCTGAAAGGGCGTTCAATAAATGCAACTGATTGGGCTGGAGCATCCCTGGGCATACCTCAAAGTAATCTGGGGGGTTGGCCATTACGACAGACAATGGGGACAGAAATAGAGAAGCAGAGCAGGTGAGAAGAGAGTATCTGCCTTAAGCTGTTTACCTCTTCTCACCAGTTCACCAAGCTGGTGAGTATTTCTATGTGTGGGAATGCAAGTGGGTGAGGGTGTATCTGTGAGAGGGGAAGCATTTTAAGGTGGAAGGGGAACTTAGAACAGTGTTTGACACACAGTAAGCACTTAAATACCATAATTAATAAATAATAAAAATGGATAAGGAATGTTAAAAACAAGCTGGGGAAAGTAACATCTAGTTAGACCCATGCAGAGAGCAATAAATTTAGAAAACTAAAACTGCCAGATGGATGAAAACCAATTCCTCAAAATCTGTTAAAATGATTTTCAAAAAATAGATTTCCCAACTCTGTTATACTGTACTCTCCCAAGTGCTTAGTAGAGTGCAGTGCACACAGTATGCACTCAATATACACGATTGATTGATTGCAGGGGTCACTCCAGGATGAATCGCAAGCACTGTACTTGGTTGCTTCCCTTCTCTGCAATTTGCTTCGGTTCCTGCCTCCCTGGCTAGGTTGTAAGCTCCTTGAGGGCAGGAATCATGTCTACTTACTCTATTATACAAAGCACTATACATCCTATTGTTCGATTGATACAGTATGGAATAAAACGCCTATACTGTGGCATTCTCCGATTCATTCCCGAACCTTCCCAAGGCTCAGGCATTTGTCTGCTTATTACTGATTTATTCACTTATGTCTTATTTACACATAACAGTTCTGTCCTGTTTAAAAAAAAAAAAAGTCTCAAGTGACGATAGTTGACTTTAATAGCCTAACAAGAAATTAGACTATCCCATGGCTAAGCATAGACTCCTTTAATAATGGACTCCCAAATACACGTAGCTGTAACCCTGGCACCAAGACTGACCTAGAACAAGAATTAAGGACATTAGATTCAGAATCTCTCTTTTACTAACTGGTCTCATGAAAATTGGCAAGGTCTCTGAAGAAAATAATTAGAATAATTAGTTTCTTAGAATCTGATGCCTTAATAAATGAGTCAACACTCATGGAAAATGGAATTAGATCAAAGAACAATTTGATGGCTATACTGGTCCAGGGGAAAAGCAATCCTTGATTAAAAGAAAAAATCCCAACCCACCATTCTCAATGACCCAAACAGAACCAGCCTCATTTTTTTTTAAAAAAAAAAAAAAAAAGGAAAGGGGAGGGTTGCGAATATAATAAAACTCTATATAACCTTAGTTGCATTCTTTGAAACAACATGTCAAAGCATAATGTCCGCTCAATCACCATATCGCCCTTCTCCCTTCTGCACCATCTATGCACATGGATCCATACCCTTGTCTTGTCTTACGTTGTCGAGTCATCTCCGACCCATAGCGACGCCATTGACACATCTTTGCCAGAATGCCCCACTTCCATCTGCAATCGTTCTGGTAGCGTACCCTTGTAGGCACTTGGTATTCACCTCACCCTCAGACCCTCAGCACTTTGTACAAATCCATAATTTATTTATACTGATGTCTATCTCTCCCTATAGACTGTAAGCTTGCTGTATGCAGGGAGCATGTCTACCAACTCTGTTTTATTGTATTTTCCCAAGCACACAGTAAGCACTCAGTAAATACCATTGACTGATCATGAATGCAGGTTGACAACTGGATCCCCAACAGCCCAGTTATCAATCATATTTATTGAGTGCTTACTTTGTGCAGAGCACTATACTCAGCACTTGGGAGAGTACAACACAACAATATAACAGACATATTCCTTGCCCACAATGAGCTTACAGTCTGGGGGCGGGGGGGACGGGACATCAGACATTAATATGAATAAACAAATTACAGATATGTACATAAGTGCTGTGGGGCTGGGGGGAAGCAGGGAATAAAGGGAGCAGATCAGGGTGACACAGAAGGGAGTGGGAGAAAAGGAAATGAGGGCTTATTGAGATGTGTCTTCAATAAGGCTCTGAAGATGGGGAGCCGGATATGTCTGTCGGATATAAAAAGGGAGGGGTTTCCAAGCCAGAGGAAGGACGTGAGCAAGAGGTCAGCGACAAGATAGGCAAGACCGAGGTACAGTAAGTAGGTTGGCATTAGAGGAGTGAGGTGTGCAGGCTGGGTTATAGCAGGAGATTGCAAGGTAAGGTAGGAGGGGGCAAGGTGATTGAGAACTTTAAATCAGATGGTAAGGAGTTTCTGTTTGATGTGGAGGTGGCTGGGCAACCACTGGAGGCTCCTGAAGAGTGGGGAAAGAGGGACTGAATTGTTTTGTAGAAAAATGATCTGGGCAGCAGAGTGAAGTATGGACTGGAGTGGGGAGCAGGGAGGTCAGCAAGGAGGCTGATAGAGTATCAAGATGGGATAGGATAAATGCTTGGATTAACGTGACAGTAGTTTGGATGGAGAGGAAAGGGCGGATTCTATGTTGTGAAGGCTGAACCGACAATATTTAGGGACAGATTGAATGCATGTGTTGAGTGAGACAGAGGAGTCAAGGATAACGTCTTGTGAGACAGGAAAGATGGTGGTGCTGTCTACAGTGATGAGAAAGTCAAGGGGAGTACAGGGTTTGGGTGGGATGATAGATCTGTTTTGGACATGCCAAATTTGAGGTGACTGCGGGATATCCGAGTAGAGATTTCTTGAAGGCCGGAGGAAATGTGAGACTACAGAGAGGGAGAGAGATCAGGGGCAGATGGAAATTTGGGAATCATCCACACAGAGATGGTAGTTAAAGCCAGGGAGAGAATTAGTTCTGTGGAGTGAAGGGGAAGGAAGTTAGAATGGAAGGGGTCAAGGAGAGAATTGGAGAGGAACTTGAGACAGCAGGTGTAGACAACTCACTCAAATAGTATGAAGAGGAATGGTAGGAGGGAGATGGAGAGGTACCTGGAGGGAGCCGTGGAGTCGAGGGAGGGTTTTTTTTTTTTTTTAGGATAGAGGAGACGTGAGAGTAATTGAAAGCAGTGGGGAAGAAGACATCAAATAAATAGCCTTTCATTGAGCACATACTGTCTGCCAACCACCATACTAAGTACTTGGGAGAGTACAGAGTTTAAAAACCACAATCCCTGCCCTCAAGGAGCTTCCAGACTAGCGATGACCCTATATCCTGCCCAAATTTAGGGGCAAATAGGGTTTTGTGTCCTCTTTGAGATTGGGAATCTTGCAGCACCACTACCGGGTGGGAGACTGCCTAAAGTTCATCCATCACCCACCCGATACTGGCGCAGCAGGAGACCCCGTGTCAAACCTTCTGGGGTCATAAACGGCCGAGTTTCCTGGAAATGATATATCGATCAATCACGAGTAATCGCTGAGCGCCTACTGTGGAGAGAGAACTGTATTAGATGCTTGGGAGAGTACAACAGAAAGAACAGACACGATCCTTGCCCACAGGCTGCTTCCAAGCTGGTGGGGGAGATGGACACCGAAGTACATTCCAGATATGAGGAAGTATTAAGCGTATAACGATATGCATATGAGAGCTACGGGGATTGTGAGTACTTAAGTGGAGAGTGCTGAGAGTAGGGGGAGATAAAGTGGGGAGGTTAGAAATTATTCAAGGAAGGACTCCTGGAAGGGATATGACTTCAGAAGGACTTTGAAGGTGGGGAGAGCCGTGGTCTGTCACATATGAAGGGGCAAGGAGCTCCATGCAAGGCAGAAATATATTGCCATTGACTACATTTTTAGTCTTTTTCAGTTATGCGAGGTTTTCCTGTGGTTCTTTTTGGTTGGTGTTCAGACAGCTAGGCTGAAACCCGTTTGTTTGAGAGCCTATAAGCCATGGCTTTTGAGTTTTTTTGGTCCTGGAAGAATGTATTCTCGGGGGCAATTAGACGAGGAGTTGGACCTGACTGACATTTCCTTTCGGTCTCATCCAGGCTCCTCCTTGTCCTCTTCAGAAAGAAAACATTGCAAACCATGCAATGCTTTTGTTTTGTTCTTTCTACACTCAGAAAGGAACCATTTTGCTGCTCTGAGACACTATAGCTAGTTATCTAGTGAGGGCAGGAGGCAATTTATTTCAAAACAAAAAAGTGAGCTAATCACTTGTCAACCAAGAATTTGCAATAGAGGTCCCCTTCTTTGAACTTCCTCATTTTGTATGACTTCTAGGGAGAATTTACGGGGTCCTATGGTGCTTCTAACTTTCTGAGAAGACCTCCTGACATTCCCTGACCTCCGGCAAGGCCAGACTGACTGGTCCACCGGAATAGCCGGAAAAGCCCAGTGAGCCTCTCGCGGCTGAGTTTAGTGCTGAGAGACTTCTTAGAGTGAGCAAAGAGCCACTTGGCACTAGAGAGGAACAGCTTGGAGACCAGACGCCTGGAGCCATAATAATGAAAACACTGAAAGGTAGAGGAAATAAAAGATATATAAAAAAAATTCCCATCCAAACCAGCAGGACTGGACACAGCTGTGTGAGCCCCATGTGGGACAGGGACTGCATCTGATCTGATTGCGACGCATCCTATTTACCCCGGCGATTAGCACACAGCGTGTGTTTACCAAATGCCACTATGATATTACTCTCACTGAAGGCTGGGCCAGGAAACCGACCACCCTCTTTCAGCCTGTCATAGTGGGCGAGTAGTCTCGGGGGCGGCTCTAGGGTAAGGCTAGTGGTTCGGACCACCGCAGGTATTTCCCGGGGCACAGTCAAGAACTATACTCTCCAGCTCTTTGAGCTGTTCACTTTTCCTTGCTGCACTGTAAATCACCTAGTTGAGGCTCTAGATCTAGCCAGGCAAATACATGCGCAGCATCCTAAAGCCACACAGATACAGCCCTGGAAAAGAGGTATCATTTATAAATCCAAGAGTCATTCGAATTTATGCCATCTTGGATAAGTTTGCTGGTGCTCTGGAATACCACTGCAATTATGGTATTTACTGAACTCTTACTATGTGCCAAACGCAGGGGTACCTACGAGACGAGCAGGTCAGACCCTGTCCCTGCCCCACACAGGCTTCACAAGCTAAGACCAAGAGAGAGCAGGTATCTTATCTCCATTTTACTGACGAACAAACGGAGGCAGGAGGAGGTTAAATCCCGGCTCCGCCGCTTGCCAGCTGTGTGACTTTGAGCAAGTCACTCAACTTCTCTGTGCCTCAGTTACCTCATCTGTAAAATGGGGATTAAAAACTGTGAGCCCCACGTGGGACAACCTGTTCACCTTGTATCCCCCCAGCGCTTAGAACAGTGCCTTGCACATAGTAAGCGCTTAACAAATACCACCACCATTATTATTATTATTATTATTAAATGACACCCAAGGTTAAACAGCACTGAGCCCAGGGGCAGGGCTGGGGTTGGAACCCGAGCCTCCCGTCTCCCAGTCCCAAGCTCCTCCCAACGGGCCACGCTACTTAGCTTCACTTACCACACCTGGGAATATTTTCTGGAGTCGATTTGCTGCGGCAAGGGCCTTGGGCTTTCCTCCACCAAGACAATCTTCAAATTCATACAGAGGCTGCCTTACAGGATTCGAATAGGAGATCTTGGCATTGTCCACAAAGGTGATGTGCCTGACTCCCCAGCCCTACACAGAAGCAAGAAATCAGAATTATTTTAACCAACATTTTACATCCAGTCCATCGGTGGTGGTCACCGAGCGCTTACTCTGTGTAGAGCACTGTGCCAAGCCCTCGGGAGAGTACAAAACAAGACAGTCGGTAGACTTGATCCCTTCCCTCAGGGTGCTTCTAATCGAGTCGGGGAGGCAGGCATTAAAATAAATGACAGGGAGGGCGGCAGAATATCAGGATCTGTACATTAGTGCAGTGGGGCTGGGGGTGGGGTGAGTGCTGTTAAAGTGCTTCAGGGGTCCAGACCCAAGTACACGGGCAATTCAGAAGGCAGGAAAACGTACAGATGGCTTTACTTAAAAGCCACTTGGGTTTACGATGTCCATACGTATTTTGACATCTAAATACGAAACAAGAGAGCTTCGGTAACCCCAACTGTGTAAAAATGTTCACGATTTGACAATGCGGCTTAAACTGCAGATGCTGTTCATTTGCAATAAGGAGCTTGATCCTTCCAGTCTTTGAAGTTTCTAACGGACAGTAAGCTAAGCACTTTGAGAGGAGTTTGAACTCTTTCAGATCTTTGGTGGACCATTTAAAACATGGCTGCATTCTGCGTCTACTCACTGGAGCGGCCCGTCGCCGCGGCTCGGGTTTCGGTCGCATTTCGACGAGCGCTTTGGCACCGCCAAGCACTGCTACTTCAACTAAACAGTCCCCCCTAGTGGTGTGGGAGAGTCAGAGCTCTTCCCAAAGTGCTCAGTTTACCCCAAGGTAATAATGTTGGTATTTGTTAAGCACTTATTATGTGCAGAGCACTGTTCTAAGTGCTGGGGTAGATACAGGGTAATCAGGTTGTCCCACGTGAGGCTCACAGTCTTAATCCCCATTTTACAGATGAGGTAACTGAGGCACCGAGAAGTGAAGCGACTCACCCACAGTCACACAGCTGACAAGTGGCAGAGGTGGGATTCAAACCCATGAGCTCTGACTCCCAAGCCCGTCCTCTTTGCACTGAGCCACGTAGGAACGGGTCACATAGACGGGTGTAGTGGATGGAGCCAAGGGCCCGGGAGTCAGAAGGTCATGGGTCCTAATCCCGGCTCCGCCACTTGTCTTGCTGTGTGACCCTGGGCAAGTCACTTCACTTCTCTGTGCCTCGGTTTCCTCACCTGTAAAATGAGGAGACTGCGAGCCCCAAGTGGGACAGGGACTGTGTCCAACCCGATTTGCTTGCATCCCCCCCAGCGATTTGTAATAATAATAATAATGATAATGTTGGTATTTGTTAAGCGCTTACGACGTGCAGAGCACTGTTCTAAGCGCTGGGGTAGATACAGGGGAATGAGGTTGTCCCACGTGAGGCTCACAGTCTTCATCCCCATTTTACAGATAAGGGAACTGAGCCACAGAGAAGTGAAGTGACTTGCCCACAGTCACACAGCTGACAAGGGGGACAGTGGGCATTCGAACCCATGACCTCTGACTCACAAGCCCAGGCTCTTTCCACTGAGCCACGGTGCTTCTCTACAGTGCCTGGCACATAGTAAGTGCTTAACAAATGCCATTATCACTATTTTTATTATTATTATTATTAAGTGAATCGGGCTCTGTTCCCTTATTAATAATAATGTTGGCATTTGTTAAGCGCTATGTGCCAAGCACTGTTCTAAACACTGGGGTAGATACAAGGTAATTAGGTAGTCCCACATGGGGCTCACAGTCTTTATCCCCATTTTACAGATGAGGTAACTGAAGCACAGAGGAAGTGAAGTGACTTACCCAAGGTCACACAGCCGACAAGTGGCGGAGCCGTGATTAGAACCCACGACCTCTGACTCCCAAGCCCGGGCTCTTTCCACTAAGCCACGCTGCTTCTGCTTATTAGTACCTTTTGACTCCCATGGGCTACCTCATGGTTTGAATGACCGATGGAGAAAAAGAAATCCCCTCAAAAGAGATCCAATACCTTATCCCTAAGGTGGCATAGTTACCCAACAGCTCAGGGCCTCTCCCTGAGCCGCCCGGCTAAACGTGCTGCTCCGGCTGAGCTTGCCGACTAGGTGAGTGATACCGACTGCCCACCCCTCCGACGCTGTCTCCAGTTCCGGGAGTTCCTTAGCTCCCTCCCCTGCTCCCTATCCACTGAACCATGCTGGGTGGTGCCGTGTTTTGATTCTTCCTTTAACCTTTAATTCTAAACTCAGAGGCCTCCGGAGCAGCGGCCGCCGCCGCCGCCCGCGCCCCCCCCCCCCCCCCCCCCCCGCCTTTCCCCCATCTGTTTCTCGTTTGCTGGCTGCACCGGGAACAAAGACGTCAATGAATCAAGGCTGGGTGAATCAAGGCATGCAGCAGGCCCTTCTCAGGCTGCCCCTGCCCTTCACCCCACCCCAATCTGGCGAGGACCTGGTCCCAGAAGCTCAAGCTGAGAGAGAGAGAAGCCGGCAAGCGGGAAGCGAGCCGGGGACTGCCGTAGCACTGCTAGGCTCAATCAGAGGCGAAGGAAAGGACCAGAAAACTGCCACAGAGCAACAGTTGAGCGTTTACCGAGTGGGCAGGGTGGGGGCACTGAAAAGCAGCCAGGGGCAGGGGAGGGTGGAGTGGGGGCAAGAAGAGAGAGCAGGGAGGAAGCGGCAATTGAACGTAACCTTGGGGAGGGAGTTTAGCAATCCCGGGGCACAGCGGCAGAGCCGCACATATTGCGGGGTGCTTGAAATCCGAAATACGCCTGTAAGTAGCTGGTTGCTCGCTTAACGACTAACACCAACAGTGAAGCTTCCCTAGGGGTGAACACAAGAGAAGGGAATAAAACTTCAGAGGGGGACGGGTTCAGTTTCCATTGGCCACTCTGCACTTACCATTAAGGTTCTAGCTACACTGCAGCCCAGTGTACCAGCTCCTAGTAGAAGGCACTTAACAGACACGACTTTCTCCAAGTCTAAAGTTGGTACCAAGCGCCAGCACATCAGTTTAAGATTCAGATCCACTGAGGACTCCGCTAACCTAGAAAATGACAAGAAATAGCCTCACAGTCACTAGGATACTTTTCCACACACAGGTGAATCCCTACTGAGCCCCCGGAGGGGCTATTTACCCAGGGGTCATGCTCGACCTACCTTTTAGGATCCATACATTCACTGAGATTCACCATCCTCGGACCCATGCTTCCTTTCTGGTTTTTTTCCCACCCAACAGCTTTTGGGCAGTCTACACAAAGAAAAACACAACAATACTAAACGATCACAGAGGGGAATAACATTGTTAAGGGTGCATTTTCCCAGAGAAAAATCCCCAAGATCAGTAATGGTACTCAGGCTCAGATACGATTCACACATTTCCTCTTTTCTTATTATTACATTTGTTAAGCCCTTACAATGTGCCATGCGTGGTACTAAGCATTCATTCAATCATATTTATTGAGCGCTTACGGTGTGCAGAGCACTGTACTAAGCGCTTGGAAAGTACAATTTGGCAACAGATAGAGACAGTCCCTACCCAACAACGGACTCACAGTCTAGACGGGGGAGACAGACAACAGAACACTGGGGTAGATACAAGATAATCAGGTCCCACCTGGGGCTCACAGTCTAAGTAGGAGGGGAAAACTGGTACTGAATCCCCATTTGCTAGATGCAGTTAAGTGACTCCCCCAATGTCATGTAGCGGGTGAGCGGTGGAGCCGGGATTAGAACCCAGGTCTTCTGGCTTCTCAGGGCTGTGCTCCTTCTCTTTGTGGGGTTTAGCCTGGTCAACTCCCACACATCCCGACTGCCCTCTCACTGTAGCCACTTTGTGGAATCGTAACCCCGAATGCCGCTGTGTCACAGAACCTAAAACGGTGAGCTAGGTGGCCAATCTGAAAAACTGGATCTCTCAAAGTCTCTTGGGAAGCTGATCTGCCCTGCTTTGCTTGGCTGCAGTGTCCTAGCACGGTGCTCAAGAAAAATAAATACTTTTGTTCGGTGCCATTTTAGGCCCAGCTGTGGCCAGTTATATTGCTGCTGTTCCAGTTCAGGAACTGGAAAGATACCACGGAAATACACTTTTGGCTGGGCTTCCTCTTGGACATATCACTTCAGATCCAATTCCAGTTTAGAAAATAAAATCGTGGTTTCCACCAGCTTCAGACCCAACTTTCCAATCAGATATAGTCAGACTCACTGAACTAGAGAATAGCCACGGTCTATCTCAGCGATGCGTATCTGACAAATATTAAAAGCACTACATCTGACCCAGGAGAAACGCTCGTCTTACGGAAAGAGCACGGAGGAAAATGTCCGTGGATTTGATATCTCGTGGATCTGTCTACAACAGAGACTATTAGTGGTGTTAGGGCAGCTTTGGGGTCTATATTCAAATTAACCTGCTACGAGATCTTATCTGAAGGAAGGATTTAACATAATTAAGGTTCGGCCCATAGACCAGATTCAGTAGGATGAGATTTTATAAAGGAGCCAGCAGAGGGTGCACGGTCAAAACCCAACACGAAAGGCAGAAAAGGAACGGGAAGTCTCGAGGCGCACGAAGCCAAACATCAAGCTCATCTGCTCGTTTTGATTGAGCAGGTAGGCCAGGGCACAGATATCTGAACTGATCCTCCTGAACTGATGTCCCTCACACCCTGCATAGTCCCATTTCTGAAGCAAAGAGCTTCAACTGCCTGGAGGTGGCTACCCCTGTTGCTCTGCAGGGTATATTTTAAGACCCTTCTAAACGCTGAGAATGATAACGCGTTAACACAGCCAAAGGTATCGCTGCAATCAGTGAGTCCTGTTGCTTTCTGCACGGCAGAAATGTCACCCTATCATCCGTTCTACTTTTTTCCACCCCCACCCCTCCCCCAATTGTAAGTGCACAAAGAACACTTTGGAGGAAAACAGTCTGAAGTGCAATTCTGAGAGTTATCAGGTCTTGTAAGCAGGAGTATTGCGTAGCAACTACTATCTCTCTCTCTCTCTCTCTCTCTCTCACACACACACACACTTGTGGTTATGTGATGATTAAAGATGTAGCGTACATTAATAATTCATACTTCTCTTTAGTGGAAGACATCCTGCATGTGAACTTGTGAATAAAGACTTTGTGGTTAATCTAAGAAAAAAAAACACTGCCTAATGATAATTTTCTTCATTTTCTAAGGAAGATAACCCTTTTTTTCTTTGTTGCCTTCTGAATAATTGAAAATGTTCTGTGCTCACAGGAGCCATTTGTATCAGCAGAGACCAACGGTTTCCATTTTCTTTCATCTCTGTTGCCATTTTGAAGGAAATAGAGCAGTTAAGTGGCCCAAATTTCTGTTTAATGACAATGCCAAACCCATTGTCAGGCTGGTAAATTACCTGGGCTAAATGCCATCTGTGGAAGCTTCACTTCAAAGATGATGCTGTGGGTGATGTCCCTCACACCCTGCATGGTCCGATCTCTGAAGCAGAGAACTTCAACTGTCTGGAAGTGGCTACTCCTGTTGTTACAAAATAAAAATATTATCCTACAAAATTCCCACTAACTCGAGCAGGACAGAATAATTTGGCACTTGACTTAAAAGCACCCTCTCTCAGAAACAGACAGCCTTTTGGAGACCTGAAATACAACTGCATGTGTTTTCTTCTACAAAATTATAGAGGAAAAATATCAGGACCGGGATTTCTTCCTACATTCATCTTACGTAACTCTGATCGCATTGTAAATAAATAAAAGTCTATACCAAATTGATGCTTTATCAGAGAATAATGAGCCCCAAACTGAACAAAAGCCCAAGATATCATCAGTTTTTCAGATTCCTCCCCCAATTGTACATTCTTTTGCTAAAATGGCACCTCAAAGTGCTTAGGCACCACAGTGACAGGTGCTCTAGAAATAACAGACAGATTTCTATTCATAATCAAATGAGATGGTTTGCTCCTGCATTTAAATTATATAACCCTTAAACAAGAATAAGAATATACATATTGAAATTGTCTTCTCTTTGAATAGATGTGTTAAAAATAAAGCCTCCACAGAAGACATTATTTACCTCCAAGTCTGTGGGTCCTAAAAGAGGAAAATACAGTAGGAAAAAGAAACATATTTCAACCTGTAGCCTATCACCGAACCAGGGTCCTCAAATATTTCCCTGTGGCTAGATCTTTTAAAAACTGGGCTAATAATACAGGATGGTTTAAAATTCCAAGGAGTCAGGCAGGGCAAAGACCTGGAACACTGAAAAATCAAAACTTAAACAAGCCACTGATAGTATCCATCCTCCCCTCTGCATTGACTATGCACTCGGCTGTGTATGCCTTAAGCTCTTTGATACTCACCCCACCCCCCACTACACTTATGCACATATCCTTATTCTCTATTCCCTCTATCTTCAATTCATTTTAATATCTCCCCCCACAGTAAACTCTCAATACCATAATTATTATTACCATTAATAACATAATATTAACTTTGGTATTTGTTAAGCACTTACTATGTGCCAAGCACTGTACTAATCACTGGGATTGATACAGGATAATCGAGTCCCAAGGGAGAACAGGCATTGAATCCCCATTCTGCAGATGAGGGAACTGAGGCATAGAGAAGTTAAGTGACTTGCCCAAGGTCACAAGGCAGACAAGCGGCAGAGCCGGCATTAGAAGCCAGGTCCTCTGACCTTCAGGCCCATGCTCTTTCTACTAGGCCATGTTGCTTCTCTGACTGACTGATTACGCTCCACTATTTCCCTTAGCTGTCATTTTTTAATCTTTGTCTCCCCCTCTAGCCTGAAAGATCCTTGTGCTCCGCACGTAATAAGCGCTGGATAAACTGATTGACTGAACTCTACCATTTCCCCTATCTGTAGTTTTTTTAAACGTCCGTCTCCCTCAGTAGACTGCACGCTCCTTGTGGGCTGGGATCGTGTCTATCAACTCTACTGCACTGAATTTTTCCCAAGCGCTTACTCCAGCGTTTGAAGTGCTCAGTGAACGCCAGGGATTGACTGATGATCATTGCGTTGGTGATGATCCCAAAATTGTACGGTGGCTGCGTTCGCGAACTACTGCTCTGGTTGTGCGGCCCCGACCACGGTGGTAGTAAGAGTGACCGTGAGCGCTGTCGCCGTGGCCACAGATGACCACGTCCGCCGTGCTGAGAGGAACCACGAATTATCCCCTCAGTCGCCGTGTGGCAGCACTAAGAGCAGATGGCCGTGCTCTGGGCCGAGCGCCCCTGCAGCTGCGACCACTCAGCGTCACCCTGAACGCGGACACAGCTGTTTTCAGTGCCACTAGCCCACAGCCAGAGCAGGCACAGCAACAGTGGGGCCAAAAACAGCTATGCCTAGGCGGCAACGAGAAGTCACGTGCGTGTCCAACATTCGGGGCCCCAGTCAAGCCTGGGTACCGGGGCAATCATCCCGCTCTCTCCAGTCCTGCCTTCACTCGAAACCAGAGATTTTGAAAGTTGATTTTTGTTTTCTTAATTCTTTTAAAGCAAGTTTTAAGGGGCTGTCTCTCACTTTTAGCAAAAACGGGAAAGAATACGGACGGCTGAAGAAGAAATGCGAGAGTGTTTGGCTAAGAGTCGTCTGTACGTCTCAGACTCCCCAAGGTGTAACAAGTCAGGATAGGTTGGTAACCGGTGCTCTGGACACAAGCACATGCACGTAAGCGGGCGCACACACACTGACACACATACACGATACCATTTGTGTGCTGCCAGGACCAGTAAATTCCGCAAGGGCCATCCTGGATAGTGAGCTAAATTGCAGGGATCATAAACTCCAACTGTGACCTGTGAACGAAACAGACGGGCTGAACATTTCAGATTCACATTAATCGCTAGTGCAGAGAAACGGTGAGACTCACAGCTGGTGGGCTGTGGCCGAGAACAGGGTGTAAAATGCAGCCCCTCCTGATAATTGTGGACTCACATATGTGTGATGAAGGCTGTAAAAACTTTTCCTGCCATCAATATCTGAATTAGCCACATCTATCAATATCACTCATTCCCCGACCTCCATCCTGATTGCATCTACTCCTGACCTCCTCCTCATCTCACTAGGCTCAGAGAAATGATCCGCCTGTGGAAAGGAGATGCTGAGTCTCCCTATCCTATCAGACATACACAGGGTCCAGTGGAAATCGAACAAAAAATAAACCCACGATAATGGAAAAGAGAAGCAGAATCTATTAAGTTTCACCTAGGTCCCTTGCTTTCTTTTAGGCTCTGATCTAGTGAGCACATTCCTTTTAGCCTGTATAGTTAACCCTTTATTCCAAGGACGAGACCCTTTTCATAAGAACAACAATAATAATAATAATAATAATATCGGTATTTGGTTAGCGCTTCCTTTGTGCCAAGCACTGTATTAAGCACTGGGAGAGATACAGGATAATCAGATCAGACATAGATCCTGTCCCACATGGTACTCCACGTCTAAGTGGGAGGGAGAACAGGTATTGAATCTCCATTTTACATATGAGGAAACTAAGGCACAGAGAAGGGAAGTGGCATACCCAAGGTCACATAGCAGAAAAGTGGCGGAGCAGGGATCAGAACCAGCCCGAGAAACAGCGTGGCCTAGCGGAACAAGCATGAGCTTGGGAGTCAAAGGACCTGGGTTCTAATCCCAGCTCTGCCACGTGTCTGCTGTGTGACTGGGGGCACGTCACTTAACTTCTCGGTGCCTCAATGACCTCATCTGCAAAATGGGGATTAAGACTGTGAGCCCCATGCGGGGCAGGGACTACGTCCAACCCGATTATCTTGTATCTCAAGTATCTTGTACTTGTACTTGTATCTTGTACTCAAGTGCTTCATACAATGCCTGGCACATAGTAAGCACTTAAATACCACGGGGAAAACAAACCAACAAACAGAAAACCAAGGTCCCCCGACTCCCAGCTCTGCGCTCCTTCCACTAGGCCACCCTGCTTCTCTTTTATTTGCTTTTCTCTACCACATGCCTGGGCCTAACACTGCCAGAGTCAAGGACACATGTGGCTTCTGTAAGAATCGCTGGCATTTGCCAGAAGCCTAAGCCTTAGTCCCCCCAGGTGGAACACCATATGTTTCTTCTTAACCCTACTTCTTAAGCAAGCCAAGCAGAAGGGAATCCCGTCCCCAATCCTCTGCGTCCATTGAGATGCCTTTTCATTTGCGTGGCACAATCCAGCTTGGACTGATTGCCAGGGATCAATCAACCGTGTTTTTTGAGCGCTTACTGTGTGCAGGGCACTGTACTAAGCGCTTGAGAGAGAAGCAGCGTGGCTCAGTGGAACGAGCACGGGCTTGGGGGTCAGAGGTCACGGGTTCGAATCCCAGATCTGCCACTTGTCAGCTGTGTGACTGTGGGCAAGTCACTTCACTTCTCTGTGCCTCAGTTCCCTCATCTGTAAAATGGGGATTAAGACTGTGAGCCTCACATGGGACAAGCTGATTACCCTGTATCTACCCCAGGGCTTAGAACAGTGCTCTGCAAATAGTAAGCGCTTAACAAATACCAACATTATTATTACAATATAACAACTTAGTAGACACATTCCCTGCCCAAAACGAACTTCCAGACTAGAGGGGGAGATGGACATTAATGTAAATAATGGATAGGTCATAAGTGCTGGGGCTGGCAGAGGGGGATACAGAAAGGAAGCAAGTCAGGGTGATGCAGAAGTGGAAGAAAAGGAAAAGAGGACTTAGTCAAGGAAGGCTTCTTGGAGAGATGTGCCTTCAATAAGGCTTTGAAGGGAGGGAGAGTCATTGTCTGTCAGACAGGAAGTGGGAAGGCATTCCAGACCACAGCCAGGACGTGGGCGAGAGGTCAGCGGCGAGCTAGACGAGACTGAGGTACAGTGAGTAGGGTGGCATTTGAGGAGTGGACTGTGCGGGCTGGGTTGTATTAGGAGCCGGTACGAGGGCTAAGGTGACTGAGCACTTTAAAGCCAAATGGTAAGGAGTTTCTGTCTGGTGAGGAGGTGGATGGCTACAGCTGGAGGTTAATGAGTAGTGGAAAAACACAGACTGAATGTTTTTGTAGAAAAGTGATCCGGGCAGCAGAGTGAAGTATGGACTGGAGTTGGGAGAGACAGGAAGCAGGGTGATCAGCAAGGAGCCTGATAATAATAATAATCAAGGCAGGACAGGATAAGTGCTTGGATTCAAGTGGTAGCCATTTGGATGGAGAGGAAAGGATGGATTTAGCGATGTCCCGGAAGCTGCACTGACAGGATTGAGTGATAGACTGAATATGTCGGTTGAACGAGAGAAAGGAATCAAGGATAATGTCAAGGTTACGGGCTTGTGAGACAGGAAGGTTGGCGGTGCTGTCTACAGGGATGGGAAAGTCAGGAGAAGGACAGGGTTTGGGTGGGAAGATAAAGGAGTTCTGTTTTTGACGTGGACGAAAGCGAGTGGAAGGTCTTAGGCACGAGAAAGCTCCACTCTCTCTTACGGAGGCTTTCTCAAAACCAGGGAAAGAAGAGTCTCGGAAGGATTTGGGGAAGAGGGAGACCAAAGGTGGTAGTGACACAGACACCTGTGGGGTTGGGAGGAGAAAATGGTCCAGGGTATCCCGAGCACTTAGTACAGTGCTCCGCATACATTAAGCACTCAATGAATGCTATTGACCGAAAAATGCCACTGATAATAATAACGATGTTATTTATTAAGCGCTTACTATTTGCCAGGCACTGTGCTACACGCTGGGGTGGATCCGAGCAAACTGAGTTGGACAGTCCCTGCCCCACGTGGGGCTCACAGTCTTAATCCCCATTTTACAGATGAGATAAATAAGGCCCAGAGAAGTGAAGTGACTTATCCAAGGTCACACAGCAGACAAGAGGCAGAGCTGGGATTAGAACCCATGACCTTCTCATTCCCAGGCCCTTGTTCTATCCACTACGTCATGTTGCCACTGGAGAGCGAACATCGACTGACTGACGTCACGGTCAACACTGTTCAGCTGCAGAAAAGCTATTTCTGACCAAGGCCACTCACATTTTATACCCTACTTTAGCTTCATAATAATAGTCATACTTGTGAAGCGCTTACTATGTGCCAAACACTGTTCTAAGCACTGAGGTAGATCTGAGTGATTCAGATTTGGACACAGTCTCTGTAGGCGATTTAATCTCCATTTTACAGATGAGGTAACGGGCACGGGGAAGTTAATCCGAGGTCACAGGGCAGACACGTGGCAGAGCAGGGATTAGATCCCAGGTCTTCTCACTTCCTGGCCCGTGCTCTTTCCACTAGGCCACGCTGGTACCCACCTTTCATTCATTCATTCAATCATATTTATTGAGTATTTACTGTGTGCAGAGCACTGTCTGGGAGAGAATAATACAATAATGAACAGACACATTCCCTGCCCACGATGAGTCTTCCTGCAGGCAGTGAAACTCAGGGTCATGGGAAGGGTCTTCAGAGAAGGTGGTGAACATGAAACTAGAGGTGGTGTACCAAATTTACACCAGTTTAACTGGGGCCCTGAGGATTTGAGGAAAAAAATAATCTCACTTCAATCAGAACTCAATCCTCAGAGATCAGCTCAGGAAAGACTGGAGTTGAAAAAGTCTAGGAGACAGAGCAATAAAAGTCTTTAAAAAAAAAAAAGTCATCCTGTTGAGACTGTTTCAGCTAAGTCTGAGGAACAAATGGATTTTTAGCACTAAGACCATCTCCCAACTCAGAGATTTAGTATTTTTGAGGCCTTAAAATATGTATCCTTTTTTTTTCCTTAACTAAATAACCTTCCACATTTTTTTTCCTCAGCTACAGTCTGTTCTATTTGTGTTTCTGTTGCCTCACTATAGACAATTAAAGCTCCAGTAAAGAAATGTTTTAAATAAACTTTTTCTTTTTTTATTGGAAGATAAATCTAAATGATTCGGGTCTTTGCTTGTCTTCTGACAACACATAAAACCTACTGTGTTGATCTAGCCCATAAGTTCAAATACAAAGTTTCTCTGACCTTTTTTCTTTGATCTTGGAAAAAAGCCTTCCAGTTTTTGAGTGAGGAGGCCAGCACAGAGTTTCCATCTTGCTTGATTAAAAAATAAGGCAGTGCTGTGAC
This sequence comes from Ornithorhynchus anatinus, assembly GCF_004115215.2. Classification (NCBI taxonomy): domain Eukaryota; kingdom Metazoa; phylum Chordata; class Mammalia; order Monotremata; family Ornithorhynchidae; genus Ornithorhynchus; species Ornithorhynchus anatinus. The sequence continues at coordinate 102,693,848 of NC_041749.1, forward strand.
TCCTTCTGCCTGGCAAAGATCATCATATGCACACTCGAGTGCTTGGATCTAAAAAGAGAAAACAGGACTAAGCTATTCTTACAGCACTACTAATCACATTTCTCAGAAACCAAAAATTAACCTAAAATTAAAACAGAGTTCAAAGCCAATTCCAAATACGACTCTTAATGAAACTTAATAGGTTTAATTCAGTTTTACCAAAGGATCTCATCAAGACCCAATGCTTTCTTGCGTACCTGACTTGGAGAAAACCTTTGACCGAGGCCAAGTGGCTGTCGAATGAGAGGTACACCTTCTGGAAGACAGAGAGCAGGGTAGCAAAACCAGTAATAAAAGTGGTACTTCTTTAGATCCTAGAGAAAAGGGAGAACTAGGTTTTAGGAGAAAATTAGGATACTGGCAAAGTCAGAGACACTGCTTGAAAATACAATTTCTGGCAAAAATGAATTAGCTGGGTCAAACACTATCTTTAACCTACATACTTAAAAACACTTCTCTGGGTGATTTCAGAATCCAACCTGTGGTATTTTGAAATAATGCAGAGATCTCTGTTCTGCTGCCTCAACTGTACTTGGTTAATGGCTTGTTACCCTGAAATGGGTCGGCGAAGAATGAAGATACAAAAAAGATGGAATTTAGGCAGCTTTTTAATTATCTAAATCTATGTCCAAGTGACACAGCCCAGATTCAGGGTTTCCAAACATGGAATGTGCTGCTAATTGGCATCTGCAATGTGAAGTCATTATCGACAACTTCCAAAAAAAACACACACAAAAAAAAAAACCGCTCAGAAACCAGGGACTGGGCACCAAGAGAAAATAAGAAAAGTGCTTGCCTGAGATGATTATTGCTTTATTGGGTTTAGGTGATTCATCAAAATCTAATTTTAATAAGCTTAATCAATTTAAGATCAAACATTTTACAATTTCCTGTAGTCTTCATTAATATCATCTTCAAAGTTAGATTTGATTTTTCTTGCACAAAATCTTGGTTAAACTAAACATTATCTATGGATGTTGGAAACAACAGCAACAACAAAAAAAGATTCAAAAACTCTCATTAAACAAGGCCACTGGAAAGTTCAAAATCGGGCTCCACCCAGTTCAATTGATTCTCACCAAACCTCACGTTAAGGAAACCTTCCACTGTAGTATTCACCATGTTCAACATCATCCACGCACACAAATGGCTCCTATTGACACTATAATGTGCAGTTTCCAAGTGACTCACTCACGTTGTTGGAAGAACACTCTAACCAGCAGAGCTCTAACCAAACTGTACAGTGATGTGAACATTATGGCAGATCGGAGTGTATTACCAAAATTCAAATCTAAAATGATCCCAGAATATCAAGAAAACCCACCTATCTATCCTTTAACCAATTCACCTAGTCGCTCCCCATTCTCCACTTTCAGATACCCCAATCCATTTGCTTTTTTCCCCCCACCAGGCCAATCTCTCCCAAATATGTATTTTCCTGCTTCTGGTTCCTCCAATGCCTCTTCTCCTTTCCTTGGCTTCCCCTTTCTTCATTTTCAAACATGCCTTTTCCTTGGGACCTTTCTTATATCTTCCTTTTCTGTTGTTCCCCAATTTCTTATTCTTTATCCCCCCACTGCCCCTTGCATTACTTGCCCTAATTGTGTTTTACCCCCTCTGTTTGTACTTTGAAAGTGCAGTGGAATTTCTTTAACTTTATTCTTTTTTCCCCACCTCTATTTTAGAGGGCTTCTACCTCCCCCCAATCCCATCCTAGTAAACCTATTGTCTGTTGAGATTTGTGTGTGTGTGAACACAAAGAGCTTCTTGGACAAGGACTAAGGGAAAGCATGAAGGGCCAAGATCTACAATACAATTATTTTTTTCAAAAGTTTTGAACTTCTGCCTTTCTATTTAAGAGTTACAGGGATGACATCCGAACTGTGTCCAGAGCAATTTTACTGTATTTTACTACTCCAAACATGCTCTACAAGGCGTTTACTTACTGAAAACGTCAGGAGGAGGAACTTGTTGAGGAGTACAGGATTTTCAAGTGCAGCCCCCGATTTGATAGATTCCCAAATCTGTCACCAGAGAGAAAAGTAAGAGTTAAAGTGAGGCTCGGGCCTGACTGAGCGTTCCACTCTTATCCGCAGGCTCAAACCTCCACTTCCAATCGACCAAGTGTGTTATGAGCAGGGAACGCGTCTGCTAATTCTGATGTATTGGACTCTCCCAAGTGCTTAGGACCATGCTCGGCACACAGTAAGCTCTCAATAACTATTATTAATTGATTGACCGGCCTCTCCAAAGCCAGACAGCCAAATGGGGCCTCCCCAGGTAGCCCGCCACCACTTCAGCCTACTCTCTTTCGTGGTCAAGGAGGGTCCTCTCGCAGGATCCTGAGGGGTGGTGGACCCTGATCCAGGTATCAAACATTACAGCAGCACAAAGGTAGCACAACCAGGTACAGGAGTCTTCCAAAGACAGAAGAGGGGTCCAGGTTTCCCTTGTCTCATTTTCCTAGCATCTCCCTAGATCACAGAGAGGCTGAATCTGCCTGGGACCACAGATAAGGCCAGTTTGAAAAAAAACAAAAAACACTGCAGGACCGCCAAGCTTTTCTGATGGCTGTAACCAAATCTGCCTCGTTAATCAGCCGATAGGGAGGTTGCTAAAGGGGCTTTTTTTTCACAGATGGACTGAAAAGCACCAGGTAGTCCTGCAGACTGGTGCTTTTTTTCCTGGAAACTGCATCTTTGGATAGGCTTTCCCAGTGGCTTTCTGAACGCTCTGCCCCTAGTCTGGGCAGAGCACTGCACTCGGCCCTTGGCAACGTCGACTGAAGGATGCTGACTCTGCCCTCACAGAGCTTTCAGAGTTACGGGGGACCCGGCTTAGAACCTGAAAGGGCCAAAATGTTCTCTGTCCACTGGGGAGCTGTGGTGGCATGAGAGATTTGCCTGAATTCTTCGATGGAACCACTGGCCTTTTTTCTGGAAGGTTGACGGGAAGGCTTCAGCCTTACAATTTATAATCAGAGCAGGTTGGGTGTGTTGGAAAGGTTTGAACATGAAGCCCACCAACCTTGATGGTGTCTTTTCTCGAAGTGACAGTCGCACTTTATCTGATTCAAAAGGGAAGCGATTCTTCTCAACTCAAGAATGAATGGAAAGAATCAGGCATTAAATGGTCCCAGCATAGAGATTTGGTCAAAGCAAGAGCCAATCCTGCCCCACACCTGCTCAGATGTAGGACTACTCAGATCCTGGACCTTGACTGACAAGAAGAGAAGCTTGGCAGCCAGGATTTGTCTGTCTAAAGTATCAGTGTTTGATGTTTAATAAATTATTTATCCATGGCCTCTTATAGCACAGCTTGGCCACCTTCCAAGCTCAGAAAACAAGACAAAACAACAACTCACTACCACACAATTCACAAGTCCAAAGAGTTTGCGGCTACCCATTTTTTCCTTGACTTTCAGCACCGTTGGTGGGTCAGGGAACAGAGCCCGGTTCTGGAAATCGGGAACCCTGGACTGCAGGCTCGATTCTGCCTGCTCAGGCTATGCCACCGATGAAGTCTTCTGTCCAAAGAACTGCTTAGGGCAACGCATGAGGTGGACAGGCGCAATAGGAATCCTAAAAAAATAACCGGCTTAAGGTGGGCAGCCAAGACCCCAGCAGCTACCAAGAAAAAGACCTGCCGGGCCGCGGCCCCATAACACAGTACTGTCACTACGCTGCAGTCGCTTCGGCCACAAACGGGTCCCCTACATTAAACAATCTCTGTGAGCACTCGACTAGGTACTGCGCCTGGCCTGCTTACTCACTCGTTGCCTTCCACGTTCCCAACGGACACTGAAACGGCAGGGAAGCGAGTGGACCACCGGCACTGTGCAAACTACTAGCGAGCACTACTGTCAATTTCTTCGGGCGGGTTCTCGGTCCTGAAGTCTCAGGGCCGGCGCTCGTCCGTCATTCCCGACGGGAGATTCCAGCCTCATCCACGGACCTGGGGAAAATTCCCAGATCAATGGAAGCGGCTCCAGTTTGCCTTTCCAATAGATCGGTTCTTCGGTCCGATCTAGCGGAGCTAGGGAACACAAGCTTTTCGGTCTCGGTGGACAGTGGGAGTGTGATAAACTCCGAGTCCAAACCGAGCGAGGACTCTGTGATCGAAGACCAACGCCTCTGTGATGTTCCCCAACAAATGCCAGTTCAGAAAGCTACAGCAGCGGAGCTCACAAGCTCGTTGCCGAGAGAACGTGGGTCACCCGCTTCCCTTTTCCCCGGCATCCTCCTCTGGGAATACGGCTGAAGGGCCATAGAGAAATAAGAGATTGGAACTCCTGAGTTCAAACTGCAGCCGGGGCCAAAGCTGGCTAGACTTAAGAGAGCACAACGAAGATCTCCCCTTTTTCACATCTGACCTCATTTGCTGCTTTTTCCAGAAGTAACTTCTTATCGCAGGTTTTGAAGGACTCTAAAGTGTTGGTATTATACAAAGTTCCAATTGCTGGACAGCAGCGAGCTGGAGTGGCAGCATTCCTGGACAGGAGACAAACACTGTTACCAAATAATAATTATTATTATTATTATGGTATTTGTTAAGTGCTTACTATGTGCCAGGCACTGTACTAAGCTCCGGGGTGGATGCAGGATAATCAGGTTGAGCAGTTCCTGTCCCACATGGGTTCACAGTCTTAATCCCCATTTTACAGATGAGGGAACTGAGGCCCAGAGAAGTGAAGTGACTTGCCCAAGGCCACACAGCAGACAAGGGGTAGGCAGATGACAATAAATGCCTTGGGGAAGGCTAGTGTCAACAGCATATTTGACCCCCCCCCGGCCCCTCCTCAAAGAAATGATTAAGCCAGAGTGTGTCACCCAGGCAACAGTTGGAGAGTGAGCCCCCATGAGTGGATACGGGGAGAACCTGCGGGGAGGAAAAGAAGCCAAATGCATTAGGAGAAGCTGCATGGCCTACCTAGTGGACAGAGCATGGGACTGGGTTCCAATCCTGGCTCTGCCACTTGCCTGCTGGGTGACCTCGGGCAAGTCACTTAATTTTTCTGGGCCTCAGTTTCCTTAGCTGTAAGACAGGGATTCAAAACCTGATCTCCCTCCTACTTAAACTTTGAGCCCCATGTGGGTCAGTGATGGTGTCCAACCTGATGATCTTGTCTCTACCTTAGCACTTGGTACAATGCTTGGCACAGAGCAGGAGCTTAACAAATGCCACAATTATGATTAATGTTATAACTGCCTCCCCCTACTAAAAAAAAAAATCAAGTAGCATATGATCAGGACCTTATATTTAGGATCATATGGGCACATGGCCCTCTTCTAGGCTGATGGGGCTAAAGGTTATAGATTAGACATAAATGCCTGCTTTTGCGGAGCGCAGTTTTATGGGGAGACAAGATCAATGGACATTTCAGTTTGACGGGGATCTGAAAGTGCTTTTAGACAGTGGGGAAAAATGGAAGTTTAGTAAGCTCTCGATTATCCGTCCGGGCTCCGTTGGTGCTGTCGGGAAGGGGGCAGCGGCACATCTGACCGAGAGGCTTCCAGCCTTCATTCACCTCAAGGGTCGTTGTGTGTTTGAGCAGGGTTTGAGGGGCTGGCTCAGTGCCGTGGCTCTGTGAAGGTTGCCGGTCTTTTAGTTCAGCTTGGGCGCACTCTTGCAGCGCGAAGGGTCCAAAATGCCCCCTCAGGCTCTACCGAACATCCTCCTCGTTTGCTCACGGGGCTTGGAGCCGTGAGCACTGGGCGCACGGTCAATCGACAGGAAAGACATTGAGAGCTACATGTGGCAAAGGCAGCCTTTTTGCCTTGGATGCTCCACTGAGCCTGGCACTGAAGCAGTGCGTTTGAGCTGAGAAACCTCCAACCTCGAAGGCGGGGTGTGCCGACACTTTATAATGTTTAATACCAACACTTTAGGAGGTTGGCGAATGGTGTGGGGGTGGGGGGGCCCTGAGCCAAAAAGCCTCCAACCTTGAGAAGCACTTTGCAATTCTCTGTGCTTTTCAGTTATCAAGCAGTCATATTTATTGAGCCCTTACTGTGTGCAGAGCACTGTACTAAGTGCTTGGGAGAGTACAATATAATAGAGTCGGTAGACCCGTTCCCTGCCCACAAGGAACTGACAGTCTAGAGAGGGAGAACAACATCAATATATATAATGTAAATGCTGTAGGCCTGAGGGAGGGGTGAAAAAAGGGAGTAAATGCAAATTCACGGACAATGAAGAAGAGTGTGGGAGAAGAAGAAATGAGGGCTTAGTAGGGGAAGGCCAAGTTCTCCTATTACCCGAGCCAGAGGTCGAGTTGGCTAATTGAGAGTTACAGGCCTTGACTGAGTTCTTCCTCCTTTCCCTCCTTTGCAGATGACCACAACTGGTACTGAGGTTGCAGGTGCCCTGTTGGGCCCCTCACAAACGTCCCCTAGGCGGGGCGGAGAGAGAAGCATCTCGATCCCAGTTTCGGGGATTGAGGAAAATGAGAGAGAACAGAGGTGGGGTCTTAGGAAAAGGAAAGAACCAAGAGAGAAACATTGGCAGGTTTTATTCCCCTAATTGAAATATCCGAAAGAGGATTTGTTGCTGTTTGGACCGCTGCCTGTGAGCTCCGTACACTACCCTGGAAACAACTCCCAGGTGGAAATTAGCCACTGGGGTTAGGGTTTGGGGGTGGGGAAGCGCATCGCCGCTGGGTCCTACAACTACTTGCTTCGATGTCTGTCTTCTGGACTGTAAGCCCGGTGAGGGCAGGGATTGTCTCTCTTTATTGCTGAACTGTGCTTTCCAAGCACTTAGTACAGTGCTCTGCACACAGTAAGTGCTCAATAAATACGACCGAATGAATAAATGGGGCTCTGAATGAAGTCTGCCCACAGAGTCACACGGAGAGAGAAACTCAGCATACTGTCCATTTCTTCCTGAATGGAGAAAGCACTTTTCACAAAAACTATGCAGCCTACCAGTTAGGTTCTCGAGAGTTGTCACGGAAGCTAGGCGTTGAGGTGTTCTACGGCCACTGTTGAGGTACTCAAACTGTATGTAAGCATGGGGAATACTGGAAGGAGCAGGAGAATGGGGTGGAGCAGGCAGTTCTTGACATTAATATAAAAACAGGTATCAGGAGCCAGACGATAGTACATAGAATGCAGGAGGAGGATGGGATCGGGACAGTTACCGGTACAGCTGAGAAGGGGTAAAGAGGGGCTACAACGAAGAACATATAATCCCATCATCACCGGAAGAGCTGATGAGATTGGCAATATCAAAGGGGCAAGGAAACATTTCCCAGATAATCAAGGTGGTCATATTCGCGGACGCGGCCACTTCCCTTTCACAGGAACTGCACAGGCTCCAAAATACACAGATACACCTCAGGAATGTCCCAGACTATCCAGATTGACCTAAGCGGTGAGGAGGCCCACTTTCAGGGTGGAACTGGGGCGGGGCAAGGAGTGTCGGACTAGGGGTCCAGGGAACAGTGGTCTTGGCTGTGCGGGCCGGAGCCTACTGGTCCCTGCACCAGTGTAAAGGCAAGCCAGTAAACTGCATTGTTGGGCACCTCTTGACGGGCTGCCTCGTTCTTGGATTGGCAATTGGATTGGCAACAGGCAGCTTCTGTCCCTTTTTTCAGGGTGTTCTCTTACAGGAACCCCTGCACGTTGCTGACGGGAGGCAGTTGTCGGCCACAGTAATAGTAACGGCATTTGAGTGGTCACTGAGGGGAGTGCACTGTACTTAACGCTTGGGGAAGTACATCAGAAAGAAGTGACATATGCCTTCTCCACAAGGAGCTTATACTCAATGCCACAGACCTAGATTCAACTGCAGATCCAGGGCAAGCTAAATTAGGGAGGAATCAGTCTATGGCCTTCTCCCTCTCGGCCATTTACTCGAACGTGTGGATTCTCATTTATATTTCTCTCTGTCTCTGTCCTCCACCTCCCCCATGGGATGTCTGAGCACAGGTTCTTGGCTGGCCAGTAGCAAAGGGAGGGAAGGAATGGGGAAGGGCAACAACTGCAACGGCAGGAAGTCCCCGCAGAGCCCACAAGTAGCCATAACTGTAACAGGACACGGGACATCTCTGTGGCTAAGTACTTCAGGTCTTAGTTTCCTCATCTGTAAAATGGGGATGGTGCCCGTCTCTCCCTATCTCGTGGGGCCACTGTAAGAATAAAATGAAAAACCGATGTGAGAGTGCTTTGAAATAATGAACATGCTAAACAAATCAGTCTCTGCTTGTGTAAGTGTAAGGGATTGGGGGAGAGCTGGGGAACCAGAAGGAACCAGAGTGGTCAACCAAGGACCCAGGAGGAGAGAGCTGAAGAAAAAGAAATCCATAATCCAGGCAAAATCTGGACATTACTGTTAGTAATATTTAGAGACCAAGCCACTAATGTTTGATCTAATAATGAAAGAACGGGCTCTCAGGGGCAAGGATTTAACCCATACCTGGAACTAGAAGAAGAGTTCAGAAAAGGCTAAGAGCTGAAGTGAGGCCTAATTTCTGTAGATTAACATAGTCTCTGCACGTGAACTAGTCAGCCAATCACCTCAGGCCCAAGCAGGCCCCAATACGGCAATGGAAACAGGCATGACTTGCATAGGGCTTTCTCCTCTAAGAACCCCATGTACATATCCAATTCTTGCTCATTTATCTTCCCAGCTTCCTTGGGTGGTAGGGCTGGACCAAAGCACAGAATCATTACCAGTTTCCAGATGGGGAAACTGAAGTCAAGAGGCTGGCATCCCCAAGGTAGTCCGGGGTCACGATCTCCTGATGAGAAAAAGAACCCGGGCATCAAATGCTCTGCCCATCCTTCAAGAAACTCTTCCAACGTCACTGAAAGTCCCCAGAGAAAGTCACTGCAGAATTATCGCACGGGGATGAGCGCACCCTAAGGCACACATGCGGACAAGTATGAACTGCCTGGCAAATTGAACCGAGGCCTGTTGATTGACGATCATTCTAAAGAAAACTGAAGGAAGGTGTCAACTTGCACCAGGGAAACCTTCTATGCATCCAAACATCGTTATGGGCCACATGGAGCTAAAAGCTCTCTCAGAACTTCCCTCGCACTGTGAGTACTGGACCCGCCCCGGCCAGCAAATGGCACATCCGGCTCCTTGAGCCGGTCAGCCGGTATCACTTACGGGCCGTACTCACCATCAGGTGGCAAGCGGGATCTGAAGTCCTGGAATGAAAAGAGCCTACAAGTCCTGAAACGATACTCACTTCAACACAGTTGCACCGGATGGGACACGTGAGAAGACGGACAGTAGGAGACCCAGACGGCCGCTGCCCGGTCGGCTGAAACGGAACAACCAAAAGCAAGGGGGACAGAGGAAAAGTTTTACGGCTACGGGGAAGCAAAGCCTCAAGCGGTACCGGAGCACAGCCAGAAACCGGGAGACAACGTCAGCACAGCGCACTGCAACTGAGAAACGAGCGGCCCTTTTTGAGGAGAAACTCCGAAGGGATTGTGAGCCCAGGAGGCAGAGAGAAAACAGCACCGAGAGTTGCAGACCACGAAGGACAGTCTCTGTGTGTGAGGTGTGCTGGTTTCGCACTGGCCTCTTCGGCCACAGAAATGCACGGAAGGGAACACCACAGTCGTTAACGTCCTCTTCAAATATGAAAGACCCCTAGCTTCATAGAGTTAGCTCACTCTGGAGTTCAGGAGAAGATAAGCCGTAGATAGCAGAAACGAAGAGCAGAGTGATTTACTGATGATGGGGAAAAAGACCGAAGGCTTGACTGGAGGCTAGGACTGCTCTGGGGAAACAGGTGGCATGTTCACTCTTTCCCGAACCGGCCGTACGTCAACATTTTGGGCCCAAAACACTAGGGAGGAGCTCTCACTTCCCCTACACTGCCCCACCTTTAGACGGTCCTCTGGGTTATAGACAAGGAATCTGTGTGCTGGGGGTCTCAAACGATAGCTACGTGAGCCAGTTCACTCTGGGATTCAAAGGGTACTTTTTCCCTTTAATAAAAAAAAAAAAAAGTCCACCATAATGGGTACCGAAATGAAAAACAGAACCGAATAAAAGAAGAATCCAATAAAAAGCCATTTTAAAATAAAACTGGCTTCCGGATGCTCCCAGCTGAGATTCTAGATGAAAGGAGCTTGGCCGGAGTCTATTTAACATCCAAACTTCAACAGTCATTCAAACTGCATTACTCTAAGATCGCCCCATTTTTTTTTTCCACCATCCACTCGTTGCACATCTGCAGAGTGTTCTTTGCTGGCTCTGGGTTACACAACTTTCCCATTACTCATGAACTCTTTTCTGACTAGGGGGGGCCACTTCTCCGAAGTGAATTAACTCCTAGAGACCTCAAGAAACTAACTGGAGAACAAGAAACTTTGGAAAGCTCAGTGGAAGGTGGATATTTGCAGCAATCCACACATGTCCTCTCCTTCTCTGTCCCCCCCGCATCCTCTTCCTTTAAAGGCTCAAGTGAAACAAACCTACCTGGGATCTAGTCATTCACTGAGCCTTGCAACCGGATTAGAAAAACCGAGCAACACCTGGGGCATGTAGAAAATTAGATAACAAACACCAGACCACACAGGCTCCTGACTTCCTTTCCAAGTCTTTCTTAAACCGATTTTCCTTCAGGGCTCAATTGTTTTTACTGAAAGTTTTTTTTTTTTTAAATGCATTTTTAAGTTGTATTAAGACGTTGCCAGGGACAAAAGTTAGAGTTTGATGACTGCTTGTCCTGAACAGTAAGAACACAGACCGTAAGCAGTGCCATCACTACTAGGTCAGTCCAGGATCCAGTCTCTGAAAGTAGCAAACAGGAAGTTCGGCGGAACCAGAGAAGCAGCGTGGCCTAGTGGCGAGAGCCTGGGCCTGGGAGTCCAGAGGACCTGGGTTCTAATCCCGCCCCTGCCACCTGTCTGCTGTGTGACTCTGTGGAAATCACTTCAGTTCTCTGGGCCTCAGTTTCCTCCTCTGTACAATGAGGAATGAAATCCTACTCCCTCCTCTAGACTGTAAGCTCGTTGTGGGCAGGAAATGTCTGTTTATTGCTTTCCTGTACTCTCCCCCCAGGCTCTTAGTACGGAGCTCTGCGCACGGTAAGCGCTCAATAAATACGACTGACTGATTGACTGACTCCTACCTAGACTGGAAGCTCCACGTGGGACAGGGACTGTGTCCAACCTGAGAACCTTATGCCTACCCCAGTGCTAGAACAGTGCTTGGCACATAGTAAGCGCTTAACAAATACCATAAATGTTACAGTTGTTAATTATTTTTATTATTAAAACCATTACCATTAACCGGACGATGGCGGCCCTCCTTGACATTCAACCCTCCCTTCGGCTGCCACGGTACCCTTCACGCTTCCCTCCACCCACTGCTCGGGTTCCAGGAGGCAGATCGGACGATTCAACCATCCCCGCTCTGCAGTGTGAGAAGCTAAGAGGTGGACATTAAGAGGCTGCTACTCCGCCGGTAGAACTATATTCTGTCAAGCTAAATGCATCCCTGTCAATACCAGGCCTCTTGATTCTCCACTCCATTTCCTCACCACTAGGATAAAGTGCTCTGAATAAAAGAAAACAGTGTGTCCTCCTTCGAATCCCGATCCAATACTCACACATCAAAAGCACTGAACTCCAACGTTAAGCGAGCCGGCAAACCCGCAGAATCACCTGGATGGAAGAAAGGTCCTTTTCAGTAATGTAAACTGAGAGACTGAGTCACCCAAGAGAGCGCAGTGCTTGTTTAGCATCCCAGAGGCTTTTAGTCAACCCTGTGTTCCCAGTCCCCGCTCTTCCCTCCCAGCCACGACACCCCACGGGGAAAAATCAACTGCGCAGCCAATATTCGGTTATCCACTGCTGTTGGGGGGAAGAGGAAGCCCCCAAGATTGGCCGGATGAGTGAAATTATAGAGGAGACAAAAACCTCAATTGGGTCAGATTCTCCGGGCTCCTGCCTTACCAAATTCTTCACCAAAGCGGCTCAGAGGGAATAAAATTGGGGGAGTGGAGTTTCACTTCCTAACTCTCCCTTTGGCCTTGCCCTTACCCCTGTAGGAAGTGAAAGAGCAGGCGGCAGGAGAGGAAGGAGAAGGAAAAGGCCTGGACAGCACAAGAGAGAACTAACTCTGAAAAGCCGAGAGGTGATGGAGGAATGCTTGGCGCAGAGGACAGAAGTCAAAGGTCAGATTAGAAAACATTTGGTTTCTGCTTCCTACCATTGTAATAGTACCCCTTGATGTCCTTCGGAGTCTCGTCCAGTCTGTATTCATTGAGCTTTTTCTGGGTAAGCTCATGCCAGAACCCTGCATCCAAGGCGCTACTGAACGGGGCAAACTGCAGCTTGGAGAATCCCGATTCCGAAGGAAGAGGTACATCCCCAGGAGCTGTGGCCATTATTTATTTAGCTCTCGCTAATAAAAAAAACACACACACACAACTAATGAGAAACAGGCTTTAGTCCGGTGCTTCCTTAGACGGCATGCTTTCAAAACCTCAATTTACAATACGATCGTGTGGGTGTAGGCAGCACAAATTAAATGAACGATTATTGTAAATTCAGTTTGCTAACGTACACTAAAAACTCAGTTTCCTTAGGACAAATTCTCCGTTTTCCAGCATATTCCCCTTCGTGCCCAACCCGCCCGCCACCCCCGCCAATCCCCAAATCCCCAGTAAGATGATTCAGGGCCTGAAGACCCCGATGGAGCCCGCCAGGGTATCTTCCGGCATGGGCCGTGAGCCAGTCTTAGCCCAGAGGTAGAGCCTGGGGTCCCGCAGAGAAAAGCACTTGTCCCGCTGTGGCAGATCACCCCGCAGAAAGGAAAGTGGATCGCCCAGCCGCGCTGAGACCACTGACCAAAGCACGGGTCCACGGACTTACCGTGCCCCTCGACTTGGGCCTTCCGAGCGCAATAGCAGCTGGGATGTGCATCTATAGGCCTGACACCACAGCCAGGCCAAGGTGGTTCCCTGTCTGACGCTGGGTCCCTCCTGACAGCAGGAGAAAAGCTGGAACAGACTAAAGGACCTTCCCAAGTCCCATGTGAAGGCAGCCATACTGTGGGCATCCCCCTCCTGACCTCCCCCCCTCCACCGATCCAGCCGATTTACTCCAACCCAGAACTGCCCCAGGATACTCGACGGCAAATGCCAGAGAAGCAGAGGGGCCTAGTGGATCCAGCACGGGCCTGGGAATCAGAAGCACCTGAATCCTAATCCCGGCTCTGCGGCTTGCCTGCTGTGCGACCTTGGACAAGTCACTTCACTTCTCTGTGCCTCAGTTACCTCATCTGTAAAATGGGGATTGAGACTGTGAGCCCCATGTGGGACATGGACTGTCCAACTTGATTAGCTCATAACCACCCCAGGACTTATTACAGTGTCTGGCATGTAGTAAGTGCTTAACAAATACCATTAAAAAAAAAAAAGATTATTTCGAGTCTTCTGCCTGCTTAATTGTTTTCCCACTCCCTTTAGAATTATGCTTTTGTCAATCTATAGATCCAACTACAGAAACCTATCACTGACAAACTGGGCAAGAGGAGAAGCAGCGTGGTTCAATGGAAAGAGCCCGGGCTTGGGAGTCAGAGGTCATGGGTTCGAATCCCGGCTCCGCCACTCGTCAGCTGTGTGACTTTGGGCAAGTCACTTCACTTCTCTGTGCCTCAGTGACCTGATCTGTAAGAATGGGGATTAGGACTGTGAGCCCCACGTGGGACAACCCGATGACCTCGTATACTCCCCAGTGCTTAGAACAGGGCTTGGCACATAGTAAGCGCTTAACAAATACCAATATCGTTTAGACTGGGAGCCCGTTGTTGGGCAGGGATTGCCTCTATCTGTTGCCAAACTGTACATTCCAAGCGCTTAGTACAGTGCTCCACACACAGTAAGCGCTCAATAAATACGAGTGAATGAATGAAGGGCTCAGCATTTACATCCAAGCTGTTTGTGAACAACTCTCGGAGTCACGAGGCTACCACTCTCCCTGAAGCCGGGCAAGTGTCATCAGTGTATCCTCCCTAATGGAATAAACACCATTCGGTAATAATTGGGAGAAAACTAGCAACACTAGAATGACCAGTATTATAAGACGGAATGACTTTAGAACTTTTTTGGCCAGAAACACCATGACACGAACCCAGGAGCCTAACTTCCAACAAGTAGAGCAACAGCTTCATTTTTGCTGTACTTTGTCCTGCCACTGAGGTCAGAAAAATGGAAAAGTACTTGGGCCCCGAACCTACAAGAAAGAACAGCGTCCTCATAATGGCAGTCAGGATGTCCATTTCAAAGACAATGAATCCTTGAAACAGGGAAGCGGTTTTAAAAGCATCCAAGTCCTTTGCCCTTTAGAAAGTCTGGCCAGGATGTTGGAGTCTATTTCACAAGAGGATATGACATTCAGCTGCTCGAACCTCCGTTACATAAACCCAGCCCCCCCACCCCCCGAAATTGGGAACCTTAAAATTGGAGGTTC